>NC_064634.1:281474849-281783724 GCF_023864275.1 Schistocerca cancellata | reverse complement strand
GACAAACAAGGCGCAGGGAAGGGGGGAAGGGCCGCGGAAAAAATGCCACAGAGGGGCGTTATTAGGTGGCCCTAATAAACGGTTCGGGATGATTTAACACTTTGCTCGCCGGCCCGCGCCTCGTGCGGTCTGCCAGACGGGCGACCATGATTTCCCTTTGCCCGTCTGTCAAGTGTGCAAGTGAAAGCCTTTGTTTTATTGATTATGGAAAAGCCTTCGATAGAGTACGACATCATTAGTTTATGGAAATTCTCAAAGGAATGGATGTAGATGGGAAAGTCACGCACTGTATAGAGAATAGAATCAAACAGCACAGTTTGAAAATGGGATCACCGTTTTGGTTAATATCTGTAGAAGAGTCCGACCAGTATGGATTCTACAATGTTTTTATTCAATTTGTAATCAGAGAGTATTTTTCAAGAGGCACTTGTTGTACAGAAAGAGGGATAAAGGTTAACGAAGTTATCATCAACAGCATTCGCTATGCCGATGAAACAGTATTGATAGGTGATAGTTTAGATCATCTTCAACAGCTGGTCAACAGAGTAGGAGATTAAAGTAGTAATCTAGGTCTGGATACGACCGCCAAAAAGACGCATTTTATAGTTGACACATGACTGCCCGTCTTCTTTATAAATGAAAATCTACGTTTCAGCTGCTCCGTAATACACTACTGGCCATTAAAATTGCTACACCAAGAAGAAATGTAGATGATAAACGGATATTCATTGGACAAATATATTATACTAGAACTGACATGTGATTACATTTTCACGCAATTTCGGTGCATAGATCCTGATAAATCAGTATCCAGAACAACCACCTCTGGCCGTAATAACAGCCTTGATACGGCTGGGCATTGAGTCAAACAGGTACAGTTGCCCATGCAGCTTCAACACGATACCACAGTTCATCAGGAGTAGTGACTGGCGTATTGTGACGAGCCAGTTGCTCGGCCACCATTGACCAGACGTTTTCAGTTGGTGAGAGATCTGGAGAATGTGCTGGCCAGGGCAGGAGTCGAACATTTTCTGTATCCAGAAAGGCCCGTACAGGACCTGCAACATGCGGTCGTGCATTATCCTGCTGAAATGTAGGGTTTCGCAGGGATCGAATGAAGGGTAGAGCCACGGGTCGTAACACATCTGAAATGTAACGTCCACTGTTCAAAGTGCCGTCAATGCGAACAAGAGGTGACCGAGACGTGTAATCAGTGGCACCCCATTCCATCACGCCGGATGATACGCCAGTATGGCGATGACGAATACACGCTTCCAATGTGCGTTCACCGCGATGACGCCAAGCACGGATGCGACGATCAAGATGCTGCAAACAGAATCTGGATTCATCCGAACAAATGACGTTTTACCAGATGGTTGTCTTGCAAACGTCCCCATGTGTTGACTCAGGGATCGAGACGTAGCTACACGATCCGTTACAGCCATGCGGATAAGATGCCTGTCATCTCGACTGCTAGTGATACGAGGCCGTTGGGATCCAGCACGGCGTTCCGTATCACCCTCCTGAACCCACCGATTCCATATTCTGCTAACAGTCATTGGTCTCGACCAACGCGAGCAGCAATGTCGCGATACGATAAACCGCAATCGCGATAGGCTACAATCCGACCTTTATCAAAGTCGGAAATGTGATGGTGCGCATTTCTCGTCCTTACACGAGGCATCACAACAACGTTTCACCAGGCAACGCCGATCAACTGCTGTTTGTGTATGAGAAAACGGTTGGAAACTTTCCTCATGTCAGCACTTTGTAGGTGTCGCCACCGGCGCCAACCATGTGTGAATGCTCTGAAAAGCTAATAATTTGCTTATCACAGCATCTTCTTCCTGTCGGTTAAATTTGGCGTCTGTAGCACGTCATCTTCATGGTGTAGCAAAATTAATGGCCAGTAGTGTATTACAAGAAATAGACGCGTTTAAGTACTTTGGTATGTTCTTCTGTGAAGACTGGAGATCAGACGTGGGCTTAAAATTTCGCATAGAGAGCACCCCTAACCCCTTCACAAAATGTAAAAAGTTCTGATATGTAAAGGCGTAGACGTAAGCCTTAAGAGTTTGATTTGTAAGTTCCTACGACTCGTCTGTACTTATATATGTTTCTGAAGGATGAACAGTAAAGATGAGAACAGGAAGGAAGATCGAGACCTTTGAGTTATGTATTTATCGTAGAATTCGTAAAATAGCAAGAGCAACTAAAACCGAAGTATTGTGAAGAATAGACAAAGAGCGAGAAATGCTAATAACACTTAAAAGAAGAAAAAGTGCACACGCAGGACATATCTTACGGAAAACCAAATATAGGCTTCTGTTCTTAATAACAGAAGGAAAAATTGACGGTAAAAGAAGAAAAGGGCCAAGAAGAATATATTGGCTAGATGACGTAAGGCAATGGACAGAATTACAAAGCTCAGATCAGCTGCTACGTGCTGCGGTTCGTAGAAGAAAGATGAATTGTGTGGTGAAGAAGAAGAAGAAGAAGAAGACCGTCAGGGTCCATTCTCCTTACGGAGACTTAGTGACTGAAAGAGACCCGTTGATTTGCAAGAAGTGGGGACTAGAAACAGCGGCTAGCGTCTATATCTGCTTCTTTCCATTTGATGCTAAGTTTAGAAGTAGCTTGGTTAGTAGCCCACTTGCTATCATCCTAGCCTTCACATTACACAAGAGTGGCTGTCGATCGTTCTCAGTGCCATTTTTTCAGAAAAAAGCATTTTCAATGCTATTGTGTTCTCTGTACTCTGTTGCATGTCCCTGGATCCGTTCCAAGCACCGAGTCATGGGGGAACCGTTTCAAACATTCATTAGCAGACAGCGTATGGTAGAAAAAGGTAAGGCCTTGGTTCCGGAAGATTTACGCATGATTTTAGAATCGGCTAAAGTTATGAACCCATTCCATGTAATTCCAGTGCGGACAACTGACTTCTTTGATAGTTGCTGCTGAAACACTGTTGTCAATCCATGCCTATAGGATCTTCAAATGCAGAATGATCAAAGTTTCTCATTCTCATCCATCTTAAACATCTATTAAAATTCTTACTCTGAAACAGAAGTTTGGAAATATGTTAATGTAGTCAAAAGAGGAAAGACCATGTTTATGTATGCCGTGCTGTACTCTTCATCTGATAGACCAGCCGTGTTTATCAATTGCAGAACAAAAAGATCTATTGACAGTGTTACAGTTTCTTCTCCAACAGTACAGGGAGTTCTAAAGTAAACTTTTCAACATGTGATCGCAAGGGAAAAGTTGTGTAAGAAAGGGAAACCAATATTGGAAGATTTTTTCTCGAATTCAATTTTGTTATTCTCTTGTAAAAAATTTCAAAGAAACTAGGAATGGTTATTGATCACTACAGTTCTACTAGATAAGACATTGCTGCTGGTTTTTGGTAGTGATATTATTACAGATCGAACGTAGTGCCTCAGTGGTAATGGCACTTGAAACAAAAATTTTCTTATTGGATCTTGGGAGCAGTCAGTTCATCGCAACATTCTGCCTACAATCATCTAGAATATATAGTCCTGTGAAAACGAACCAACCTTTTTGAAACACCCTTTACGCTGCTTACAGACTGCACAAATACAATGGGTTGTAGTTTATAAACGACTCCGCTAATCTGTCGTTCGATTTTTGTGGACGTACATAATGTAAACTACTTTTACTTTCGAATTAGCTAGGATAAGCCGTATCTGAAATCAGTTACTTAGAATATTTGAATTTATCACTGTTTATTCTTTGTGGATCCACAGGCCACAAGATCATGGAACCCCTGCAATTCGTCAGTCGTTTAAACTCGAAAAAATTCTCGAATGAGGACGTGAAAATAGACGGAGTCTAGATGACGTACCTTCTGAGGTGTTTCTGAGCCACTCTGGTAACGTAAGTGAATAAAAATAACTTCTGTGCCCTAAAATCACGAGAAAGACACATATTACCGCTGCGGTCCAGTAAAGTTTTTCACGGATCAGCGAATGACATCCCTTTTTCACAGTGAAAGAATGTTTCTTCTAACAGCAACAGCAATTAGACAAGAAGTTAAGGGGGATTGGAATCAGGACTGAATCAGACATAATGACTCTCGTTGGGTCTTCGCTTGCTGATGCTAGGCGAGTTCGTTGCTCCACCATCGACACAGGAATTCCCGGCGATAATTTCGTAGATTACTCTCGGTCATTCCACTGGTGTTTGGTGCGAGAGTCTCCTCCTAAAAGGGTTACGTTAGCTGCTGGCGCCGTACAGTTCGTGATCCGGCATCGTTTCGTATGTGTGTGTGTGTGCGTGCGTGTGTATGTGTGTGGCCGTATGTGTGAGAGTGAGGGCAGCGTGTGTGCGTGTGAAGGCTGGCGTCACGTATTCCAATTTTCACCGCGCCTGGGACGCCTCTCATTTGTCATTCATGAGGCGCGCGTTGCGGCCGATCACGGACCTCGGCGCCGGTCAGGCGATTTGTGGCGTCGGCTGGAGGAAGGGTGGAGGGAGGGGGGAGAGGCAGAGCTTGGGGGGGGGGGGCAGTGTAGATGCAGACGGAGATACGAGCCGGCAGCCCAGCCCGGTGCTGTGAATGAACATGTTGGCGCGTTAGTTGAAGCGTGGCGATGTCCAGTCGTAGGAATTCCAGGACGTACCCTCACCACGATGCGGATGATCTTCGCAACTCCCCTTTTCCGATGAAATTTAAATTAAATTTGTGTCTAACGCTAGAGGTGTAAGATTTCCAATTCGATTCATGAAACAGAATACCTAAGCTGAAAAGTAATCGAATATAGTCGAATTAAATCAGGTGATGCGGAAGGAATCAGATTAAGAATTGAGACACTGAAAGTAGTAGACGAATTTTGGTGATTGGGAAGCAAAATAGCTGATTTCTGAAATGGATACAAACTGTCTCGACCGCCAAAACATTTTTTTCGATGGTAACGGGTTTCGGTGAGTTTCTGACCATCCCAAGACCATCATACTTAAATATGAACGTAGAATAAAATTAGAGGCATGTCTGATAATAGAAGTAACACATGAAATACATCATATATAACAAATATTAAAAGAAGAAATTATCGCATGATGGTAGGTGGTGGCTGTGAATGGAAGAGGTGTTGTAACTCCACGAGCATCAACTACTTAGGAGAGCAACGCAGTTGTTGCTTAAATATGCGATGCTCTGCATGCTGGATACCGAATTACGTCAGCGATAACCAATATATATATATATATATATATATATATATATATATATATATATATATATATATAGGGTGGTCCATTGGTAGTGACCGGGCCAAATATCTCACGAAATAAGCATCAAACGAAAAAACTACAAAGAACGAAACTCGTCTAGCTTGAAGGGGGAAACCAGATGGCGCTATGGTTGGCCCGATAGATGGCGCTGCCATAGGTCAAACGGATATCAACTGCATTTTTTAAAATAGTAACCCCAATTTTTATTACATATTCGTGTAGTACGTAAAGAAATATGAATGTTTTAGTTGGACCACTTTTTTCGCTTTGTGATAGATGCCGCTGTAATAGTCACAAACGTGTAAGTACGTGGTATCGCGTAACATTCCGCCAGTGCGGACGGTATTTGCTTCGTGATACATTACCCGTGTTAAAATGGACCGTTTACCAACTGCGGAAAAGGTCGATATCGTGTTGATGTATGGCTATTGTGATCAAAATGCCCAACGGGCGTGTGCTATGTATGCTGCTCGGTATCCTGGACGACATCATCCAAGTGTCCGGACCGTTCGCCGGATAGTTACGTTATGTAAGGAAACCTGCAACAAATGATGATGCCCAAGTAGTCGCTAGTACAACGCGAGCAAAAAATCTGTCATCGTCCCGTAATTTCTCTTGTGCCCAGTGGCAGAACTGTATACGACTTTCAAATTCGTCACCATGCGATTCTTGGTGCATACAAATATGGTACGGATGCAATCGATGTTGATGTAGCATTCTCAACACCGACATCTCTACTGATGTGCGGATTAGCCGCGACAGCAGCTAAAACACGTCCTAATGAGGAGGCACTCGATCGAATTGGGGGAGAAAGAAACCTACAACACATCTTGACTAAAAGAAGGGACCAGCTCATGAAACATATCTTCAGGCATGAAGGATTCGTCAGTTATGTACTGGAGAGGGACACCTAGTCTTGAATACAGCAAGCAGATTCAAATGGATGTAAGTTGCACAGTTTATTCGGACATGAAGAAGCTTGCACATGATAGAATAACTGGAGTGGAGAGCTGTGCCAAACCAGACTTAAGTCTCCAGACCACAACAACAACAACAACAGTGATGAGAATTGGATGAAACTGGTGCAAGATACCTACTGGAATTACTCGAGTGAATAAAGAATCAGAACATTTAACAACATAGACAAAAGTTTTCGCTGAGGATCCAGTCCAGGAAGAGACATTATTACATTCTTAGTCAGTTGATTAAGTGGTGCAAGCCGTTGAGAAAGCAGTAACGCTTCAAGTACAGGACATTTATCCGATTAGTCATATTGTATGGATGTGTGTCAATGGGGAAGAGATAGGGGATCCTATATTAGAATCGGAATTATGAAGAACTTCGAAAGATTTAAAATCAGATAAGGCAGAAAGGATAGATAACATTTCATCGGAATTTCTAAATGGTTCAAATGGCTCTAAGCACTATGGGACTTAACATCTGAGGTCATCAGTCCCCCAGACTTAAAACTACTTAAACCTAAGGATATCACACACATCCATGCCCGAGGCAGGATTCGAAGCTGCGACCGTAGCAGCAGCGCGGTTCCGGACTGTAGTGCCTAGAACCGCTCGACTTGACGCTAGGAGTAACGCCATTGTACCTCGCCAAAACGTTGAAAGAATGACACCTCTCACCACGTGGTGTGTTACGACGTGGTTGGTGCACAGTACGGAAATTCTTGCTAGTGGTGGTCAGAGGTGGTCGACCAGAACGCTTATGACGTGTGTAGCTGCCCTCACGCTTCTGTGCAATAAGGAGTCAGGCCACTGTCACGGCCGCGTGGTTTAAGGCGCCATGTCATGGATTGCGCGGCCCCTCCCGCCGGAGTTTCTAGTCCTCCCTCGGGTATGTGTGTGTGTTGTTCTTACTGTAAGTTAGTTTAAGTAGTGTGTAAGTCTAGGGACCGATGACATAAGCAGTTTGGCCCTTAGGAATTCACACACACATTTCCCACTGTCACGTTCGAATGCCCCACAAATGTGGATTCTGCACGACTCGACCAGCCGGCCAAGTAGAGACGTACAATGAGGCATCTTTAAAAACAAATTCAGGTGCTAATAAACCGGCCGGGTGAATTTCTAAAATCATTGGGGAAAGTGGCAAGAAAACTTTTATTAACGTCTATAAGTAGAATGTGTAAGACCGGTGCCGTACCAACAGATTTGAGAAAAACATCATCCACACAATTCCCAAGATTGCAAAAGCGTAGAATCAGCTTAACAGCTCAGCATTCAAGTTGCTGACAAAAATAATATGCAAGAGAATCGAAAACAAAATTGACGATCAGTTAGATGACGATAAGTTTGGCTTTAGGAAAGGTAAAGGCACCAGAAACGCAGTTCTGATGTTGTGGTTGATGATGGAAGCAAGTCTGAAGAAAAATCAAGACACGTTCATAGGATTTGTCAACCTGGAAAGTGTTTGACGATGTAAAATAGAGGAAGGTGATCGAAATCCCCAGAAAAATCGGAGTAAGCCATAGGTAAAGACGGGTACTATACAGCAACAACGAAGTGCACGGATTAAAAAGGTTGTAAGACAGAGATGTAGACTTTCGCCCCCGCTGTTCAATCTACTCGTTGAAGAAGCAACGACGGATAAAAGAATGGTTCAAGAGTGGGATTAAAATTCAAGGTGAAAGGATGTCAACGTTCAGATTTGCTGATGACATTGCTATCCTCACTAAAAGTGAAGACGAACTACAGGACCTGTTAAATGGAATGAACAGTCTAATGAGTACAGAATTTGAACTGATACTACATTGAAGAAAGACGAAAGTAATGACCTGTAGCAGAAATGAGAAAACTGAGAAACTTAAAACCATAATTGGTGATCAAGAAGTACACAGAAGCGCCAAAGAAACTGGCATAGGCATGCGTATTCAAATACAGAGATTTGTAAACAGGCAGACTACAGCGCTGCGGTTGGCATCGCTTATATAAGACAACAAGTGCCTGGCACAGTTGTTAGATCAGTTAGTGCTGCTATAGTGGCAGGTTATCTAAGATTTAAGTGTGTTTGAACGTAGTCGACGCACGAGCGATGGGACACAACATCTCCAAGGTAGCGATGAAGTGGGGATTTTCCCGTGCGACCAATTCACGAGCGTACCGTGAGTATCAGGAAACAGCTAAGACTTCAAATCTTCGACACCGGTGCAGCCGGAAAAAGATCCTGCAAGAACGGGACCAACGACGACTGAAGACGATCGTTGAACGTGACGGAAGTGTAGGCATTTCGCAAATTTTGCACATTTCAATGCTGGGCCATCGACAAGTGTCAGCGTGCAAACAATTCAACGAAAACTCGTCGATGTGGGCCTTCGAAGCCGAAGGCTCATTCGTGTACCCTTGATGACTCACGGCACAAAGGCTTACGTCTCGCCTGGTCCGGTCAACACCAACATTGGACTGCTGATGACTGGAAACATGTTGCCTGGTCGGACGAATCTCGTTTCAAATTGTACCGAGAGGACGGACGTGTCGGAGCATGGAGACAACCTCATGAATCCACGGCCCCTGCTTGTCAGCAGGGGACTGTTAAAGCGGTTAGAGGCTGTGTAATGGTGTGGGGCGTGTGCAGTTGGAGTGATGTAGAACTCCTGATATGTCTAGATACGACTTTGATCACATGCATCCATTGATGTCCATTGTGCGTTCCGACGGACTTGGGCAATTCCAGCAGGACAATGCGACACCCGACACGTCCAGAAGTGCTACATGGTGGTTCCAGCAACAATCTTCTGAATTTAAACACTACCGCTGGCCACCAAACTCCCCAGGCATGAACATTATTGAGCATATCTGAGATGCCTTGCAACGTGCTTTTCGGTAGAGATCTCCACGCCGTCGTACTCTTACGGATTTATGGAGAGCCCTGCAGGATTCATGGAGTAAATTCCTTCGAGCATTACCTCAGACATTAGTCGAGTCCATGCCACGTCGTGTTGCGGCACTTCTACACGCTCACCGGGGCCCTACATGATATTAGGCAGGTGTACCAGTTTCTTTGGCTCTTCAGTGTAGATAAAATTAGAGAATTTGCTACCTAGAAATCAAAATAACACATGATGGACATACCAATGAGGATGTAAAAAGCAGACTACTACTAGCGAAAAGGGCATTTCTGGCCAAGAGAAACCCTCTAAGATCAAACATAGGTTTTAATTTTAGGCAGAAATTTCTGAGAATGTACGTTTGGAGCACAGAGTTTTATGGCAGTGAGACAAGCACTGTGGGAGAACCGGAATAGAAGAGAATCGAAGCGTTAAGGATGTGGTAGTACAAAAGTATGCTGATAATTAGGAGGACTGCTATGGTAAGGAATGAGGAGGTTCTCCACAGAATCGTCGAGAAAAGTAGTGTATGGAAAACACTGACAAGAAGAAGGGACACAGGTTGCAAGTGATACTCTGAGATGAAGAGGTTGACGTAGGAGAGGAATTCGTGGTGGGCGCCACATCAAACCAACCAGAAGGCTGATGACTCAAAAAAAAAGTTAAGAGAGCGTTGGAAAACACGAATTTCATTGCCTCCTTACTTTTGGCAGTAGACTGCAACGCACAGCCACCAGAGACTAGCGAATTTGGTTCATGCCCTTAGGATGTATATCCCAATGATTGCCTGCACCCCGTCAATAGACAGTTCAGACAACAGTTGTGGAGGAACGGCATACAGTACGATTGGTTGTAGACCAGCTCGATGCAGTTCTACATCGTTCCCAAGTAAAAAAAAAACAAAAAACAAAAATACGATTTAATGATGAAGATAAGAAAAAATTATTAACGAATGTTGTAAATATTTCTGTAAAATAAAACAAAATTCTTACAAAATACTGGAAGATTTAATTTAATGTAATACAGGTAAACAGACGAAAGCAGCTGGTATTTTTGGACCAGACGATCAGTGATCAGTCATTGGAATCAGTGAAGTATCCAAGTGTATAAGTTCTCAGTGATTAATCATTGAAAAACAACATAAACCCGAATGTGGTAAGCCGGGTGCCAATCTGAAATACCACGAAACAGTCCTAAGAAAGGCAGGTCAGTCATCAAATAGGTCGCTTAAAAATTCTCGTCGAACGAGCATTGACATTTATAATTCTGATGAGAAACGAGAAAAAAAATTAGAATAACTGTTCATTGTTAAGGACAGATAAATTATTGATCTCGCAAACAAGAGAAAGAAAATCGACCAAATACCAAAATTAGTTCATTTTAATAGCCAGACAAAATATAGATCTTGCAAACAAGAGAAAGTAAAGAAAATCGAATAGATTCCAAAACTAAGTAAATGTTAGTGTAAGAGAACTTTGAAAGAGTGCTACTGTTTAAGGTATATAATCACACAGAATAGAGAAGTGAAAAGGATCAGGTCGGTGTCTTCTTTCATCTAACGAAATCAGCTTGAATCAAACATAGGCCTCTGGTAGTATATCTTTTAGGTAGCACTCTAGAAGTGACATCTAAAAAGAGTAATGACCTTTTAGTAGCTAAACATGTAGAATTTCTAAGGAAAGTCTCAGAAAGAGTTAATCAGCAAAGTAATACAACATCTCGGATGTGCAGCTAACCTATTACTAAAGGGATGACTGACAGTTACCATTATGATGAACAGATGGCTAATATACACACACAATAGTTGCTGACAGGTGAAAAAGGATTTTTCCCCCAGCTGTTGTTAAATACATGTAGAGAAACAGTAAGGTAGTTCCTTTTGCAAATATCACAGTCGATTTCTTTTAGCGTTCTAATCAACGCTGTTGAGACATTAATCTGTATTCTTACCTCCTTCATCACATTTACATCTTGAAAATCAGTAAACATTATTCCAAGGCCTAGTGATGAGCGAATAAACTCTTGGGAAAGGATTAATAGGGGAAGTGGAAGAGAATCAGTCATCAGTGTATGGGAGAAATGGTAAAAAACCATCAATACAAAGGATTGTCTCATGATGATCATCTCTTTCTCCGACCTGAGAATTTTCTCACTTGGATAACAAAAGAAGATTGAAATTTAATATGGAGATCGATCACGATGCGTATACAGACATACAGAAATCAGCGTTAGTCACACTGAATAGTCAAGGGGTCTAAGGAACAATCAGGAATCGGTGAGAAGCTCAGTTATCCACGAGGTATACTAAGCCAAGTTAATCCCGGCGAAGGACCCAGAGGGTAACGCGATGACGAGTCCCCTCTGCGTCATCAATTTGCCTCTGTCGCCATTTGGACTGCAGTATGGAGGGACATGCGAGTAACACATTGCACTCTCAGCCATTAATGTCATTTTTTCCGCAGTGAAGACGCTGCACTTCATTCATTGTATATTAATGCAAATGAGTCGGACCAAAATATAAAATTATATAATTTCCTCAGTGCTGAACAGTTGCGGACCTACTATCCCCTGGCAGCATGCCTCGAAAGAGCGTTCACGTAGGTCTCCAGTTGTCCGTCCAGTTGCGGGCCTCCTCTTGCAATATTCTTACAGTGGAAAACACTTGTTACACACCGAATCGAACCGGAGACGTCCAGATGATCATCAGACGCGTTGATCTGTCAGTGGACTTACGGCTTGTTGTGAAACTTCCTGGCAGATTGAAACTGTGTGCCGGAGCGACACTTGAAATCGGGGGCTTTGCCTTTCGCGGGCAAGTGCTCTACCAACTGAGCTACCCAAGCATGAGTCACACCCCGTCCTCACAGCTTTACTTCTGCCAGTACCTCGTCTCCTACGTTCCAAACTTTACAGAAGCTCTCCTGCGAACCCAGCAGAACTAGCACTCCTGAAAGAAAGGATATTGCGGAGACATGGCTTAGCCACAGCTTGGGGGATGTTTCCAGAATGAGATTTTCACTCTGCAGCGGATTGGCAGAAGTAAAGCTGTGAGGACGAGGCATGAGTCGTGCTTGGGTAGCTCAGTTGGTAGAGCAATTGCCCGAGTTCGAGTCTCGGTCCGGCATACAGTTTTAATCTACCAGCAAGTTTCATATCAGCGCACACTTGGCTGCAGAGTGAAAATCTCATTCTGGTTACGGCTTATTATTCTACTGAAATATCAAATGTGGTGAATTTCAGATACTACTGACTGGACTTGGTACGCAGTTCTCATAGATCATATAGAAAAGGAATATGAAAACTTCCTGGCAGATTGAAACTGTGCGCCAGATCGAACGTGTGAAGTTTGGAAGGCAAGAGGGACGGAAGTGGGACATAAAATTGTGACGGCGCGTCGTGAGTATTGCTTGGACAGTTCAGCCGGTAAGAGTGTTGACTGCGATAACCGAGGGTTCTGGATTCGTGTCCCGGTCCGACACACACTTCGCGAGAAGTCTGAAATCAGTGCACACTTCTCTTCAAAAAACATAGATTGCTGAAAAAGCAGGATGATAACGACAAAATGTAAATAGATAAATGTTTAGGATATAGGAAAAATTGGTTCAAATGGCTCTGAGCACTATGGGACTTTACATCTGAGGTCATCACTGACGTAGACGTAGAACTACTTAAATTTAAGGACATCACACACATCCATGCCCGAGGCAGGATTCGAACCTGCGGCCGTAGCAGCAGCGCGGTTCCGGACTAGGATATAGGACTAAACTGACGATCCTAGCATGTATGCGGAGGGTAAGTAAATCGCGTGTTGGTCCGAAACACTTTTCCCCTGCAACGCAAGATAATTAGCGCCACAGTACCGAAGAAAACGAAAGGTAACCAGCCCTTGCGACCGGCCGGGATTGCACGGGCGTCACGCGAACCGACTGTACGCCAGCAGGGCCTTTAAAAACCTAAAACAAACAAACGCCATTTTCTTAACACCGGATGGAGGCAAATTCATGGTTATACGTATCTTAAGGACACCCTCCGTCTCAATTTTCTCCCTCTCGTCCTCTCCTTCTCTCTCTCTCTCTCTCTCTCTCTCATGGCCTCTCGCTCTAGCCCGCTCGCTCCCTCGTTCACGAGAATTGATGTTTTGTTGGTTTAACCCGGGCCGCAACCATATAATTACCAAATCACCTCTTCAAAACCTTCCATCCCGGGCCTTACAAGCGTCAGTGGCCCCCGGGGGAGAGAAAGAGAGAGAGAGAGAGAGAGAGAGAGAGAGACGCAGGCAGGCGCAGGGGTGAGCCAGCTCGAGCGAGAGATGGGGGGGGGCGCAGAGGGGCGGGGAGGGGGGAAGTAGCCGGTGACGCCGAAAACGACGAGCAGGAACAAAACGAGGGGCTCGTAACACGACTGACTAGTCAGCCGGGGCCTCATTTATCACGTTATTATGGAACTCGGCCCGGGCTGGCGCCGCTGCAGACCGCGGGCGCTCCGCCGCGCTCTTCCTTTTTGCCGCGCGTTTCTCCGGAGATGGGACGAGGCGAGCGGAGAGGCCCGGGCCCCGGTCGGCGCCTCCGGACTCGTGGCCCGATGGGTGGGCGACACCTGCCGCCGCCGGCGGGCGCTCCCCACGCCCCGTCCCGCCGAGCAGGGCTCAGCGGCCACCTCCTGATCACCCACTCCGTACCGCAGCCCAATTTACCCAGTAGTTCCTTTGGATCCGCGAAGGGAAGATCATGTAACGACAATATTTTTTACCTCGAGACAACTAATACCAGCCGGCCGCTGTGGCCAAGCGGTTCTACGCGCTTCACTTCGGAACCGCTCTGCTGCTACGTTCGCAGGTTCGAATCCTGCCTCGGGCATGGATGTGTGTGTCCTTAGGTTAGTTAGGTTTAACTAGTTCTAAGTTGGGTTGTTTGGGGGAGGAGACCAGACAGCGAGGTCATCGGTCTCATCGGAGTAGGGAAGGATGGGGAAGGAAGTCGGCCGTGTCCTTTTGAAGGAACCATCCCGGCATTTGCCTGGAGAGATTTAGGAAAAACACGGAAAACCTAAATCAGGAAGGCCGGACGTGGGGTTGAACCGTCGTCCTCCCGAATGCGAGTCCAGTGTGCTAACCACTGCACCACCTCGCTCGGTAAGTTCTAAGTCTAGGGGAGTGATGACCTCAGATGTTAAGTCCCATCGTGCTTAGAGCCATTTCAACCATTTTTTTGAACTAATACCAAAGAGAATCGATTTAATTTTCTCCCTATTTTGCTCCAAAAATGGTTCAAATGACTCTAAGCACTGTGGGACTTAACATCTGTCATCAGTCCCCTAGACTTAGAACCACTTAAACCTAACTAACCTAAGGATATAACACACATCCATGCCTGAAGCAGAATTCGAACCTGCGACCGTAGCAGCATCGCGGTTCCAGACTAAAGCGCCTAGAACCGCTCGGCTACAGTGGCCGGCCCCTATTTTGCAGTTGTGAACTTGATTGTACTAAGTGCACGGGAAGTCTGAATAAAAACACCTTCAATCACAATTTTTTTTCCTATTTTATTTTATTACACGATGGATTTCGGAGCCTGTGGGCCCATCTTAAGCTGGAAATCGTTTAGTACATAATTTACAGTTGCTCTTGAGTTAGGTGAAATGCGTTTTCCTGTTTCGAGGAAGTTAGAAGATAGGTTTTGTATTTCGCGAATCGAGTGCGAAAGATTTGTGACAAACTGTGGAAAAAACAGTGGAAAACTTGCTGAAGAAACAAGGAAGAACATTTTTAACCTTTTGACGTCAGTGTACTTTGTTTTACCATACGTATTGATTCTGTGGTCGCACATCACGTTATTCAAGGTGCACGTTTGTTTACACACTTTAAAAATACTTCACAGATGTAGTTTAACCTCATGTGATCAAAGATGAAGTTTATCATACAGCGCCAGAGACCTGAATTTTAAGAAGTTGACGTATGCAAGGAATAAATTTAAACTAAATCTTTAAAATTACTAAAATAACTATGGCTAATGAAATCTGTCTGTTCATTTAACATAGATTCAGACTTTTTCATTTTGTGCAGGTATATTTCCAGTTGTTCTACTAGATTTAGGATCTTACCATTGGTTACACATGCTGCTTATCTCTCACATTGTTTAAAATATACGTCAAGAAAGCCTTAGAACTGTGGAGTAGGAAATTTGCAGTAATGGACATCCGGTTTACAAAGGATCAATGTTTGTAGTCCTGTTCTTCGTAGATATTCAGGTAATGGTGACCAGCGAAAAAGATGACATTTGCATTATGTTAAGAAAATTATTGGAAGAATACCATAAGGGGATATTCAAAAAAATGGTTCAAATGGCTCTGAGCACTATGGGACTTAACATCTATGGTCATCAGTCCCCTAGAACTTAGAACTACTTAAACCTAACTAACCTAAGGACAGCACACAACACCCAGCCATCACGAGGCAGAGAAAATCCCTGACCCCGCCGGGAATCGAACCCGGGAACCCGGGCGTGGGAAGCGAGAACGCTACCGCACGAGCACGAGATGCGGGCAGTGGATATTCAAAACAAATTTTCAAAAGACTATACAGCGGAGAGAATGTAGGAAACTTAACAGTAGAGAGCCAGCATATCAAGCCATGCAAAAAAATTAAATATTTGGATAGCATCTTATCGCAACATGGAACAAGTAATTGGGAGACACAGCGACCAGTAGTGCATGGGAAAGCAGCAATTCAAAAGCTGAAACCTCTGTTGTTGTCTTCTAAGGTAAGTTCTAAATTTAAGAAGACGCTCTTATAGAGGTCTTGTAAAGCATATAACGACCTATGTGTGCGAGTCCTGGGAACTTACTTGACAAGATAAAAACAAATTGAGAGTTGTAAAAATGGACCATCTCAGAAGATAGCATAGCATATCTCAGCGAGACCATTAAGAAATACAACGATTATGGAAACGACCCAGACTCGAGAAGGCATCAGAGATAGAATGCAGGAACGGCGGCTCGGGAAATATGGACGTATAGTGCGAATGATAGATGACAGATGGTCAATGAGGACCTTGATGCGCCATCCTCAGGGAAGAAGTCGAAGACCGAGGCTGAGATGGGCTAAAGGAGACCATGAAGGAAAGAGAAACAGAAGAAGACAAGGAAGCATGGGAAGACAGAAACCGAGGGGGGCATATACTTTAAGAAAAAAAAGCACACCACGAAAAAATTATCCGAATGAAGTGGAAAACGGTAGATGTGATGTACGTTTACAGGCAAACAAATATTACAAGTCCAGAAAAACTGGATGTTTTGTTCAAGAGAAGAAGCTTCACAAATGAAGCAAGTGAGTAACGTATTGGTCCACTTCTGACCATCATGCAAGCAGTTATTTGGCTTGGCATTGTTTTACGGCGTTATGAAATGCCCTATTGAGGGATATCGTGCGAAATTCTGTCCAGCTGTCTTGTTGGATCGGGGCTCAGTTCGAAGCGGGACCCATCACCGAAGGCTACTCCAGTCATTGAGATTCCAGGTTGAATGTGCCCGACAAACTGGCTTGTTGATATAAAGAGGGCAATGGTAGTCGGTGTAGGGGGCACCGTGAGCTCATACCCCTTTCTGTGAGCCGGCTATTATGTTCCGTGTGATCACTGAAGCAACAGTTGTACGTCGGATCGATGATAATGATAAATTCGGGGCTCTGAGCACCTCTTCGATGACTGCTAGGTCCTCGCATTGTGTCGACACTCTAGGTCCACCACTTCCTTCTTGACGCTATTTTCGGCCATAATTGACCCATTCCTGCCAACATCTTGGAACAGTGGCGTCGCTATTTTCGGCCATAGTTGACCCATTCCTGCCAACCTCGTGGAACAGTGGTGTCGCTACTGTTCAAATGTCGAGCGATTCGCCAACTACTCCGACTTCTCTGAGCCCAACTACATGTCCCCTCTCAAATGCTGACATCTGCTTATATTTTTCACGCGCCTGTCTGCGAGGCATAGTTAAACTGCGTAAACAGAATGAAATTCGCAAAGACTTTATGCCCTGATACCAACTTATCATCTGTTTACTATCCTAGTCAGGGGCGAGCGCTATACAGTCGTTCATCGTCGGCCATAGTTTACATTTTTTTATTTTTCGACGATATCTGTATGAATATGAATTTGTGACCAGTTTGCATAACACCTTCGTGGTGCGTCGTTCTTTTTGTATTGGATTGTATATATGCGATGCGACAAGAGCTGTAACCTCATAGGAGAGAGAATTTTATTGTTGTTGCTCACGCGTGACTCCAGGGTTCACTTCACGTTTTCTCCCCTTCCCTCAAAATATAATTTGGTGTCACATTTGACGTGCAACAAACGCCTATGATTTAACAATAACAACAACAAAATAAATAAAAAGTTTTAGTATAATCATAGTAATTTGTTTACATCAATGGTTAAAGCAGTAGTTTCTTTCCGTCCCCTTGGATTCGCACCTGTTGTTAACGTTAGCAGGTGGCACCCACCACCCAATCAACACACACACACACACACACTCACACATTTTTTACTTTTTTGATTGGCACTGTTGGAAAGTTTAGCAAGGGCCGGTTGGGGTTATGTGGATTGCCAATATCTGCATAACATTAAAACTTCGAGAAGTGCCCAATGAATTATCAGCACTGCTAACAAACCGTATTTTCAAGTCGTCGTCGTATCCTCCGAGCAATGCATGGCGTACACTGGGTGGGCGTTATGTAGCAGACTGTACCAGGAACCAAGTGTATGATCAACTGAAACAGTTGATGTTACTGCTTGATGCTAGTAGAGCAAGGAAGTTAGTCGCAAGGCAACACAAGCAATACAGTGAGTAACATGCCAACATTACCTTCGCTCAGTTGGAAGAATTGCGATAAACCTAAGGATTAAAACTTATCGTACATTCCAACCAAACGTAAACATGAAGAGATTTTGAATATTGCATCTAAGAAAACGTTTCATGTAATGCTGAAACGTACTGTTTCTGTGTGTTTCGCACTATTAATTGATTATGAAAATAAGCAGAAAATGACTTCTAAGATGGAATTAAACTTTTCTGGAACCGCGTCCATATAACACATTTTTTCTTCTATCTGTGAGGAATGTTTCCTAAAAGGTTGGCCATCTCTTGCTGTTACACCCCTTATATAATGCCACTGTTGTGTTGGTCGACCATGCAGAAGAAAACGCAAGAAGATCGAAATTGTAGAAATGAACTTTTAGAACAGGCATCAAGGATCTTCCGTTTGGAATGTAGAACAAATGAGGATGTACAGGAAATAACACTCAAGAATGATATCATAACGAATGAGATGGAACACAGATAACTTTTTAGTTTGGACACTTAATGAGAATCGGACAAGAAAGAGTACCAAAAAAATATATTTGAATATAGACCAAAAAACAGAGGAAGGCTGCGACTCAGATGGATTACAAGGATAGAAAAGAATATGACCAGTAGAAGTTTGACCCCTGAAGACACGTGAAACAGGTTACTGTGGAGGATGAAATGTGGGGTGGGCAGGGAGTCATAGGACCCACGCTAATATAACGGATGTAATGGATATAAGTGTAAATATTTTTATGTATGGTATCTTAATACATGCACACATCAGTGTTTTAGTCGTTTTTTTTCTCTGTGTCGAACAGTCTTCACACAAACACATCACACAATTTACGACCTGATGTTCTCTGCACGGCCGTATCTGACCACTAAGTGGACTACACCTGTCAGTATAGACTAACCATCTTGGGACCACGCGTCCACACTTCAACACCTGACCTGCTGTCCAGCGGAAAAATGAACGTTAATGTCTTGCTCTTACCACATGCACTTGGACGTACAAACCAACGTAAAACCATACGACTTGTAGTAGCTATAATTATTGGTCTGCAAATGACGTAAATACTGGTGGAATGTGTTCAATACATTGTCCTCAGTCACCAGTAGCAATATCTGCACCTGTGTTAGGAGTATAAGTGCAGATTTTTTTTACTGGTGACTGAGGACAGTGTACTGAACAACATTACATCAGTATTTACGCCATTTTCAGACTAATAATTATAGCTACTACAAGTTACATGTTTTTAGGTTGGTTGGTATCTGCAAGTCCATGTGGCAAGAGCAAGATATTAATATTTGCTCCTGGGCAGCAGATCAGATGTAGAAGTTTGGATGCGCGGATGCAAAACAGTTAGTGGATACTCATAATCTCCAGCATCCTTCTGTACCACCACATTTCAAAAGTCTCTTTTTTCTTCTTCTTTAAACTTTTGTCGTCCACGTTTCATTTCCACATACGGCTACACTCCATACCAACACCTTCAGAAAAGATTCCCTAACACATAAATCTATATTCGATATTAACAAATTTCTACTCTTCAGAAGCACTTTTCTTGCCATTCATTACCTGTGTACATTTTATATCCTCTCCAATTCGGCGTCATCAGTTATTTTACTCCCAAATAGCAAAGCACACCTACTAATTTTAGTGTCTGTTTCATAATCTAATTCCCTCAGCATCATCTGACTTAATTCTACTACAATCCATTATTCTTGTTTTTCTGTTGTTGATATTCATATTATATCCTCCTTTCAAGATACTGTCCATTCCGTTCAACTGCTCTTCCAAGTTCTTTGCTGTCTCTGACAGAATTGCAACGTCATCGGCAAATCTTCAAGTTTTTATTTCTTCTCTCTGAACTATAATTCCTACACCAAGCATTTCCGTCGTTTCCGTTACTGCTTGCAGATTGAATACTATCGAGGGTAGGCTACAACTCCGTCTCACTCGTTTCTCAACCACTGCTTCGCTTTGAAGCCCCTCGAATCTAGTAATTGCTGTCTGGTTGGAAATAACCTTTCACTTCCGGTATTTTTTTACCTCTGCTACCTTAAGAATTTAAAAGAGAGTATTCCACTTAGCATTTTCAAAAGCTTTCTCTCAGTCTACAGGTGCCGTAAACGTAGGTTTGCCTTTTCTTAACCTGTCTTCTAAGAGAAGTTGTAGGATCCGTATTGCCTCCCGTGATCCTTCATTTCTTCAGACTGATCTTCCCCGAGATCGACTTCTACTTGTTTTTAAATGCTTCTGTAAAACATTCTTGCCATTATTTTGCAACCATGGCTTATTAAACTGATAGTACGGTAATATTCACATCTGTCACCACCTGCTTTCTTTGGAATTTGAATTATTACATTCTTCATAAGTTAGATATGTGAAATCAACATCTACATCTACATGGTTACTCTGGAAGTGCCTGGCAGAGGATTCACTGCACCACCTTCAAGCTACTTCTCTAATGTTCCACTCTCAAACAGCGATGGAAGAACGAACGCTTAAACGTTTCCCTGCGAGCTCTGATTTCTCTTATTTTATTATGATGACCGTTTCTCCCTATGAAGGTGGGCACTCACAAAATATTTTAACACTCTGAGGAGAAAGTTGGTGACTGAAATTTCATGAGAATATCCTGCCGCAACGAAAAGCGTCATTTTTAATGACTGCCAGCCCAGTTCACGTGTCACTCTCTCCTCTATTTCGCGATAATACACTCCTGGAAATTGAAATAAGAACACCGTGAATTCATTGTCCCAGGAAGGAGAAACTTTATTGACACATTCCTGGGGTCAGATACATCACATGATCACACTGACAGAACCACAGGCACATAGACACAGGCAACAGAGCATGCACAATGTCGGCACTAGTACAGTGTATATCCACCTTTCGCAGCAATGCAGGCTGCTATTCTCCCATGGAGACGATCGTAGAGATGCTGGATGTAGTCCTGTGGAACGGCTTGCCATGCCATTTCCACCTGGCGCCTCAGTTGGACCAGCGTTCGTGCTGGACGTGCAGACCGCGTGAGACGACGCTTCATCCAGTCCCAAACATGCTCAATGGGGGACAGATCCGGAGACCTTGCTGGCCAGGGTAGTTGACTTACACCTTCTAGAGCACGTTGGGTGGCACGGGATACATGCGGACGTGCATTGTCCTGTTGGAACAGCAAGTTCCCTTGCCGGTCTAGGAATGGTAGAACGATGGGTTCGATGACGGTTTGGATGTACCGTGCACTATTCAGTGTCCCCTCGACGATCACCAGTGGTGTACGGCCAGTGTAGGCGATCGCTCCCCACACCATGATGCCGGGTGTTGGCCCTGTGTGCCTCGGTCGTATGCAGTCCTGAATGTGGCGCTCACCTGCACGGCGCCAAACACGCATACGACCATCATTGGCACCAAGGCAGAAGCCACTCTCATCGCTGAAGACGACACGTCTCCATTCGTCCCTCCATTCACGCCTGTCGCGACACTACTGGAGGCGGGCTGCACGATGTTGGGGCGTGAGCGGAAGACGGCCTAACGGTGTGCGGGACCGTAGTCCAGCTTCATGGAGACGGTTGCGAATGGTCCTCGCCGATACCCCAGGAGCAACAGTGTCCCAAATTTTCTGGGAAGTGGCGGTGCGGTCCCCTACGGCACTGCGTAGGATCCTACGGTCTTGGCGTGCATCCGTGCGTCGCTGCGGTCCGGTCCCAGGTCGACGGGCACGTGCACCTTCCGCCGACCACTGGCGACAACATCGATGTACTGTGGAGACCTCACGCCCCACGTGTTGAGCAATTCGGCGGTACGTCCACCCGGCCTCCCGCATGCCCACTATACGCCCTCGCTCAAAGTCCGTCAACTGCACATACGGTTCACGTCCACGCTGTCGCGGCATGCTACCAGTGTTAAAGACTGCGATGGAGCTCCGTATGCCACGGCAAACTGGCTGACACTGACGGCGGCGGTGCACAAATGCTGCGCAGCTAGCGCCATTCGACGGCCAACACCGCGGTTCCTGGTGTGTCCGCTGTGCCGTGCGTGTGATCATTGCTTGTACAGCCCTCTCGCAGTGTCCGGAGCAAGTATGGTGGGTCTGACACACCGGTGTCAATGTGTTCTTTTTTCCATTTCCAGGAGTGTATCTGCACTTCCTAACACTACGCAGGGGTACAAGTGTAGATATTTGTATTGATACCTGACGACTGTGAATTGAACGGCATTACTGTAGTATACACATCAATCACAGGCCAGGTCAGCTGTGGCCGTGTGAATGCAAAACGGTTAGTCTATACCTACAGGTATTGTACACTTAGTGGTGCAGTTACGACCGTGCAGAAAGAGTCAGGTAGTTAATTATTACATGACGTGTCTGCTGAAAGACTCTTAGATGCAGAGAAAAAAATGAGCTAACAACTGACATGGAACATAGAAACACGAAACAAAGTTTTGCATCACCTCGGTTCCGCTAGTTCCAGAACCTGTACAGAAAATTGGAATAGAGATCAACGTAAACATCATTTCCGCCCTTTTTATTGCTCATGAAAACCACACATTGAATGTTGTACCACCATACGGGGAAACCTTCAGAGGTGGTGGTCCAGATTGCTATACACACCGGTAGCAAGTCCCCTTGCACTGATGCAAACCTGTATTCGTCGTGGCATACTACCCACAAGTTCATCAAGGCACTGTTGGTCCAGATTGTCCCACTCCTCAACGACGATTCTGCGTAGATATGGTTGTACTATCGGTCGCAGGATGGCATTCACTTATCGTACAGCCGCTACGGCGCCTTCCATAACCACCAGCGGCGTACGTCGGCCCCACATAATGCCAGCTCAAAACAGCAGGGAACCTCCACCTTGCCGCACTCGCTGGACAGTGCGTTCAGTCTGACCGGGTTGCCTCCAAGCACGCCTCCGACGATTGTCTGGTTGAAGGCTAATGCGACACTCATCGGTGAAGAGAACATGATGCCAGTCCTGAGCGGTACATCCGCCATGTTGTTCGGCCCATCTGTACCGCGCTGCATTGCGTCGTGGTTACAAAGATGGACCTCGTCATGGACGTCGGGAGTGAAGTTGCGCATCATGCAGCCTATTGCGCACAGTTTGAGTCGTAACGAGGCATGTCATCGACGGTTCCTGTGTCTCTGTATCTCCTACATGTCCGAACAACATCGCTTTGGTTCACTCCGAAACGCGTGGACACTTCCCTTGTTGGGAGACCTTTCTGGCACAAAGTAACAATGTGGACTCGATCGAACCGCGGTATTGACCGTCTAGGCATGGTTGAACTACAGACCACACGAGCCGTGTACGTCCTTCCTGGTGGAATGACTGGAACTGATCGGCTGTCGGAACCCCTCCGTTTAATGGGCCCTGCTCATATATGGTTTTTTACGTCTTTGGGTGGGTTTTGTGACATCTCTGAACAGTCAAAGGGACTGTATCTGTGATACAATATCCACATTCAACGTCTACCTTCAGGAGTTCTGAGAACCGGAGTGCTGCAAAACTTTTTTTGATATGTGCATTAAGATACCAGTGATCACAATATCTTCATTTATTCCCCTCACACTATATATATATCGGGTACCTCCGGCCTAATATCGTGCAGGGCCCCCGCGAGCACGCAGAAGTGTCGCAACACGACGTGGCATGGACTCGACTGATGTCTGAAGTAGTGCAGGAGGGAACTGGCACCATGAATCCTGCAGGGCTGTCCGTAAATCCGTAAGAGTACGAGGACGTGGAGATCTCTGCTGAACAGCACGTTGCAAGGCATTCCAGATATGCTCAATAATGTTCATATCTGGGGAGATTGGGGGCCAGCGGAAGTGTTTAAACTCACAAGAGTCTTTCTGTTGCAATTCTGGACGTGTGGGGTGTCACATTGTCCTGCTGGAATTGCCAAAGTCCGTCGGAATGCACAATGGGCATGAATGGATGCAGGTGATCAGACAGGATACTTACTACGTGTCATCTGCCACAGTCGTATCTAGACAAATCAGGAGTCCCGTATCATTCCAAATGCACACGCCCCACACCATTACAGAGCCTCCACCAGATTGAATAGTCCCCTGTTGACATGGAGGGTCCATGGATTCATGAGGTTGTCTCCATACCCGTACACGTCCATCCACTCCATACAATTTGAAACGAGATTCGTCAAACCAGGCAACGTGTGTCTCGTCAGCAACAGTCCAGTGTCGGTGTAAAGCTTTGTGTCGTGCTGTCATCAAAAGTACACGAGTGCGCCTTCTGCTCCGAAAGCCTATATCGACGATATTTCGTTGAATGGTTCGCACGCTACACTTGTTGATGGCCCAGCATTGAAATGTGCAGCATTTTGCGGAAGGGTTTCACTACTGTCAGGTTAAACGATTCTCTTTAGTCGTCCTTGGTCCCATTCTTGTAGGACCTTTATCCGGCCGCTGCTATGTCGGAGATTTGATTTTTTACCATATTCCTATATTTTTTTACATAGCTAGCTGAGTTCCTTCACTTCATGTACTTCGTGATCCCCAATTCTCATGTTAAGTTTATCGATGTTGTCATTACTGCTATTCCAGGCTACTTTCGTCACTCTTCGATTTACTCTCAATCCATACACTGTACCCATTACACTGTTCATTCCAGTCAACAGATCTTGTAATTCTTCTTCACTTTCACTGACGATAGCAATGTCATCAGCGAATGTTATCTTTGTTATCCTTTCACCCTAAATTTTAATCCCGCACTTGGAATCTCTCTTTTGTTTTCGACATTGCTCCTTCGGAGTACAGATTGAACTTTAGGGGCGAAAGACTACATCCCTGTTTTACACCCTTTTTAATCTGAGCACTTCATTCTTGGGCGCATTCTTATTGTCCCCTCTATCTTCTCGTACATATTATATATTACCCGTCTTTACCTATAGCTTACCCCTATTTTTCTCTGAACATCTTGCACCATTTTACACTGTGGGACGCTTTTTCCTGGTCAGCACATCCTATGAACGTGTCTTGATATTTCTTCGGTCTTGCCTCCATTACCAACCGGAACGTCAGAACTGCTTCTCTGGCGCCTTTACTTTTCCTAAAGCCAAACTGCTCACCATCTACCAGATCCTTAATTTTCTTTTCCATTCTTCTGCACATTATTCTTGTCGGCAACTTGAATGGATGACCTATTAAGCTGATTGGAGGACAATTCTCGCAGTTGTCGGCTCTTCCTATCTTCGAAATTAATAGGATGATATTTTTCCGAAAGTCTAATGGCATATCGCCAGTCGCATACATTCCACAAACCAACGTGAATTGTCGTTTTGACGTCATTATCCCCAAAGATTTTAGAAATTTGGATAGTTTGGTATCTATCCTCTCTGCCTTAGTTGATCTTTAGTCTTCCAAAGATCTGTTAAATTCTGATTCTAACGTTGGATCCTCTACCTCTTCCCTGTCGACTCCTGTTTCTTCTATCACGCACCAGACAAGTCCTCCATACACAAATGCCTTCAACGTATTCTTTCCAAATGTCCACTGTCTCCTCTGCATTAGCAGTGGAATTGCCATTGTACTCTTAATCTTACCGCCAATGCTTTTAATTTCACCGAAAGTTGTTTTGATTTTTTTACATGTGAATCAATCCTTTCGACAATCATTTCTTTTTCTCTTTCTTCATATTTCACATTTTTCATTCATCCGTTATGCCTCAGCTTCCCCGTTCTTCCTACTTATTTTACCCTTAAGCGATTTGTATTTCTGTATTCTATAATTTACGTGAACATTTTTGTGCTTCCTTCTTTCACCGATCAACTCAAGTATTTCTTCTGTTTTCCATGGTTTCTTCGCAGTTACTTTCCTTGTACCTGTGTTATTCTTTCCAACTTTTGTGATTGCCCTTTTTAGAGATGTCCATTGCTCTTCGCCTGAACTATTGATTACAGCAATATCTACAGCCTCAGAGAACTTCAGGTACGTCTTTTCATACATTAGTTCTCCAGTATCCCCTTCTTTGGGCACTGATTCCTCCTGACTACTCTCTTAAAACTTCAGCCCACTCTTCATCATTACTGAATTGTTATATGAGTCTGTATCTGCTCTTGGGGACGCCTTAAATCTAATATCTGATTTGGGACCGTATTGTAATCCAAGTGCTACTTCCCGTATCTCCCAGGCCATTTCCAAGTATATCTACTACTTTTATGATTCTTGAACAGAGTGTTCGCTATTTCTAGCCGTAATTTATTGCGGAACTCAATCGGTCTTTCTCCTATCTCATTCTTACTATCGAGCCCGAAACCTCCCGTGACCTTTTCTTCTACTCCTCCTCCTACAGCCGCGTTCCAATCCCCCATGACTAATAGATTTTCATCTCTCTTTCTGTATTGAATTGTCTGTTCATTACACTCATATATTTTCTCTATTTCTTCATCTTTTGCTTACTTCGTTGGCGTTTATACCTGAACTATTGTTGCCTGTGTTGGTTTGCTGTCGATTCTGATGAGAACAACCCTGTCACTGAACTGCTCACAGTAAGTCACTTTGTGCCCTGCTTTCCCAATTCACAACGAATCGTTACACCGTTTCCTGTTGCTGCTGATATTACACTACACTCGTCTGACACGAAATCGTTGCCTTCTGTCCATTTCACTTCAGTGGCCTCTCTATATCTAGATTGAGCCTTAGTGTTTCGCTTACCAGAGTGGTAAAATGGTACCCTTTCGTTAGTTGTTCAATTTTTTTTCGTTGTTCTCTCCTAGAGAACCGAATGTTAAATAGTCCGAAATCTTTTGCTAATGGAGAGATGATTTGTTTTGACACTACGCATTTCTATGGTACACAACATGATCTTCGGGTGGAGACTGGTTTATTTACGTAGCTGATGTTGGTGAAGAGTTAAGACGTCTTTTCACAGTTGCAGACACAGGGAAATATAGGATATGTTGCGTCTTTTGCTAGTGATAAAAATTGTTTATTTAGAAAAGGCAATTTTGAGGTTAAAAATCATGAGCTTCTGACAGTGAATTAGCACTTAATACAATACCTTGCAGCCAGGAGGTCATTATCGCTCTTTTTCAGTTAGAGGCCTCATGTCCTCTGGATACACATTATGTGTGTCTGATGCAGTTGTTTCCATTGCCCTCTGCATCCTCATGCTGTTGCCACGGGGCTTGGTGAACTGAGTTGCTGGGCTGTCCCGTGCGTCTTTAGAATTCCGCTCTTTGTGCCACGCAACAAGTGCCACTTTCTAGAAGTACTCGGTTTTTGTATAACGTAACGCGGCAGAACAAAGCAAAATAAGTCTATGAGCCGCTGTATCCGCCATAAAGAACATTTGAGTGGTGCATTTTTCACCGAAAAGCCTTCTGAGAAAGCTGGAGGAAGCCGTAATGGGCAAAAGATAGCTAGCTCGCGGTTTTCAGGTGGGAAAGCTGTGTGGCAGTCACAGTTTTTCAATTTCTTGTCCTTTTTGTGGGGGAGGAATAGTGTCACCCGGATGCAAGACCATACGAATAACATAATTTTTCTCTCTCCCGATGCGAGAAAGTACCTGATTAGGTGGCTTAAAATATCTACTAGGTGTGAGGTTGGAACTCTGTTTCATAAAATTTCATTGCGTTATCATTGGCCGAGCTTTACTGTGACGGAGGAAGGTCTGCGCGGAACTTATGGGCAACTGGAGCAGAGAGACCATGTAAAATTTTCAAATACTTGGAATGGGTAATTCGGTACGGTGTATTACATTAGCTTTACAGTTTGTTTCATTAAAAAAGGTGTTCATGTAATAGGTGGAACCATATGAATCTGTGACTGATAAATTATTATGACGTAGCATTAAATTTCAGTTTTTATTAGTTTATTATTATATGGTACATGGTGATGCAGGTAGTTCACGTAGGGTTAACCTCCGATAGGAGGTTTTATTTTTCACTAGTATACGACACCATATAAATAAATTACCTTCAGATTTTGCTCATCAATACACAAGTGTGATCGTTTTGCTTACATTGATTCACGAGTATTAACATTGCCATTACATTCTAGTTCTTTGTCAATATGTGATACCGTGGATACCCAAGAAGGACGTGTAATTATTCGATTAGTAGGTTCACTTTTAATGTTACATGGCATACATATATTTTGTTCCAGAGTTTACATTAATAGAGTGGTTTAGCTGTTCTCTCGTTTTATTTGTTAGTTTATCACTGACTTTGATGTTACGCCTTGTACAGTTTGGTTCAAATGGCTCTGAGCACTATGGGACTCAACTGCTGTAGTCATAAGTCCCCTAGAACGGAGAACTACTTAAACCTAACTAACCTAAGGACATCACGCACATCCATGCCCGAGGCAGGATTCGAACCTGCGACCGTAGCGGTCGTGCGGTTCCAGACTGTAGCGCCTTTAACCGCTGTACAGTTTGGTTTTTGTTAAACTTTTACTACATATTACCACTGATTACAGTTGATCTCTTAAATTTTACACCTTCCTTTATTACGCAGTTCACACTGTCATTACTGTTGCTGTCTTTACCCATGGGCGTGAAGATAGCGTAGTGAAACGCCAAAACTGGTAGCAAAAATAAATTACATTGAGACTATGGACGGCTGAAGGTGTTTTTAATTTTACATTTTATTTTGTAAAAGAAGGCTCAGTGCCCCCCCCCCCCCCCTGCCCCACTTCTCTGACGATTCTTGCGTCAAGTCGTAATGACGTCTCCCGTGAACGACGCGCAGTAAAATAAAGCCATAGCGCACAAAAGGGTACTCAGTGTGTCTGTAGATGGCTAAATGGGGTACTGACATTGAACGTCAAATGAAGAAAACACATCCTGTGCTCACTTATTACATACAGCAGGTCCTGTAAATGTTTTTCACTTTCATTAATGCATTATAAAACGTTCTGTATAATTTACACATGTTTTTGAGACGATCTAATATAACATTTATAATATTAGAAGCCAAGATCGCCTGATGTGAACCAATTTATTTCATGACTAGTTTCGACTGTCATTTTCGGATTTCAGATCTGCTCTGTACGAATAGAGTAACGTTAATGTAGTAATTTGTGTGATGGTACAACAGTTATAAACAAGGAATAATAAAAATTACATATCTCCCAGAAACATAAGTATACATCAGTCTCGTGGAGAAACTGAGAACGCGCTGCAATTACGATAATACAGCTGCACACTGGTTTGTCAAATGTATAAAACTTGCTAAATAAAATGGACTATTATACCAATATTTGGTTCTTTCTACTGAAAGGAAATTTTAAATTCTGAATTTGTTATAGCTAACAAAGATTTTTATTATCGTATTATGTATATCCGTAGCTACATGTCCCTGTGTCCGTTCGTGAACAACTTGTGTTATATTTTGAGCTATGTCAATATTTATCTTTCAGCTGTAACTCCTTTTATTGATTTCTGACTCTATTTATAGTTAATAAAAGAATTAGTAGCGGACGGAAGGTCATTGGAATGCCTGACTTAGTATAATGGAGCAGGAATGTAATGAGCAGAACTAAAAAATTAATATACAAATCCATATTAGAGAGTGTGGTTCTGTATGGAACGGAGACGTGGACAATTAACCTGAAGCACATTAAAAAATTACAAGCTCTAGAGATGGACTTCTGGAGAAGACCGGCAAGAATCTCCAAGAAAGAAACGATAAGGAACACCGAAATAATAGGGCGAATAGAAATAAAAGACAGAATATATGACGTAATGGATAGGAAGAAATTACGGTAGTACGGGCATGTACGACGAATGGAGAAAGGCAGAATACCAAAATTGATACTGGAGTGGGAACCGGAGGGGAGAAGAAGAAGAGGACGACCTATGACCACCTGGCTCCAAAATGTACAGCTCACAATGAGGAGAATTTGCGCAGAGGAAGAGGACACACGAGATCGAAACACCTGGAGGAATATTTTGAAAATATAGTTTAAGAACGTTAATTCTTTGTATTGTAATTTCCGAGTAAATTATTATGTTGGAGATAAGCCTCTGTAATGATGAAAAACTCAAAATAATAATAAAAATAAGCTGGAACTCCTTTCCTGTGTGTAGTTTGGTTTCCATTCTTTCCATTCCACCCCATCCCCCATTATAATCCCATCCATTCGTTACCCCCCCCCCTCTCCTCCTCCCTCCCTAGATTGTTGGTTTTTTATGTTATTTACCTTACGAAAGTACCATCCACTGCTTGTCGTTTTTATTATGAACCCAATGTTATCCAGCTGTTGTGCCTATGTTGCATCTAAGGATATGCCCAGTACCAAGTCATGTTATTGTGCTTCCATTTACTGCTTGTCAATTAAATAACGTAATAATCTCTCTTGCTGTAGGTATGAACCTACAAATATATGAATGTAATAACTACACATAGTAATCGTAGATATCTGTAATCTAGTCAACCCTGTGCCTGATTATGACTTCATTTGCGCTGTGAGCCGTCTCAGTGTTTACTGTCTAGTTGGAACTGCGTTCCTGTTTGCAATTTAGCTATGTAACAAGATTTAAAAATAAATGAATAAATTTATGTAAATGATTAGTTTGTACAATCTTGGAAATAATCGTGTACACATCGTTGGCTTGGTGCGGTGGCGCCACCTGGCGACCAAGCTTGTAACCACATAATATGGTCTATAAAGTACATCGAATCGATCTTCCTGAACTGTGGTCGACGCATCATCTTTACTTTTCTACCTGTTTCTGCTCCTGTACTCCTTATTTGTGCTAAGGATATTTTATTTAGCAAATTTTATGTATTTGACAAAGCAGTGTGGATTGTCTTATAGTAACTGGATCATGTTTTCAATATGTCGACGATGCTAATGCGTAATTTGTTCCCGCGAGGGATGTAACTTTTTATTATTCAGATAATACGGTTGATCATGTATATTTGTTGTACGATCGTGTAGATTTCTACGCTAACGCTATTCTATCCATACACCGTATAGAATCTGAAGAAGCCAGCTAGCTACTGTCGAAACTGGTCATGGGATAAAATTTTTCACATCAAGCGATCTTGGCTTCTTATACGCTAATTTCTTATGCGCTAATTTCTTATACACCAAGCTCAATCATAGGTGCAAGAAAATAGAGGTGGCAAGATTAAAAGACCAACAGATCAAAGAAACATGTGCCCTTGAACTACAAAACAGATTCCAGGTTCTCTCTGAAGAAAACTTTATGGAAGAGGGGATTGAAACGTGATGGCAAAAAATCAAGAACTGTTATTTAGATGTGGGAGAAAAAATCCTAGGATTTAAGGCACATCAAAGGAAGGAATGGATCTCCGATGCTACGTGGAATGAAATCAGCCACAGGAAAGAACTAAAACTTAAGTTAAATTTTTGTAAGACAAGAGCGCAGAAGAGCGAAGCGCATAAAGAATACATGGAGGCAAACAAAAAAGTGAAAACATTGCTACGTCGAGATAAAAGGAAATGGATAGATGAGCAAGCAAAATTAGCAGAAGAGGCAGCAAGACAAGGAAATATGAAAGACCTCTACAACATTACCAAACGGTTGTCAATGAAGAACTTCAGACATGAAGGACCAGTTAAGAACAAGAATGGTGTGATGCTTACAACTCAACAGGCACAGCTACAGAGATGGGAGGAGCACTTCAGGGAACTGTTAAATTGTGAAGACAACCAAGATGAACAAGTACGAGATGTTCCAGAGGAAGTCGAAGAAGACCAAAATATAAATTTGCAGTGCCCCACAATGGACGAAATTAGGATTGCCTTGAAAACACTAAAAAATACAAAGGCTCCAGGCCTAGACAACATAGCACCGGAGCTCTTAAAAGCCGATACTGAAAGTACTGTTAAAATGCTCCATCCTTTGCTGAAGCATATTTGGCTTGAAGAGAAATCTCCAAAGGAGTGGAAAAATGGCTTGGTGGTAAAGCTCCCAAAAAAGGGAAATTCGTCAGACTGTAACAACTGGCGTGGTATTACATTGTTGTCAGTGCCCAGTAAGGTCCTCACCAGCATTATTTTAAACACAATTAAAGAATCCCTTGAAAAGCGACTGCGTAAAGAACAGGCCGGTTTTAGGGCACAACGCAGCTGTGTTGATCTTATTAACACTCTTAGGATCATCTTAGAGCAAAGCAAAGAATTCCAAGCTCCCATGTACCTGGCATTCATTGATTTTCAAAAGGCCTTCGATTCCGTGAAACATAAAGTGCTCTGGCAGGTGTTGCGGAAGTATGGCATACCACAGAAGATCTTAAACATCATAAAAGATCTATATGATGGCTACGAATGCTGCATACTCCACAAGGGAAATATGACAGAGCCCATAAAAGTAACAACTGGAGTCCGGCAGGGTTGCATTTTGTCACCAACACTTTTTCTACTCATTCTAGACTCTGTTATGAGAAGAGTCACAGCAGGCAGGAGACGAGGAATCCAGTGGGGGATCCACGAACGTCTGGAGGATTTGGATTTTGCAGACGACATAGTTTTATTAGCTCCAAGGCTGACTGATATGCAAGCTAAATTAAGCTTGCTGAAAGAAGAAGCAGAGACTGCTGGCCTCAAGATAAATATAGGCAAAACAAAGGAGGTAACATGGAGATGCCCCTGTTAATAGGTGAGCAGCGAGTGGAAACTGTCAACTCATTCCTGTATCTGGGTAGTATAGTGGCGGAAGATGGTGGAGCTGGAGATGACGTGAAAAACCGCATTAAAAAGGCAAATGCTGCCTTCGTACAATTGTATCCAATATGGAAAAATAGAAATATCACATACAAAACACAAATCCGTATTTTTAATACAAATGTGAAGGCTGTCCTTCTGTACGCCAGTGAAAGCTGGAAAATGGATAAAAAGATAACAACCCAGTTACAAAGCTTCATAAATAGATGTCTTCGACGCATCATGCATATCTGGTGGCCAGAAAAAATATGTAATGAGGAGCTCTGGCGAATAACAAACCAGATACCTATAGAAGACCAGATACGAGAGAGAAAGTGGGGCTGGTTGGAGCACACCTTGAGAAAACCAGATGGAGCCATCGAGAAAAAAGCATTGGAATGGAATCCCCAGGGAACAAGAAAGAGAGGAAGACCAAGGGGCACATGGAAGAGGACAGTGGAAAGGGAAGCAAAAAGAGTTGGCAAGACCAGGGCAGAATTGAGACAAATGGCCAAAGACAGAGACGGATGGCGAGATCTCCTGGATGCCCTATGCCCCCATAGGGGCCAAAGGAATTAAGTCAAGTCAAGTAAGTCAATTTCTTATACGCTAATTTCTCTCTTTAACCACGTGTCTCCACCAACGAAAGAGTACTCTTGTCCTATGAATATGGCACGATAATAGTTTGCAGGAAAATACACTGAAGTGCCAAGCAACTGGTACAGACATGCGTATTGAAAAACAGAGGTACGTAAACAGGCAGAATAGGCGCTGCGGACGGCAACGCCTGTATAGCACAAGTGTCTGGCGCAGTTCAAAAACATGGCTCTGAGCACTATGGGACTTAACGTCTGAGGTCATCAGTTCCCTAGAACTTAGAACTACTTAAACCTCACTAACCCAAGGACATCACACACATCCATGCACGAGGCAGGATTCGAACCTGCGACCGTAACAGTCGCGCGCTTCCGGGCTGAAGCGCCTAGAACCGCTCGGTCACCAAGGCCGGCGCTGTGTGGCGCAGTTGTTAGATGGGTTACTGCTACTACAATGGCAGATTGGCAGGATTTAAGTGAGACTGAACATGGTGTTCTAGTCGGCGCCCGAGCGATGGGACACAGAATCTCCGAGGTAGCGATGAAGTGGGGATTTCCCTGTACGACGATTTCACGAGTGTACCGTGAACATCAGGGTTGGGTTGACTGGGTGGAAGAGACCGAAGAGCGCGGTCATCGGTCTCATCGGATTAGGGAAGGATGGAGAAGGAAGTCGGCCGACCCCTTTCAAAGGAACCATCCCGGTATTTGCCTGAGCAATTTAGGGAAATCGTGGAAAACCCAAATCTGGATGGCCGGACGCGGGATTGAACCGTCGTCCACTCGAATGTGAGTCCAGTGTGTGAATATCAGGAATCCAGTAAACATCAAATCTCCGACATCTCTGCGGACAGAAAAAAGATCCTGCAGGAACGGCATCAACGACGACTGAAGAGAATCGTTCAACGTGACAGAAGTGCAATCCTTCCACAAACTGCTTGCAGATATCAATGCTGGGCCATCAACAAGTGTCAGCGAGCGAACCATTCAATGAAACATCATCGATATGGGCTTTCGGAGCCGGAGGCACACTCGTGGACCCTTGATGACTGCACGACGCAAAGCTTCACGCCTTGGTGCCGTCAACACCAACTTTGGACTGTTGATGAGTGTTAACATGTTGCCTGGTCGAACGAGTCTCGTTTCAAATTATATCGAGCGGATGGACGTGTACTGGTATGGAGACAACCTCATGAATCCGTGGACCTTACATGTCAGCAGGGGACTAAATGGGTGGAGGTTCTGTAATGGAGTGGGGCGTGTGCAGTTGGAGTGATATGGGACTCTTAATACGTCTAGATACGACTCTGACAGGTGACACGTACTTAAGCATCCTGTCTGATCACCTACATCCATTCGTGTCCACTGGGCATTCCGATGAGCTTGGGCAATTCCAGCAGGACAATGCAGCATCCGACACATCGAAACCTGCTACAGAGTGGCTCCAGGAACACTCTTCTGAGTTTAAACACTACCTCTGGCCACAAAATTTCCCATACATGAACATTATTGAGCATGTATGGGATGCCTTGCAACGCGCTTTTGGGTAGAGAACTCCACACCACCGTACTCTTACGGATTTATGGACAGCCCTGCAGGATTCATGGTGTCAGTTCCCTCCAGCACTACTTCAGACATTAGTCTACTCCATGCCACGTCGTGTTGCGGAGCTTGTGCGTGCTCGCGCAGGCCCTACACGATATTAGGCATGTCTACCAGTTTCTTTGGCTGTTCAGTGTAGTTAACGTTTAGCTGTTGGACATCGCGGCGAATCTTACGCGATGGCGGCCGAGTTGCTCACGGCGGAGCGACGTGTGCGCGCCTAAGAGCCAGCAGCTGTGGGCGTGCCGCGGCCGGTGGCTATTGGAGCGCGAAGGCTGAGGTGAGTGTGCTCGCTGTGGCGACCAGCTGATGCACGGCAAGCACGGCGGGGGCGTCACGCCTGCCAGCTCCGGCCAAGGCGCTCTTGTTTACCTTCCAGCCGATCTCGCTTGCTTCATTGCGACCCGATTCGAGTCCCGGGTACGATACCGAACGGATAAGCGCAATAAGGCTGCTCGTAAAGAGACAAAAAAAGAGAGAGTGGATCATTCCAAATTTTTTGAGCACTTTCCGATACACTTTCAACCAGGGGAAGTAAGCGTACTGTCACTGTAGCCGACATAATCACCTTGAGAGATTCAGCAACTGTACTGATATCTAAGATAGTTCTTGTATATTTCTCCATCACAGTAACACAATTTTAGTGAGATTACATGAAATGAAAGTCCCTTCGGGTTTGCTGCCGGATCCTAAAATCAACTTGACTCGATATTTCGGCGATCCAACTGGTCGCCATCTTCAGGAAAATGCTGCTTCTGCTGATGAGTCCCGCTGAGAACTGACGCCACGTTGCAAATCGACGTCCTATATAGGCCACCGTTCAGTACACGGCGCATGCGCCGCCCATCACGGTTTCTGCTTTCCAAAACAGGGAGGTGGCGCCGCCCTTAGTGAAACACTGCTGGCAACGATATATCGCAATCAAGGCCGCACCGAAGAACGTTCAGTTTTGATGCGAGATAGTACAGGATTCCACGTTTTGCTAAGAGGAAACCCATTGTCTCTGATGATTAAATTATCAGCCAACTTAATTTCAATCGCCTCTTTAAACACGCTGTTCCAAAAACCGGAAATGTTGCCAACCACAACAGTTTCCTCAAATTTCGTTTTGTGTCCCTCATTTAGGCAGTGTTCTGCTACCGCCGATTTTTCCGGCTGTTGTAGCCTCGTATGACGGCGATGTTCCACACACCTGTCATACACTGTGTGAGTAGAACGGCTAACGTAAGCTTTCCCACATTGACACGGAATTTTATACACCCCAGGTTTCCTAAGACCCAAATCATCCTTCACAGAGCCGAGCAGAGCCCTAATCTTAGAAGGTGGACGGAACACACTCTTAATGTTAAAATTCCTTAAAATTCGTTCAATCTTAAACGATAAGCCTCCAGCATATGAAAGAAAGGGCACAGATCTATGTTCCTCTTCGTTCGCCTCCGGAGATGGTCCAAACTGCATAGCCAGACGAACCTGCTTCTCGGTGTATCCATTTTCCTTAAAAACAGTCATAAAATGCTCAAGTTCTTGGGTTAAGCTGTCTGCGTCAGAAATGATTACATGTTTCGATCACTGTGCATCATCTTCAGATCTACGTAGTTGCATCAGCAACCCTGCTTGTCTACCCAAAACCGCATATATGTGTACCGTACACTAATACGTGCTTCTGAGTACGCATTGTTGGTGCAACTACTTAGATCTGAAGATGATCCAGAGTGATCGAAACATGTAACCTAACTGAAAATGTGCAACTGAGATGGGGCAATAAATGAGAATTATCTTTAGCGTAAAACCTCCTGGCAAGTTAATATTGTGTGCCGGCCTCAAACTTGTACGCGGGAGCTTTGGCTTTCACGGGCCGACTGAAGTACCCAAGCACGATTCACGTCCCGTATTCACAGCTTTACTTCATTTCGCACTTCACAGAAACCCTCTGCGAAACTTGCAAGAACAACGCTCTTGGAAGAAAGCATTGTATACTGCGTACAGCAGAGGAACAGTTCGGAGACGATGATTGTATCAGGATGACAATGCACTCTGTCTTAAAGCACCTGCTGCGAGGGAACAGTTTTCTAGGGGCCGGCACGCCCCGCTGGTGTACCTACTGTGTTCGTAATCGTCGTGGTAGTTTCCCTTGTAAGTAAATCTAATCACCTCACCAACAGTTTCGTGTGAAGCTTCTGCATGTTTGATTATTTACTAAATTTTTGCCTTTAATAAACTCGTTTGTTGTAGTTCGGATTAAATCTACGATCCCGCTACATTATAGCTCTCTAGGCATCATTTACGAATAAGTAGAGACTTGACCCATCTGATTCATTGATTAAGAATAAACGTAGGGGAAATGTTCACTTAGCACCTCGTCCCATGTTTCAGCGTCCTAAGCCCAACTCAAATTATTTCCGGTTTACAAGAGTACCGGTTATCGCTTACCTAATGACCCAATGGTCAATATACTAGACTAATATTCAGATGGATTTAGGGTCAAATTCTCACATGGCCATACTGATACGGTTTTCCAATTGTTTAGAGACAATTCTGAGATAGGTGTGTGAAAGCCCCGTACGAATGAAATTACATATCGAGCAACGTTTTCCAATGCTGCCAGGAAATGTAAGTAGCTATGCCATTGGTGATAGAAATAGAATTTCAAGATGGAAGCGTCAATGGATACATGGTCCCTGACTGAAGTACGAAGAAGAGAAATAAGATTTATGCTTTTAAAGAGAACGTTTCCAGATGTGATTCATCTCCAACTAGTGGTAATTAAGGAACGAATATAATGTGCTTTTAGTGCCAGGTATTTGATAAGGGCAAAACAAATGTGCGAGAGGAGCAAAATTATTGGCGGCCAAGTACGCCCAAGTCAGATTGAAATGTGTTCCATGATGAATCGTCGATTGAAACCGATCACATTCGACTGAGATACGCTGCACACAAACTTCTTCACTGACAGTGTAAAGGATATCGAGCACTACACGTTGGACTACCACAGAACGTATTCTTTCTGGGCAACGAGGGAACACTCAAACGAAAATAAAGTCGAGCGAATGGGTCTCTCCAACACTGATGCAGTATCAGGTATAAGGCACACATTAATGCATTGTATCGCCATAGAAGATGAAACGTGCGTGCGTCTTGTGATATCGGAGACGAAGGAAGCACCATAGAAACACATCTCCTCCCCAATCTCAAGAAATTCAAAATTTCGGCATCCTCGAAAAAACTTTTGGCTACTGGCTTTTGGGACATTTTGAGTGTACTGATGATTGATTTTCTCAATCTTGTTGTAACTGGTCCTTCATATCGTGGATAATGGCACTGGGATGGATTTGACATCTGAGCTGGACGCACACATGTTCTGTCTGTGTCAGATCCGGGGGCCTTGCTGGCCACAGGAGAACCTCATGATCGCGGGGACAGTTCATACGTGCACAAGGAATGCGTCGAGAAATAACTGTATGATACTGGTGCATGAAGGTTAACACATGAGGACGCAGGATGTCCCTGGCGTTCGGTTGTGCTTTCAGAGTTTCCTCAATGAAGATCAGCCATGACCTGAAGTAATACGCGATGGTCCCAAATCGCGACGCCTGGTTCAAAATGGTTCAAATGGCTCTGAGCACTATGGGACTTAACTTCTGAGGTCATCAGTCCCCTAGAACTTAGTAGGACATCACACACATCCATGCCCGAGGCAGGATTCGAACCTGCGACCGTAGCGGTCGCGCGGTTCCAGACTGTAGTGCCTAGAACCGCTCGGCTAGACGCTAGGAGTAACGCCATTGTACCTCGCCAAAACGTTGAAAGAATGACACCTCTCACCACGTGGTGTGTTACAAATGGTTCAAATGGCTCTGAGCACTATGGGACTCAACATCTTAGGTCATAAGTCCCCTAAAACTTAGAACTACTTAATCCTAACTAACATAAGGACATCACACACACCCATGCCCGAGGCAGGATTCGAACCTGCGACCGTACCAGTCCCGCGGTTCCGGACTGCAGCGCCAGAACCCCACGGCGACTGCGGCCGGCCGTGGTGTGTTACGACGTGGTTGGTGCACAGTACGGAAATTCTTGCTAGTGGTGGTCAGAGGTGGTCGACCAGAACGCTTATGACGTGTGTAGCTGCCCTCACGCTTCTGTGCAATAAGGAGTCGGGCCACTGTCACGGCCACGTGGTTTAAGGCGCCATGTCATGGATTGCGCGGCCCCTCCCGCCGGAGTTTCTAGTCCTCCCTCGGGCATGTGTGTGTGTTGTTCTTACTGTAAGTTAGTTTAAGTAGTGTGTAAGTCTAGGGACCGATGACCTAAGCAGTTTGGTCCCTTAGGAATTCACACACACATTTCCCACTGTCACGTTCGAATGCCCCACAAATGTGGATTCTGCACGACTAGACCAGCCGGCCAAGTAGAGACGTACAATGAGGCATCTTTAAAAAAAAATTCAGGTGCTAATAAACATGTCTCAAACAAGTAAGTGGCATCTCTGTGTCCTTCGCCGTGATGACTCAACCTCTGACGCAGTTCACGCACCTTATATATTCTACCAGGCTTGGTAACAACACTAAAGACGAACAGCATTAATGCACACTAGTGGTCATCCTATCTGTCACAGAGAGTAGAACTCTAACGATTTACGAACCCATCCATGGTGTGCAAATGTACGAAGTTACATTGACATCAGACCTCGTCTTCTGGGAGCTTCACTTTTTTGTGTCAAACAGTGTACATGCATCAAGAAAGAGTCCGGCGCCGGTAGCTGCATGGTCAGTGCGACACAATGTCAAACATAAGGGCCCGGGTTCGATTCTCAGCTGGGACGGAGATTTTCTCTACTCAGGGACTGGGTGTTGTGTTGTCCTAATCACCATCATTTCATCTCCATCGACCCGCAAGTCGCCGAAGTGACGTCAAAACGGCGAACGGTCTACCCGACGGGAGGCTCTAGTCAGACGACATTTACATCAAGAAAGAACATTGTAACTGAAGATAAATATTCCTGCACCGAAGGTTTGGTTTGTACGGTATACGAATTGATATAGACTGAATTTAATGATGGGATATTTTAAATCTGTCTTTACAAATGCTGTACGCCATTAGTTCAAGTGGCCAGTGCCTGGGTGCAGTAGATACGCAAGGGAAAGAAGAGAGTGACAGCGGGAGCAAATTTACCACTGTGTCAAATTATCAAAATGATTACCGTGGTGAAAAAGAAATGGCACATGTACTTTTGCATCGAGTGAGTGTAATGGTGGAGGAGCGAGAAGAGCGAGAAGGATAGGAGAGAAAGGAGGCATGCGCGGCAGTAGATTGCAGTTGCCGCATCCGGCAGACCACCGCAGCCGCGGACCCTCCGCGGCGTGAGCACCAGTGACGTCACCAGAGCAGCGGGTCAGGGGTCGCGCGCTGATTGCCGCTCGGGTTGCGCGCTCCCAGGTTCCCTCCACAGCCGCCGCCGCAAGATACCATTGTCTCGTTGCAGCACGGCGCTCCGCCGAGGTCCCAATAATTAAAGTGCGGAGCGAGAGCCCGGTGATTATAATACAATCCATGCAAAGCAGCCCGTGCTTATCTGGCGACCAGCGTAATCCGTGTGCGAGGGAGAGGGAGAGTGTTCGGGAACTGGGCAACGCTACGCAACAGCAAGGAGGGTGAGACAGAGACAGAGAGAGAGAGAGAGAGAGAGAGAGAAACACGGAGCAGGGACCCCCTAAAAAAAAAATAAAGAAGAAAAGCGAGACTGTTTTGGTGCGTGGCGATCAGATCCCGGAAAGTTCATCAGCTCTGGCGGGGTCGCCGAGAGCCCCTCGCTCGCCTCCGAGTGGCGCAGTAAAACAAATAACGAGACACGCTTTCTCCCCCGGCCTCTCAGGTCTCTATTACGGACGAAATTACCCGAGTAAACGGAGTAATACAAAAATTGCCGGGCGTGCCCCGCCGGGCATTCGTAGATACTCCGTTTCTCTTTTTGCTCGTCGCTGCTCTATCTGGCTGGATGTCTTGACTGGCGGCGCCGAGCCGCACTGGGCCGGACTTAATGCGCGCGCGCTCTGCCTCGCCGAGATCTTAACGCACTCCGCGAGTTTCGCGAAGCGCACTCCCCGGGCCGTAAATCAAAATAACGACGGCGCCGTAATTTCCTATCTCCACCACTGCGGAGACGACGAGAAGGAAATACAATATTTTTGGGAAGGAGTGGCGTCGCAGACAACGGCGCCTTATGTTTTCGCCCCCTGAGGCAGTCTCACGACGCAGGAAATGCACTGGAATAGTACTACCGTTTTCCCAGCGTCATCACTCAGACGAGACGAAAAGTGCTAATTCCGTCCACGAAAGTTCTGTTTATTCGATGGGATCCTCGCGACCTTGGGATACCTCCTAATATCGTGTCGGACCACCTATTGCCCGGCGTAGTGCGGCATCTCTAAATGCCATGGACTCGACAAGTAGTTGGAAGTTCCCTGCAGAATTATTGAGGCGTGATGCCTGTGAAGCCGTCCATAGTTGTTGGAGCGTTGACGGTGCAGGATGTTGTGCGCGAACTGACATCTCGATTACGTCCCGTAAATGTTCGACGGCATTCATGTGGGACGCTCTGGATGGCCAAATCATGTGCTCAGATTGTCCGGAATGTTCTTCAAACCAATCGCGAACAACTGTGGTCCAGTAACATGGCATCGTTCTTTGAGAACATGAAGTCCATGAATGGCTGTAAGTGATCTCCAAGTAGCCTAACACATCCATTTCCGGTCAATGATTGGTTCAGTTGGATCAGAGGACCCAGTCCATTCTTTGTGAACACAGCTCATACCTTTATAGGCCAACTAACAGCTTGCGCAGTGTCTTGTTGACAACCTGGGTCCATAGCTTCGTGAGGTCTACGCCACACTCGAACCCTACAATCAGCTCTATTCGGTTTTCCAGTCGTCTGGGGCCCAACCAATATGGTCACGAGCCCAGGAGAGGCGCTGCAGGCGATGTCGTGCTATCAGCAAAGGTACTCGCTGCCATAGCCATTAAAGCCAAATTTCGCCGCATTCTCCTAAGGTATACGTTCGTCGTACGCTCCACATTTATTTGTGCAGCTATTTCATCCAGTGTTGCTTGTCTGTTAGCGCTGAGAACTCCGCGCAAACTCCGTTGCTCCCAGTCGTTAAGCAAAGGCCGTCGGCCACTGTGTTGCCGTGGTGAGAGGTAATGTCTGAAATTTAGTATGCTCAGCACACTCTCGTTACTGCGGATCTAGGAATATTGAACTCCCTAATTGTTTCTGAAATGGAATGTCCTATGCATCTACCTGCAACTACCATTCCGCGTTCAAAGTCTGTTAATTCCCGTCGTGCGGCCATAATCACATCGGAAACCTTCTCACATGAGTCACATCAGTACAAATGACAGCTCCTCCAATTCACTGCCCTTTCATACCGTGTGTACGCGACACTAGTGCCATCTGCTTATGTGTATATTGGTATCCCATAACTTTTGTCATGTCAGTACATAACTTTGTCCTCTTTCTACTGTCAAATGCTAACTAAACGTATTTGCCACGGGACTGTCCATAGCAAATCTTGTATAGACTCGTCCCACTCTGAAGCTACAGTACGTCCCGGCCAGCTGTTGTATGCCTGCTCGCGTAATCTCACTTTGTGGCCTTCACTTCCGAACGTACGGCAGATATACATTAGCACGTTAACGGGACAATCAAGTAGTGCCCGGTTTCCTTTTATACAACTATCACACTAAAGGAAGAGCCTGCTAAGTCCTATTTCCATCGCTACATTCCAGTTTGGGTTAAAGAACTGTTACTACACTAGGAAAATACGTCACTGGTAGCAATATTGACTCTTTAGAACCGAGTGTAAGCCTATACTGAATTACTTATTAAAGAAAGCCGTTTGTTTCATTTCTAAGCTTAAGATGGACGTGGGGTTCGGTCATTTTGACCTAGAACAAACCTGTTAACAGAAAGCACAGCACTTGTTCCCTTCAGCTTATTTTGACTTTATTTGTTTCATCAGTACGTGTCTTGGCGTTGTAGCTGGACATATGTCAACTCTGAGGAAACCATTATTACTATCTGTAATTGTTGGTTTTAATATTGTTATCAGTAACGTTTTAAAGGTGTTCGGTAATTTGCTGTTGCACCTATATTATAATACGTTTTTTACTATCTGACAGTTGCACATATTCAATGCCGACAGCTGCTTGATTACGCAAAGATTTTATTTTATGCAAGCTTTTTATTACTGTTGCGTAGTTATTTGAAAACAAGATGGGCGTAACTAGAGGCTTTGACTACGTAAACTTTCGACCATCCTTTTGAAATGTACTTTGTTTTAATTATTGAAAATGATTAATGTTATATATTACTTTCAGCCGGCCGGAGTGGCCGTGCGGTTCTAGGCGCTTCAGTCCGGAACCGCGTGACCGCTACGGTCGCAGGTTCGAAGCCTGTCATGGATGTGTGTGATGTCCTTAGGTTAGTTAGGTTTAAGTAGTTCTAAGTTCTAGGGGACTTATGACCTCAGCAATGAGTCCCATAGTGCTCAGAGCCATTTGAACCCAAATACTACTTTGGCCACAAGAAAATGTAATTTAAACAAGTTAAAGAAACGCCACAAATTCGGTATAAATGTTTGAATTAATGACAGCTAATTTCACTAGTGACTTAATAAAATCTTAAGACAGTCAGACATTGTCGTTTCAGATTTATACGTTATACGGAAGTACTAAGGAATGAAGAGACACACATGAAGTTCTCTGAGGCCATAGATATAACGATAATGAACAGCTTCGTAGGCAATTCAGTTGAATATATCTCTAAAAATGGCGATCACAGAATTTGGAAAGAAAACTTAGGTACAACAAAGGTAACTGCGAGGGAACCATGTGTAACAGAAGAATTACTCCAGCTGATCGACAAAAGAAGGAAGAATAAAAATGATCAGGGAAATTCAGGAATACAGAAAAACTAGTCACTTACGAACGAGATAAGTGGCGGTGACATTAAGACTGCAATCGGAATTCCACTGTCAAATACGGAGGAGGAAAGAGTAAAGTAGAAAGAGTGAAGTAGAAAGAGTAAAGTGAAGGTCTCTACGGGAGGAAGACATGTCTGGAATGATAGAAGAAGAAACAGGGGTCGATATAGATGAGACAGGGGATGCAGTATTAGAATCTGATTTAAAAGCTTTGGAAGACTTAAGATCGAGTAAGGCAGATGGGATAGATAACATTCCATCGAAATTTCTAAAATCATTGAAGGAAGTGGCATCAAAACGACTGGAGGAAATGGCAACAAAACGACTATTCACATTGGTGTGTAGAATCTATGAGATTGGCAACATACCATCAGACGTTCGGAACAATATCATCCACACAATCCCGAAGATTGCAAGAGCTGACTAGTGCAAGAATTATCTCTCCATCAGCTTAACAGCTCACGCATCCAAGTTACTGACAAGAATAATATACAAAAGAATAGAACGTAAAATTGAGGATCTGTTAGATGACGATCAGTTTGGCTTAGGAAAGGTAAAATAACCAGAGAGGCAGTTCTGTCGTTGCTGTTGGTAATGAAGCAAGACTGAAGAAAAATCAAGACACATTCACTGTATTTGTCGTCTAGGAAAAAACTTTCGACAGTGTAAAATGATGGAAGAAGTTTGAAATCCTGATGAAAATAGGGATTAGCTATGGGGGGAAAAGGGTAAAATACAATGTCTACAATAACGAGGAGCAACAATAAGACTGGAAGGCCAAGAACGAAGTTCTCCGGTTAAAAAAGGTGTACAGCAGGGCTGGAGTCTTTCGCCCCTACTGTTCGATCTATACAACGAGGGAAATAAATGGAAGATACAAAAGTGGGATTAAAATTCAGGGTGAAACGACATCCTGTGACAAGATTCGCTGAAGACATTACTATACTGAATGAAAGTGAAAAAGAATTACAGGATGTGTTGAATCGAATGATCCGTCTAATGAGCACAGAATCTGGATTGAGAGTATATCGAAGAAAGACCAAAGTACTGAGAGGTTGTAGAACTGAGAACAGTGAGAAATTTAATATCAAAATACCGTATCACGAAGCAAACGAGGTGAAGGAATTCTGGTACCTAGACAGCAAAAAACCCATGACGGTCGGAGCAAGAAGAGCATCTAAAGCAGACTAGCGCTGGCAGAAAGGATATTCCTGGACAAGAGAAGTCTGCTAGTAATAACCGTAGGATTTGAGGAGTAAATTTCTGAGAACGTATTGTCAGTGAGGCATGGACTGTGGGAAAACTCGAGCAGAAGAGGCACGAAGCATCTGAAATCAGGTACTACAGAAGAATGTTGAAAATTAGGTGGACTGATAGGTTAAGGAATGAGAAGGTTCTCCACAGAATTGGCGAGGAAATAAACGTATGGAAACAGTAAGAGAAGAAGGGACAGGATGACTGGATATCTGTCAAGACATAGGAGAATAACTCCCATGAACTAGAGGGAGCTGTAGAGGGTAAAAACTCGAGAGAAAGACAGAGAGTGGAATACACACAGCAAATAACTGAGGAAGTAGGTTGCAAGCGCTATTCTAAGATGAAGAGGTTAGTACAGGAGATGAAATAGTGGCGGGCTCCATCAAACCAGTCAGAAGCTTGCCGCAAAAAGAGAGAGAGAGAGAGAGAGAGAGAGACAGAGACAGACAGACAGACACACAGAGAGAGCACTATGGGACTTAACATCTGAGGTCATCAGTCCCCTAGAACTTAGAACTACTTAAACCTAACTAACCGAAGGGCATCACACACATCCATGCCCGAGGCAGGATTCGAACCCGCGACCGTAGCGGTCGCGCTGTTCTAGACTGAAGCGCTTAGAACCGCTCGGCCGCACCGGCAGGCAGAGTACTGCAAGAAAATTGTTTTCTCGTCTTAAGGAGGACTGTTTCGATGTTAGTGACTGTCCATGTACATGAAGACCTTAGAGGTTTGATGAAGGTCGTTTAGATGCGTTAATCCACAATGATCCGCATCAGTGTACTCGAGAACTGGCAGATGTGATGAATTGTGATCATTTCACCACCGCACAACACTTACATGCAGCATAGAAGGCTCAAAGATCGCGTGTACAGGTAGGCATGCTTTACGCCACAGTCACAAAAATCAACAGGTAGCCACATCGCCATCTCTGGTTTCTCGTTAACAACACCGACCACTTCTATGCTGTAGCGTTACTGGTGACGAGGAGTGGTGTCTTTATGCTAGAAGAAGGGCAAAGAAGGAATGGTTGAGCCTAAAAAAATCTCCAACTGCCCGTACATAGAATTCATGCTTCCACAAAAGATTATGTTAATCGTCCGGTGGAACAGCGACTGTGCGGTGTACTACAAACTGCTTCTCCGAGGTGTAACCATTACTGCTGACGTTTGTTGTCAACAACTGTGGCATCTTACAGACGTAATCCAGTAACAACGACTTGGGAAACCCCGTGAAGTGATGCTACCCCACGATACACCTGCCCGACTTCTGCTAGAGTGACAAAAAACACTGTAAAGGAGCATGGTTGCGAAGTCGTTCCGCACCCACTTTATTCACTAATCTTGTGTCTTCGAATTTCCAACTTTTCCGCTCTCTACCGAACAACCTTTAAGGAACTTTTTTTCAGGATGATTTGGGCTCCGAACGTGGCACGTGGCTCGACAAGTTCTTCGCCTCAAAACCAAGTGGTTTCTACAGTCGCGTAATGACAAAGCTGCCCCAGCTCTGGCACACTGTTGTAAATAGTGAAGGAAAATATATTACTGATGACTAAAGTTTCCGTAATGCCTATCTGTTGTGTTAACTTGTACCAACCAAATAACTACAGTACTGCAGTAACTTCAGTCAAATTGAAATTTCCTGCTGTTGGTCGTATGTTCGATTACATATTTGTAGTGTGATCCGCATAGATGTGATCTGGAGGAGAAAGATATTTCGTACACCTTCCGTTTACTTCCTTCCTTCCTTACGTACTTACTTGTTTCAAATTTAATTGAGCTAAAGACTGCATCAATAACAATGTAAAAGAAAAATAAGATTTTTCAATTTGGTTGTTGTTTTCTGTTAACTGAATATTTTTTCCTGTTATCAAGCAAACAACGCTTAATATTTTATGTTCAAGAAAATTCATCAGATAAATCCAATATGTTGTTCTTAATAAAAGAAATAATAACATAACAACAGTTACATGTATGCCATATGCAGTAAATTTACAGTCAGTGCTATTTACTTAAAGAATATTTAACGGTACCAGCTACCTTTAAGAAGTATTCTTTTTTTCGACGTACTTACGTGTTTTCATACGTCTCTCTCATTAAGTTAAAACAATAATTATTCTAATTACAATTATAGTAATCGTCCAGTTAATATTTACCAACTATACAGAGCTCACAGCCATGCAGTTTCTTAGATGCTGAATAGTTGTTTTCATTACTTTTTCATGTGAACTCTAATTTATTCTTTGTATTTACATCATTTTTCTTTCAAAATCTCTTGCGATCGCTGATTCAGGTGTACTATTGTCTGCCCTGGCGATAATTATGTTCCTCTGGTTGGTGTAAGTTCCATTACAATGTTCACAGATCTCGCTGTCCGCAGCTCGTGGTCTAGTGGCTAGCGTTGCTACCTCTCGATCACGGGCTCCCGGGTTCAATTCCCAACCGAGTTATTTTCTCTGTCCGGGGTCCGTGTGTTTGTGTTGTCCTCATCATTTCATCATCATCCTCATCATTCGTGACCGTGGCTAGAATGGACTGTGAAAAAAATTGGACTGTGAATAAATTGGGACTGCGTATGGGCGCTGATGACCACGTAGTTGAGAGCCAAACCAAACGTCATCATCATCGTCACAGATCGCGCTTCCACCGACGGGTAGGATGTTTCAGATACTCTCGGTCATCTGTGGTCATACGAACAAACAAAAAAGAAACTTCAATTCGTTCCTTAAGCTCCTTCCTATTCCTATTTTAAACCTATACTACTTTCTTTATAATATTTCATTTATAGTGTTTCAGTATGTACGTTCTTAACTTATTCCGACTAGCAAAAAAATTCACTACAAAGTCCACAGTACTTCCACGGGAAAAATCCTTTAGTACGCCGAGACAACACAAAACAAAGACGTGCTATAAAAGGTACAAAATTCCACCGTCTTAAACCCAGATTTTTAATCATGCACCTGAAGAAATAAAGCGAGATTCATATGCAAAAGATACTGAAAAATGTCTTGGTAACAAAAAGACCAGAAAATAGTTTGGCCTGAGGCTGAGTGAGTCGTTTTGTAGCAGGAAGTAACGCTCGGGCAAAAAGTTTCGAGACTGGATTAATAAAATTAGAGAAAACTTAAGATAGTGGTTTTAGCGCCTCATACCTCCTACACAGTCTCAACTTGAGTACAACGCACAGAACGTTCATACGACAGCACGAAACTGACAGAAAAGTGGTTCCTTAGGATGGTGTTCAAGTCGCGCGTCACTATGGCACCTTCTTCGGTTTTGACGAAGCGTCAGAGACCCATTCTACACGTTGTCATTTTGTGGTAGGTTTGTATTGATAACAAGTCTCATCACTTGTGATGATTTTTTCCAGAAAAGGATTCTTCGTGTTTTTAATTTCAGTCAGCTCGCGTCAGGCATCCATGCGTCGTCGTTTTGCTTCGGGAGTCAAGGTGTGATGCACAAACTTTGCACACATTTTTCTCTTCTTCAAAACGTTTTTAATGTTGTCTTGAACTTTTGATTTAGTGATGTTCAGTTCGTTCTTCCATTGCTATTAGTGGCACACTTTTCGCACACTATGGCCGCACTTCAGTACTTAATTCTGCCTGTTCACAGCTGACTGGTCTGGTGCACGTCTGTTGTTTACATTTGTTAGTTTAAGCTGCCACCGTACTCACTGCGCTGACGTTGCTTGTATGTCAGGAATAAAAACCAGTCTCGGAACTTGCTGAATCTTGTACGTCGTCGTGGAGAGTGAGGTCTCTTTAACATCCGCTAACAATCCATTTGTTTGTGATGTTAAATACACCGCTTATCAGAATCTGACTGCTTGATATTGTGTTCGATCGCATTCCTTAGGCTGGAATTGCGTCCGCAACATATGGTGGTTTGTGACCCAAAAGCGAGTACCAAAAATAGAGAATTAACTCGCCGTACAGCGAGATAAGTAATCACAAACGTAATGTAGTTGCCTCTTTGGTGCCTTCATCATCCTAAAGCGAAACTGATTAACATCTGACAATCTCTCTTCTTTCCATTCTTCTGTATATTACTCATGTATGCAATTTTGATACATGAGCTGTTAAGCTGATTGTGCAGTAGTTCTCGCATTTATCATCCCTCGCTATTGCTATTTTTGGTACTGTGTGGATGATATTCTTTCGAAAGTCTAATGGTATGTCTCTAATCTCTTAGGTTCCAAACACTAACTGGAATAAACGTTTGCTTGCCATTTTCTCCAAATTCTGAAGATATGTTATCTATCCCATCCTCGTTGTTTATTGGGTAGTCTTCCAAAGCTTTGTTAGACTCTGACTCTAATACCAGACATTCTCTCTTTTCCCAATCAACATCCATTTCTCTTCTTCGTAGAGCTCTTCAATATGATCTCTTCACTTTCTCTCTGCGTTCAGTAGTTTAATTCCTTTTGCATACTCAGCGTCGATGCCTTTGGTTTTAATTTTACCGGAAGTTATTTTGTCGTAGGTACATGCTCAATCTGTCTTTCCGATGACTATTTCCTCACATTTTACCTGCAGCCACTTCTCTTTAGCACTAATAAATCGCTCTTGGGCGCCAAAACACATGTATTTCTTTTATTTTTCTTTTCTTGTTACCCGTTTCGGCATCGCTATCGCCATCGCCATCGCTTGGACACTGATGTTAAGGAGAAATGATTAGAATTGACTAGATACTGTGTATCGATTAACATCTGCTGGAAATATTTTGGCGACCGAGACAAGAGTAATCCGTTAGTTGCCGAACATGGTCGCCGGTCCTTTAAAGGACTCCTTGTTTAAAGTAATGGAATTTCACTTTAGCGTCCCTGCAGTTCCTCTTCATACTGCAAACAATTTTAGATCCAGAGCATCCGCAGCTGCTGAAGGTCGCGATGAATGAAAACACGGCTGACAGCAAGTAAAACTTTGTTTCAATTGGCCACAGTACCGCTTTCACAGCTTACAGCCGCATCTTCAGGGCAACCTAAATATTTAAGAACTGAAATACAGTTATAAAATGTGTTGGAAATTTGTGCTATTACATAAAGATTAATGGAAGATTTGTACTCACAAAAGTTATTATTTTAATCCATTTTAGGTGAACCCAACGTTATAAGTCAAAATATTGTCAGTCAGAGAATACTGTCAATATTTAAAACACGAGACGAACGAAGGCTGCTTTGGAAGATGGTCATGAAAATATGCTCTACAAATGTTGCCGGGTAGATCGAACCGATATACTGGCCATTCTTTGCACGTCCTATTATCTATAATATCTATAATAAACAGAAAGAGTGCACAAGACTAAAATCAATTTAGAAATATACCGTAGGTACAAAATAGAATAAACTAGGCAGGCCGCTTTATTACTATCTGAAGCTAGACAGGGAAGGCACAGTTGGCAAGAGTGGGCCCTGCCTTCACCGACCATTAGGAGACGCTGAATGCCCAGATAAATATTACCTGTAACTTGGACTAGTATCACAATTCTTGTCGAAAGTCTTGTAATCCTCCCTAGAAAAGGCAAACGCTAGGATTTGAATCTATTTAAGGACTGTTTTCAGAACACGTTAAATAATCAGTTGAATTTAAGGAATCGTAATATTTTGGCATAATTTGATTGCTCGTACGGTTAACTCTACCGTAAGGGAACGACCCAGCGCTTTTAGTCCCGTATATATTACGACATAGCGTCCACGTGATAGGTAGTGTTTACCTGGGCAGTCAGCGTTTCTGGTGTCCGGTGAAGACAGAGCATACATTTTGCAAGATGCACCTTTCGCATTCTACTTTGTACCTACGGTCTAGCTCTGTTTCCAGCTTAACTACGTTTGAGCTATAGCTTCGAAATCTGTTTTAGCCATTAGTGGTGTTTCTTTTCTTATAGATACTAGGACGTGCAAAGAATGGCCAGAATATCGTTTCGGACTACGCAGAAACAGTAGTAAAGGATATTACATGGGCCACGTTTCCAAGTAGCCTTCGTTCGACTAACTTTCTAATACTGAAGGTATTCTCTGAATGCCAATACCTTGACTATGAACGTAGGGTCCACCTGTAGAGGACTAAATGTAATAATTTTTGTGAGTACAAGCCTCCAAATAACTTTATATAAGAGCACAAAATTGCAATACATTTTACAATTATATTTCAATTCATAAATACACTGAAGCACCAAAGAATGTAGTATAGGCATACGTATTCAAACACAGATATATGTAAACAGGCGCCGGCCGGCGTGGCCTTGCGGTTCTAGGCGCTACAGTCTGGAACCGAGCGACCGCTACGGTCGCAGGTTCGAATCCTGCCTCGGGCATGGATGTATGTGATGACCTTAGGTTAGTTAGGTTTAATTAGTTCTAAGTTCTAGGCGACTGATGACCTCAGTAGTTAAGTCGCTTAGTGCTCAGAGTCATTTGTAAACAGGCAGAAAATGGGGCTGCTGTTGACAACGCCTCTATAAGACAAAAGGTGTCTGGCGCTGTTGTTAGATCTATTATTGCTGGTACAATGGCAGGTTATCAAGATTTAAGTGATTTTGTACGTGGTGTTACAGTTGGCGCACGAGCGATGGGACACAGTACCTCAGAGTTAGCGATGAAGTCCTTACTTCATCGCTACCTCTGACCATTTCCGTACGAAGAATTTCACAAGTGTACCGCGAATATGAAGAATCCGGTAAAACATCAGATCTCCGACATCGCTGCGGCTGGGAAAAGATCCTGCAATAACGGCACCAACGACGACTCAAGAGAATCGTTCGAGGTCTCAGAAGTGCAGCCCTCCCGAAAATTCAGTGCTGGGCCATCAGAAAGTGTCAGCGTCCAAAACATTCAGCGAAACATTATCGATATGGGTTTTCGGAGCCGAAGGCCCACTAGTGTACCCTTGAAGGTTTCACGACACAAAGCTTTATGCCTCGCGTGGGCCTGTCAACCACAGACATGTTGATGACTGGAAACATGTTGCCTGCTCGGGCGAGTCTCGTTTCAAATTGTATCGAGCGGATTGATGTGTACGGCTATGGAGACCACCTCATGAATCCATGGACCCTGCATGTCAGCACCGGACTGTTCAAGCTGGCGAATGCTCTGTAATGGTGTGGAGTGTATGCAGTTGGAGTGATATCGGACTCGTGATACGACTAGATACGGCTCTGACATGTGAGACGTACGTAAGCATCCTGTCTGATAACCTGCATTCATTCATGTCCATTGTGGATTCCAGAATTGCTACAGAGTGGCTCCAAGAACACTCTTCTTAATTTAAACACTTCCGCTGGCCACCAAAGTGCCCAGACATGAACATTATTGAGCATTAAACGTCCTGGCAGATTAAAACTGTGTGCCGGACCGAGACTCGAATTCGGGACCTTTGCCTTTCGCGGGCAAGTGCTCTACCATCTGAGCTACCCAAGCACGACTCACGCCCCGTCTTCACAGCTTTACTTCTGCCAGTTTTAATCTGCCAGGAAGTTTCATATCAGCGCACACTCCGCTGCAGAGTGAAAATCTGATTATTGAGCATATCTGGAACTCCTTGCAACGTGCTGCTCAGAAGAGATCTCCACCCTCTCGTACTCCTATAGATTTATAGGCTGTCCTGCAGGATTAATTGTGTGAATTCCCTCCAGCATTATTCAGGCCTTAGTCGAGTTCATGCCACGTCGTGTTTGGGCACCTCTGCTTGCTCGCCGGGGTCCTACATGATATTAGGCAGGTGCACCTGTTTATTTGGCTCTTTAGTGAATATAGATCGCAATGGAGATGGCGGCTGTGAGCCGTGAAACTGGTAGTGCGCTCAATTAACACCATTTGTTAGTGATGTCTTGATTCATTATGAGCTCCTGGTATTCCTAAGAGATTTAAATTTTTGTATTCTATTCTCTTCCTGAACTTCTTTTTATTTTCTTATTTTTTTCTGTTATCCACGTTTTCACAGCAGCTACTGTTTATTAGTGAAAGTTAAACATTAGTAAATTAGCTTTGTAACAGGTTGTCGCAGGATCTGAAACTTATACCAACGAGCAGCATTGCACAAAGCTCATTACCTTGACTGAAGAAGAGAAGCAACCTTATATTTAATCACGACCGTGTTCCTAGTCAACGCCATGCCCCAATACGTGCTACCTTTGCAAATTACTGTTATTTGGCGGAGACCACCGCCGATAATTCTGAGAGTCCGGGTCGCATACCGGAAGCGGCCCGTCGCGGGTGCTAAGGACGTGACTTGGCGTGACGTGGAAAACCGCAGAACTGCGCCCCGGGCGGGGCGTAACGAGCAGTCCGAGCTGGGGCAGGCCCCTTCCTGGAAGGCTGGTCCACCGCCCCGGCGTCGTTCCACGTAATTTGGGGGCTCCCTACCGTTTATTACTTCCGACATCGGCCTGCCCACTTCCACACTTTCCACTCACAACCGCGCTCGACCGCTGCCTGCGCTGCGAATCATGTCGTCGATGTAGTAGGATGCTACGTAATGACTCTCGCGTAACAGCAGTTTCATTAACGGAAGAGCTGCTAAGAATTTTTGTGGATTGTAGACCAGTACATAAGTAGTAAAGCACGATTAAGAAATCTGTTGAAGCTTGTAAATTGTTCATTATGCTACTAGTGGAGGTTATTGGCTTCTGGTTAAACCTCAATTCCTGCATGACAGGAGCGTTGTCTCTTTCGTTGTTGTGCGTGTCTGCGAATGAATCATGCCGGTTATTGCTTAGGCGAGCGTACCTCCGATATCCTATTAAGAAAACAGCACAAGAATGATACAGTGTTCTATTATTTGGCTTTTTAAACGAACTTGCCACTGTAAGGTAAAGGTCTGCAGCCTGTGTGTATTCGCTATGAAACACACGTAGACAGTTCTACGGAAGAAGCTTTACCGAAATCAAACTTAGCTTTCAAAATATTTTATCCATATTCTTGAGCCTTTCAAATTAAAATGCACTTTCACAGTTTTGAACACGTACGTTTCCCACAAGCTAAACCGGAACGCCGCAAAACCCAGTAGCCGGCCGGTGTGGCCGAGCGGTTCTAGGCCCTTCAGTCTGGAACCGCGCGACCGCTACGGTCGTAGGTTCGAATCCTACCTCGGGCATGGGTGTGCGTGATGTCTTTAGGTTAGTTGGGTTTAAGTAGTTCTAAGTTCTAGGGGACTGATGACCTCAGATGTTAAGTCCCATAGTGCTCAGAGCCATTTGAACCATTTGAAAACCCAGTATTTATAATGAAAATTGCCGACTAGCTTGTAAACGTAAGCAGAAGCAGTTACCTTTTTCATACCACAAACTCCTTTTGCGTAACTATTTTCCCAACACTTTCGCTTTTGATAAATCAGAATAGAAATTCACTTTTCCTTTAAAAGAGTTACATTTGTCTCTTTTCACAATGTACGAACATAACAAAAAGAGAGCTGAAGCATATCAGTCGAAGAGCTGAGCAGCAGAGAGTGAAACAATAAGGAAAACAATACACATTGGATAGCTTTACGTTCCTTATACTAGAGTCATATTCAGGAAAAACAGAACACCTTGATCGACTACAGATAGCCGGCAGCTATGACCGAGCGGTTCTACACGCTTCAGTCCGGAACCGCCCTGCTGCTACGGTCGCAGGTTCGAATCCTGCTTCGGGCATGGATGTGTGTGATGCCCTTAGGTTAGTTAGGTTTAAGTAGTTCTAAGTCCAGGGGAATGATGACCTCAGATGTTAAGTCCCATAATGCTTGGAGCAATTTGAACCATTTTTGACTGCAGATAGGACGTTCATATTCGCAGAACATGTACGTTAGTAAGTTCTTCAGAAATGATTAGCATTTCAGTCGCCTCGGTCCAGCATACCTCCTGTTGCCTAGTAGGCAAGGGTCCGCCATGGTCCCTGATAACTTGTTCCACGTGTGATAGCACTGATGCGTAGAAGGTGAGAATGGCGTCTTGTGGTGTAGCCATCCATGCTGCATCCATTTGATACCAAAGTTAATCTGTAGTGGTTGGCATTGGGTCACAGTGTTGCACCCGTTTCGTTTCACCATATCCCAACATTTTCCATTGGCGACAAGTCTGGTGCTCTGGTAGGCCAGGGCAAAAGGCTGACATCTTGTGACACCAATAAGGCACTTGTTCGTGCAGCAACATGTGGTCGTGCATTGCCTTGCTGAAAAATGGCGTCTGGGGTGTTGTTCAGAAAGCATATGGCTAGGATGACAGGATGGCATTCACGTAGGTCACACCTGTCACAGTGCTCCGGACACGCACCAGCTGTGATTTATGGCTGTACCAGTAGCCCCCACGCCATAAGGCCTTGAGTTGGCGCTGTATGTCTTGTGCGAATGCAGTCATACCGCTCCCCCTGAGTGCGGCGAACTAAAATAAGGCCATTATTTTCAAACAAACAGAACCTGGATTCGTCCGAAAACACTATGTGGCCATTCCTGTCCCCAGTGACGTCGATCCATACACCATTGCCTTCTAACATGTTTCTGCACATTCGTCAATATCGGCTGCAGAAGTGGACGACGCGCACGTAACCCATGCCGTAATAAACAGCGACGGACTGTCGTCCCTGACAGTGTACGATGTGTTACACTGTTACATTCTTGCACCAGAGTCGAGGATGACGCAGATCTATCCTCCAATGCCATCCGGAAGCGGTGTCGATCTTCCCGGGGAGTGGTCTGGATGGTCCGACCTGATCCATATCGTCATGTTGCACGGCCTTGCTTGAACCATTCTGCTCAAACCCGTTGCACTGCCGAAACACTTAGTCCCTCACGAGTAGCAACTTGTCGGATGGATGCAGCACGTTCTCTCATGCCAATAACGTCCCCTCTTTCAAAATCACTGATTTTCAGGACGGTTCGTGCATACTTCTGCGAGGCGTCCTTCACATCTGCTTAAGTCACACTTTGGTTTATAGCGACAACGAGGGCCGGACGTACATTTCACATGTAGGTGTAGGTTATCGATATTGCCCTTGAGTTCGCTGGTCGACATTGTTCAAATGCTAAGCCTTTGTGCATGTCCTGTGAATATGAACGTCCTGTCTCGAGTCGTTCAAGGTGTTTCGTTTTTTCTGAACATGAGTGAATATTATTCTTAGTTATTTTGACTTTTTCGGTCTCAATATTACTTAAATGTCTGTGTTTGCCGGCCGCGGTGGCAGAGCAGTTCTAGACGCTTCAGTCCGGAACCGCGCGCCTTCTACGGTCGCAGGTTCGAATCCTGCCTCGGGCATAGATGTGTGTGATGTTCTTAGGTTAGTTAGGTTTAAGTAGTTTCTAAGTCTAGGGGACTGATGACCTCCCATAGCGCTTAGAGCAATTTGAACCATTTTTTGGGTATGTGTTTATAAAACATTATTTCCTTGTGTTCTCTAATCGCTAAGAATCTTAACATCGCATCTCTCATCGAAATAGATGAGTGGCTACACAGGGAACTGAAATTTCAGGTTTTCTTCTCCTAGGAAGCTGCCTTCACAACGGCTGACGAATGTCCTCTATCCGTTGTAAAGCAGTCTTAGCTTCACCTCATGTCTTCCAGCAAGCGGGTGTACTGGACTTCACTGCAGCGGAATTGGGTTACTAAAATAAAACGGAATTCTCCTTACAACAAGCTTTTTACATTTTCTAAATTTATTGGGTCTACAACTTTGCTTCCGCCGTTTTGCAATACAAGGCAGCACCGGCAAGTCGTGGTTCACGTAGCAGGTCGTAAGTGTCATACAGTAAGCTTAGCCATTTGTAAACATAACGCCATCAGAAAGTTATCCTCCATTGAATATTTCAACTTACGAGCCCAGTTCTCGTTATTTGCATGAAACTTTATTTTTACGTTTTAATATAAAGAAATCTGCAGCTGCGTCTCATAAAATTCTGGGTAAGACCTATGGTGAGGCTAATATTAGTGAAAGAGTGTGCAGAGAACGGTTTCAAAGCTCGAGTAACGGTGATTTTGCCGTTGAAGATCGGCGTCGCAATGGAAGATGCAAAGCTTTCGGAGCCACTGAAACCGACTGGAACAATCCCAGGAGATCATTATCGAAGGCAGCTGATGCATTTGAGCCGAGTACTGAAAGACAAAAGGTCACAATACAGCGACAGATATGAAAAGATGATTTTGCAGGATGATAATTCTCGACCCCACGTCGCAAAAGGTGTCAAAAGATACTTGGAACCGTTGAAATGGAATGTCCCACCCCACCGTCGCATTCTCCAGACATTGCTCCCACTGACTAGCCTTGTTTCGATGAGTGGTACACGGCCTGGCTGACCAACGTCTTCGGTCGTATAAAGAAGTGCAAAATTAGATGGATTCATGGATTCTCTCAAAAGGCGCCCGGTTATTCCACCAAGGCATTAATATGATGGCCGGATGTTGGGAGAAAGTAGTAATTGTAAACAGAATTGTAAATTTTTGAAGGTCTTCATAGTATACAAACTTTGAGTAAAAACGGTGGAGGCAAAGTTTTGGACCTAATATTCTGGGAGAGAGCGAGAATACCAGAAATGTGGTAAACAGCTGTTGTACACTCAATTTCTTAAGAAAGTAAATTGAAAAGACTGGAATAATAATAGGTGACTAAGTCTTTTAACGGGTGGGTGTAAAGTAAGTGCAAAAATTTTAACTCTAAGTTTAAGAATAATAGCTGAAACAATTTTAACTGAGGACCAAAGTGGATGTAGATTAGGAAGAACAGCACTGGATACTGTATTCAATTTGGTTAATAAAGGAATTTAATAATGAGACGCACATATGACAAGGCGCTTGACACTTTAAACAGGGTGAACTAGATTCAAATGGTTCAAATGGCTCTGAGCACTATGGGACTTAACATCTGTGGTCATCAGTCCCCTAGAACTTAGAACTACTTAAACCTAACTAACCTAAGGACATCACACACATCCATGCCCGAGGAAGGATTCGAACCTGCGACCGTAGCAGTCCCGCGGTTCCGGACTGTGCGCATGGTGAACTAGGTAAATATTACAGGGAATTCTATGATACTTAATGTGGGTCAGAAAAAGCTTATATAATTAAACCTAAATTAGTAATATAAGCAGGGAAAAAAAAGTAAGACTGTCATTACAACGCCGGGTGGAGTGACCGTGCGGTTCTAGGCGCTACAGTCTGGAGCCGAGCGACCGCTACGGTCGCAGGTTCGAATCCTGCCTCGGTCATGGATGTGTGTTATGTCTTTAGGTTAGTTAGGTTTAATTAGTTCTAAGTTCTAGGCGACTGATGACCTCGGAAGTTAAGTCGCATAGTGCTCAGAGTAGTTAAATAACAACCATCATATAAAAACGTCAACATTTGCAGACGACAAAACTTTAATACCCAACTCAGAAGAAGAATTACAAAGAAATATTTTAAAATTAAACCAAATTGCTCAAAATTATAATTTCGGAATATACACAGAAAAGACAAAAGCAGTGGAATTCAGAGGAAAACAACAGGCGTAACAAATAGTGAAAACAGACAAAGTAATCGAGCAAGTAAATGATATTAAAGTAACTACCTGGGGTGCTGCATTTCTTGTGGTCATTTTGAAGATATAAAGAATAGGACAGCAAGTCAGGCTGTCTGTACAACATTAGAAAGAGCATTAAATAAAAAGACGTCCAAAGAAAAGTTGGTGATATTCTGTAAAACATTTGCTGTTCCATTGCTACTTTACACTTCTGAAGCTTGGATATAAATAAGGAAGGCGTACTGGTAAATCAGGTAGCGACATTAGACATGAAATTCCTCAGATCAGTTGAAGGATGTAAGCTAGGCGATGGAATAGGTAGAGAAGATATATCCTAAAACGCTATGGAACGTCATATACTCAGAGCGGTAAGGGAGATAGGCCGGCACAGGAAACGATGGAGATAAGAAGCCGAAGCCAGAACAATTTCCTCGAACCTAATCCGTGAATGTAGATGATGATGATTTAGAAATGAGAATATATGTTCCGATAGGATGTCAGAACTGTTACAGAACCATACAAACATCAGTCGTAAGATGTCTGTCATATTACTGTGTCCAATATATGGATGAATGTCATTGCGAAACAAGTGAATCCTGCTGTTTATGTTGACTTTGAGTGTCCGAGCCAAATTATGTTGGTATAATAGAGTAAACATAAACTCGTCTGTAGGCTCTGACGGGTCCTTCGGTGAAGACCGACCGCCGTGTCATCTTCAGCCAAGTCCGCAGTCCGTGGTCTAGTGGCTAGCGTTGCTGCCTCTGAATCACGGGGACCTGGGTTCGATTCCCGGCCGGGTTGGGGATTTTCTCTGCCTGGGGACTGGGTGTTTGCGTTCTTCTCATCGCTTTATCATAATCATCATCATTCGTGACAGTGGCTAGCTTGGACTGTTTAAAATGTTGGGACTTGTACGGGCGCTGATGACCTCGCAGCTGAGCGCCCCACAAATCAAACATCATCATCATCATCATCTTCAGCCAACGACATGAATGAATGCGGTGTGGAGATCCGTGGAGACAGCTCGCCGCTTTGCCAACGAATTCGGTATTCATGACCTGGAGTTGCCGCTACTCGGCCAAGCAAGTCTGAGTCCAGCCAGTTCCAGTCCTCCAGCCACGGAAAAATCACTGGCGACACCGGGTATCGATCCCCGGTCCTCTTCACGGGAGTCAGTGGCATTGATTACCCGGTTACGAAGGCAAACTATTGGTGTAGTACTAGGTTTTAAACTTTACCACTAATGTCCTGTCGGTTTCGTTGGCCTGCGACTGATAGCAGCAGCAGGGGAGCGTTCCAAAGTGCCGCCCGACTTAGAAGTTTGTAAAAAAACAGAAAAGTGTCATTGAGTTCCTCACTGCTGGAGAAATACCACCAATTTAAATCTATCGACGCTTGCTAAAGATGTATGGGGACGAAGCAGCAGACGTAAATAACGTGAGGCGGTTGGTACGGCACTTCAATAATCGTGAAAAGACTGGGTGCGTAAACCCTCTCCCACGTACTTTACAACAGTTTGTAGAGTGTATATGTAGAAATCACGTCCCACCCGATCATCCATAGCTGCCATCACTCAAAACGAGCTGATCAAGTCATCCCTGGTGACAGATTGATACCAAGGAATTGTGTGCACAGCGAAACGTCAGGTGTAATCCATTAGACAATGAGACTAAATGTTACGCAACCTTGGTTATAGTGATGTGGGTGCGAGTTGAGTCCCGCGGATACTTATAAAAAAAATCGAATGCAAATTTTCCAGGACTTACTGGTCCAATGCCAGGCTGAAGGTGACAATTCTCTCAGCACCATGATCAACCGAGATGAGATCTCTGGTCACCGCTATGAACCAGAATCCAAAAGACAGTCCAGGGAGTGGTGACACGCGAATTCCCCAACGTAGTTCAGAGAACTTTCACTTGCAGACAAGGACATGTGCATATCGCGATATGCAGGATGTGGTTCTTTCGCATCTCTACGTGCCTAAAACGACTGTCCGTTCGGAACGCACCAGGATGACACTGCCTAGACCGAAAACCCAGATTTCCAGAGTCAGTAGACGAAGAGAAGAATACAAACATTTGTATGCAGTTCTATAGCACCAGTCCTCACAATAGTTTTGCGACCATGGAACCCTTAGCAAAAATTGGCTGGACTGTCCTATCACATCCATTGTAAAGTCCTCATTTAAACTCTCCAGTCTTCCATTTCTTTGGGCTTATCAAAGACAGATTATCTGACCAACATTTTACAGACTCATAAGCCGTGATAGCAGTAAGACAGCGAATGGTTTGGGTATTTACGAGTACGCCACGCAAACTCTTGTTCATAGTTGACAAGCGACCGTAACGAATGATGGTGAAAATGGAGAAAACGACAGAGTGTATGCGAATTCTTCTTCTTATTGTGCTTTTTGTATCCGTTGTAGTTGCACGTTTAAAAAATTAACATCAATGGAAAACATTTTCCTTAAGAGAAAAACAGTCAATAGAGATCATGGTTATCCTGTGATGCCACACGGGCTTTACAGTGACGTGGCGAGCTCTTTGAAATGAGTCAAGATACATATTGGCAGCTGATCCTGTTCCATGGAAAATAAATGTGTAAAGACCTGGCAGAGTATTTAGTGGCGACTAAAGAACTACAATTCGTACATCGAATTCCGGAAATGCCATACAGGGTTTTTATGTATATATTTCTGTGGCTAATACTGGCGTTTGGGCCGCGCGGGGTAGCCGAGCGGTCTCAGGCGTCTTGTCACGTTCCGCGCGGCTTCCCCCGTCGGAGGTTCGAGTCCTCCCTCGGACATGGGTGTGTGTTACGTCCTTAGCGTAAGTTAGTTTAAGTTAGATTCAGTTGTGTGTAAGCTTAGGGACCGATGACCTCTGCAGTGTGGTCTCGTAAGACCTTACCACAAATTTCCAAAACTGGCGTTTGACGTCCGTATAATCGCTCATGTGCTTGCATTAGCTTACTTCTGAATCCCTGGGAGTTAATAGTATCTTTCCGGAGACATACGAAGAAATGTCTCTTCATACGCCCACTCCATATGATGATTTCTCATACCAGGACCCCCCACCTCCAACATGATATTTTTTACTTTTGAGTTGTTACCAGTTTCCCTTTAGAGAAATTTGCAAAAAGAAAAGTTCTGGAAACTAATGTGAGGTTTGTCTGCGAGGAGTACATTCAAGTAGTTGTGTAGACTGTCAATGACTGGTGTGGCGACTGGCAGTTGACGCTGGCTGTACAAATAAAATTTAACATGTTGCTTATAAATGGGGAAGACATCCATTACTGTTCGATTACGCGATCACTGGAAACAGTAACAGCCGTAAAATACCTAGAAGCAATCGTCCGGAGCGATCTAATGTGGAATGATCACGTTGTGGGAATGATCACGTCGTAGGAAAAGCAAACGGTATTTTGAGATTCAGTGGATGAATCAAAGGAAATGTAATTATCCACGAAAGAAGTGGTATACAAAATCTCGTCTCTCCGATTACTAGGTATTGCATATCAATTTGGAACCCATCTCAGGATGGATTAATAGATTGAAGCGCCAAAGGAACTGGTAAAAGCATGCGTATTCAAATACAGAGATATGTAAAAAGGCAGGATACGGCGCTTTGGTCGGAAAGGCTTATATAAGACAACAAGTGTCTGTCGCAGTTGTTAGATCGGTTACTGCTGCTAAAATGGCAGGTTACCAAGATTTAAGTGAGTTTGAACGTGGTGTTATAGTAGCCCACGAACGATGAGACACAGCATCTCCGAGGTAGTGATGAAATGGAGATTTTCCCGTACGACCATTTCACGAGTGTACAGTGAATATGCGGAATCCGGTAAAACATCAAATCTCCGACATCGCTGCAGCCGGAAAAAGATCCTGTAAGAACAGGATCAACGACGACTGAAGAGAATCGCTCATTTTGGTACAACCCTTCCGCGAATTGCTGTAGATTTCAATGCTGGGCCGTCAACAAGTGTCAGCGTACGAACCATTTAACGAAACATCATCGATATGGTCTTTCGAACCCGAAGGCCCACTCGAGTACCCTTGATGACACAGAGCTTTACGCCTCGACTGGGTCCGTCACCACCGACATTGGACTGTTGATGACTGGAAACATGTTGCCTGGTCGAACGAGTCTCGTTTCAAATTTTATCGAGCGGATAGACATGTGCGGGTGTGGAGACCACCTCATGAATTCATGGACCCTGCATGTCAGCAGGGTACTGTTCAAGCGGGTGGAGGCTCAGTAATGGTGTGAGTCGTGTGCAGTTGAAGTGATATGGGACCTCTGATACGTCTAGATACGACTCTGACAGGTGACACGTACGTAAGCACCCTGTCTGATCACCTGCATCCATTCATGTCCATTGCATCCATTCAGATATTATTCGAGTCCATGCCATGTCGTGTTGCGGCACTTCCGCGCACTTGGGCAGTTCCAGCAGGACAATGCGATATCCCACACGTCCAGAATTGATACAGAGTGGCTCCAGCAACACTCTTGTGGGTTTAAACACTTCCGCTGGTCACCAAACTCCCCAGGCATGAACATTATTGGGCATATCTGGGATGCCTTGAACGTGCTGTCCTGAAGCGATCTCCACCCCCTCGTACTCTTACGGATTTATGGACAGCCCTGCAGGATTCATGGTGTCAGTTCCCTCCAGCACTGCTTCAGACATTATTCGAGTCCATGCCATGTCGTGTTGCGGCACTTCTGCGTGCAGGCAGTGTACCAGTTTCTTTGGCTCTTCAGCGTAGAAGAGATAAAGAAGATCCAACGAAGAGTGGAGCATTTTGCCAGGGGATCTTTAAAAAGTGTGAGAGCTTTACAAAGATACTCAAAACTCAAGAGGCAGACTCTGCACGAGTTTTTGTTTAAATGGTTACTGTCAAACTGGAGACGCTTACTGTTCACGTCCCGATGACATAACTAACCGCCTCCACCTCCCCCACCTCGTCACACATTGTAAGATATCATGCAGAAGAACATGTAGATGTAAAAGTGGATGTCGTCCATTGCAGTGATTTAATGTTGCTTAATCCGCCAGTCTGCTGCTGTAAGGGGCTGCACATGGTCGGGGCCAATCCTCCGAACCTCCGATAGCCTTTAACCCTAGGTGCAGTTGTAGGCTCATCTTTGCAGAAGTCTCAGCACTCTGTCGTACAGTTAAGCACCCTTTCGGGTATTGTAGTTGATGAGTTACAATGCAACGAATTACGGATGATCGCATACTAAAATGTCGAAACCGGCCACGATTTCTGTGACCCGAGTATGAGGAATACAATAGGAAAATTATACCTCTACTGTTCCACTCTCGAATCACGCTTAGGAACTTAACTCTAAAATCTTTCCTTACGAATTTTGTTTAATAATAATAATAAAAAATACTTCAGCGTTCGGAAGAGGAAAAATGCCGATCGAAGCTTCGTGAGAAGATTTCTGCGCAATGAAAAATGTTTTTGTTTAAATGATTCATCGAACTTGCCTTCATATTCGCGACACGGTCTATGGTTTTTTGTAATAACACAAAACGAGAAATTCTTTGAAGTTTTTCAGTGTCTGTCATTCCTGTGTGGACAGGATTCCATAATGCAGTAACCTGGAAGACAATGGACAGGTATGGCGTAAGCAGATTCTTTAGTGGAGTTTTTGGATTTTCTAAATAAGTACTTGGTTATCAAAAGAAAATTAAATAGAGGAAACGCAAGAGTGGGGCTAATAATGAATAATAAAGTAGGAATGAAGAGGCTAAAAACACGTATAATGAGATACAGAAACTACTCAGTTCATTGAGGGCACGAGTAGTCAACTGAGACGTGGAAGTGGAATACCAAGGAAATTGTGTCGACGCAACTCAAATTCACTCAGAATAATTCACTATGTAAGTCTTGTGCATACACAAAAATCGCAGAGTGCCAATCACCTAACGGTAATGTTATAGATACTTCAGAGTCTTTATTTTCTTTCCCTGTTTTGTTTTTAGGGTTTACAAAATGATTGTGTATAGGTTTAGAGATAGAAGATTGGATAAAACGAAGTGGTGGGTACTTCTTGTGGCAGGCAAACAAACCTGCTTTCTGCGAACCGGAAAGGTCAGAAAACTCTGTCAAAATTAGAAAACCAACTTTGCGTGGCAGCAGCAGTTTCGTAGTTAGGTGATGCGCTACTGTGTAATAAAAGTAACACATTAAGGTGACAAAGGTCATGGGACAGCAATAGAGGGCGGCAGTATCTCGTACACAAGGTGTAAAAGGGCAGTGAATTGTGGGAGCTGACATTTGTACTGGAGTAATTCACATGTTAGTTGGAACTAGGTGCACAGGACATTCCATTTCAGATGTCGTTAGGGAATTCAGTATTCCCAGATCCACAGTGTCAAGAGCGTGCCGAAAATATCAGATTTCAGGCATTACTCCTCACCACGGATAACACAGTGGCCGACGGCCTTCACCAAGCGAGGTGGCGCAATGGTTAGCACATGGGAGTCGCATTCGGGAGGACGACGGTTCAATCACGCGTCCGGCCGTCCTGATTTAGGTTTTCCGTGATTTCCCTAGAGCACTTCAGGCAAATGCCAGGATGGTTCCGTTGAAAGGGCACGGCCGATTTCCTCCCCCATCCCTTCATAATCCGAGCTTGTGCTCCGTCTCTAATGACCTCGTTGTCGACGGGACGTTAAACATTAATTTCTTCGTCCTTCGTGTAATGACCGAGAGCAGCAGCGTTTGCGTAGAACTGTCAGTGCTAATAGACATCAACATTGCCCGAAATAACCGCAGAAATCAATGTGAGACGTACGATGAACGTATCTGTTACGACAGTGCGGCGAAATTTGGATTTAATGGGTTTGCGGCAACAACGACCTAGACTTCTTTTCCCTGTAGCGCATCTCCTAGGTTCGTGACCATATCGGTTGGACCCTAGACGACTCGAAAACCGTGGCCTGGTCCAATGAGTGGCGATTTTACTCAGCTGACGGTAGGGGATTGAGTGTGGTGCTGAACCCCCAAGAGGCCACGGATCCAAATTGTCAAGAAGGCTTCTATGGAAATGACTGGGTCCTCTTGTACAATGAACAGATGGGAATGATTGTGTTCGGCTACTGGAGACCATTTTCAGCCATTCATGGACTTCATGTCCCCAAACATAGAATTTTTATGGATGGCAATGAGCCATGTCACTGTGCCACGAATGTCCGTGATTGGTTTGAAGCACATTCTGGACAATTTGAGCAAATAATTTGGGCACCCAGATCATGATACTTCGAACTGCACGTACTCAGAGGAGTTTTCTGTAGGATCGGATAATGTGACCGTACACAAGTGTGTCTGTAATGTATCACACACATAAATACTGGGCGAGGTCAGTGCGTCTAGAGTTGCCATCGTTTGGATACTGTTCCAGAATAACGTAATTACCCTCGGTGGGTTAAGTTATTGCCTAAACAATTTTATTTTTGATGTGTTTTGAGAAATGCTTTGAGCAGTATTAAATACGAAACTTGACTGGGTCCTCTTGTACAATGAACCCATGGGAATGATTATGTTCGGCTACTGGGGACCATTTTCAACCATTCATGAACTTCATGTTCCCAAACATAGAATTTTTATGGATGGCAATGAGCCATGTCACGAAATGTGATACAGCCACAGTTGCCTAACCAAATGGCTAAATGGTTCAAATGGCTCTGAGCACTATGCGACTTAACATCTTAGGTCATCAGTCGCCTAGAACTTAGAACTACTTAAACCTAACTAACCTAAGGACATCACACACATCCATGCCCGAGGCAGGATTCGAACCTGCGACCGTAGCAGTCCCGCGGTTCCAGACTGCAGCTCCTAGAACCGCACGGCCACCGCGGCCGGCGTTGCCTAATCACCCAGTACGAGACGAAAGGATAGGCGCCAGTTGTAAATTGTGGAGGCGCTTCATCAGGACTCCTGCCATTGTTACTCGGCGGGAGCTGCCTGGGGGGGCGGGTCTCCTTTCGTCACCCGATCCAGGGGACTCGTCGGCGCCGACAATTAGACTGATGCGACGGCCACCGCGGGGGCGGTCACCTATTGTCCGTCACAATTAGCCGCCAATTGGCGGGAAGTTGCCGCTGTCCCGAGAGACGCAGCTGTGACGCAGCGGCAAGTGGACTTCGCGGCCGAGCGACGCCCACCACATCGATCCCGGCTCTGGGGTCGACCTCTCAGCGCTCTGGTTGGCTGCCGCCAGCTAACCGGCTTACGGTCCGTCGTGGAAGAGACGCGTTCCGTGACCCAAGCTGATCATTCGCCGTCGACAGCGGGTCGTCGAATCTCCAAAGGCCTAGATGGTAGAGCTGCGTCATATGAGAATCCGTGATATTTTGTCTCTTACCCAGCAATCCCTGAAATTGAAAAAATCAAACTATAGCATCCACGAATGAAAGAAGACGCGACTGAAAGTGACTCTCGTCTACATGTACCTGTACATCTACACTGTGGTGAAAGACGTCATGGAGTAGCGGTATGCACATATACAAATGGCGGTAGTATCGGGTGCACAACATATAAAAGTGCAGTGCATTGACGGGGATCTCATTTGTACTTATGTGATTCACAGGAAAAGCTATCCGACGTAATTATGGCGGCACGACGGGAATTAACAGACTTTGAACGTGAAAAGATAGGTGCAGCTAGATGTACAGGACATTTCATTTCAGAAATCGTTAAGGAATTCAATACTCCGAGATCCGTAGTGTCAAGAGTGTGCCTAGACTATCAAATTTCAATTACCTCTCACCGTGGACGACGCAGTAGCGGACGGCCTTAGCTTAGCGACCGAGTGCAGCGACTTTTTCTCAGAGTTGTCAGTGCTAACAGACAAGTAACACTACGTGAAATAACCGCAGAAATCAATGTGGGACGTATCCGGTAGGACGGAGCTGCGAAATTTGGCTTTAGTGGGCTATGGCAACAGACGACCGACGCAAATACATTTGATAACAGCACGACATCGCCTACTGCGCCTCTCCTGGGCTCGTGACCATATTGGTTGGAGCCTAGACAACTGGAAAACCTTGGTCTGGCCAGATGAATCCCGATTTAGGTTGGTAAGAGCTGATGATAATGTTCGAGTGTGGTCAACAAGGCTTTGTGCACGCTGGTGGTGGCTCCATAATGGTGTGGACTGTGTAGACGTGGGCTGGGTCCTCTGGTCCTCTGGTCCAACTGAGCGATCATTCACTGGAAATGCTTATGTTCGATTACGGCTACATGGAGATCAGTTGCCGCTCTTAGTCTACTTCCTGTTCCCAAACAATGATGGAATTTTTATGGATGACAACGCGCCATGTCAGCGGGCCACAGTGGTTCTTGATTGGTTTGAAGAACATTCTGAACAATTGGAGCGAGTCACTTTGTCACCCAGATAGCCCGACATAACTCCCATCGAACACTTATGGGACGTAATCGAGAGGTCAGTTCGTTCACAAAATCCTCCACCGGCAACACTTTTGCAATTAAAGACAGCTATACAGGCAGCATGGCTCAACATTTCGGCAGGGGACTTCCAGCGTCTTGAGCCCATGTCACGTCACGATGCTGCACTATACCGGGCAAAAGGAGGTCCCACATGATATGAGGAGATATCCAATGAGCGTTGTAACCTCAGTGTACATCTACACGTATCCTTCTGAAACCACCTTCCGTGTGTTGTGAAGTGTATCTATGATACCACTATCGTTTTGCACCTTCTCCGTTCCATTATTGAGTGGTACGTGGGAAGAACGAATGTGTATAAACTTCCATATGAGCTCTGATTTTTCTGATTTTTTTTCATGTGCTAATTTCTCGCGACACATGTCGTATAATATGATGCCCGACTCTTCTTCAATTGTAAGCCTTCGGAAATTCAACAGTAACCTACTCCGTGGTACACGCGTCTCTTGTAACGTCCATCACTGGGCTATGTTGGGCACCTTCGCAACGCTCCATGACGAACATTGCCGCTCTTTGTTGGACCGCCTCCATCTGTTCCCTTAGCAGTACCTGGCAAGAGCCGTATAATGATGAGCAATGTTAGCAACCGGTCCAGCAAGTGTTTTGTAAGCTACTTCTTTTGTGGATGAAATACGTTTTCTCATGATTATTGCGGTATGTTGGGGACCTCCGTAACGCTCCATGACGAACATTTCCGCTCTTTGTTGGGCCGCATCCATCTTTTCCGTTAACAGTACCTGGCAAGAGCCCTAGAATGATGAGCAATATTCAACAATCGGTCCAGCAAGTGTTTTGTAAGCTACTTTTTTTGCAGTTGAATTACATTTGCTTATGATTCTTCCTCTAAAAATCAGCCTGATATCTGCTTTTTCTACAATTTGTTATATGTGGTCACTCGAGGCTCTGGATGGAATAGGCCGATAAAGTGTTTTGTAAGCCATCTCTTTTGTGGATGAATTGCATTTCCTTATGATTCTTCCTACAAATTTCAACCTGATATCCACTTTTTCCTACAGTTTGTTTTATATGGTCTTTCGAGATTCGGATGGTTACTCCTACTACGGTAAGTAGTTTTTCCTTCGTCGGGGACTACAGTCACAATTTTCTCTTTGAATAAAATTGCCTTTTTTGACTGTGAATTTTTTTATTATTGGTTTACTTCCTGTTATCGCTATTTCTCCTTTAGAGCCATTATCAGGTGCAAAGGTGAAACGGTCACTTTCAGCGAAGGCACAAGCATACCGTATAGGTTCCCAGATATGTGAGTGGCTCGAAGACTTCTTAAGTAACAGCACCCAGTACTTTTTGCTCTCCACGGCGAGCGTTCATCAGGGGCGCCCCAGGAAAGCGTGTAGGACCGCTATTATTTTCTTTATACATAAATGATCTGACTTCGGTTTATTGGGAGAATTTTAGGAAAGCTGGGTTTATCTCTAAAGGAGGCCGCATATTGAACATTATGCGAACCATTGTTGAGAACTGTTCGAGTGTTTGGGATCCACACCAGGTAGCATTAAACGAAGACATCGAAGCAGGCAAGAGGTCGGCTGCTACATTTGTTACTGGTGGGCTCAAACATCTCGGAATTATTACGGAGATGCTTCGGGGAGTCAAATGGGAATCTCTGGAGGAAAGGTGGCGTTCTTTCAGAGGAGCACTGTTGAGAAAATTTAGAAAACCCCGTATTTCAGTCTAACTGCAGAACGATTCTATTACTGCTGTAATATTGTAACTTTTATTTGGTATGCTGAATTGTAATATTGTTACTTTAATTTTGGTATACTGAAATCGGTGCTAATTGACAATGAAAGTGGGTTAAAAGCCGTGATCTGTCTGGGGACGTTAACCGTGGATTACTGGGCAACTGTTTCATTAGATATTTAGTCTAGGTTTACCAAGCAGACTAACATTAATGATAATCTTTTAATAGTCATACAAAACCGGTAATATATATATAAAAAAGGAGAATTTAAATAAAAAGAAAGAAATCAGTTAATATTTGGAAATTTATTTTAAGATTGTTCATTGGAATTTCAGAAAATTATACGTGAGTTATAACTGAGCTGGTGCCTTATTTACGATTGAAAAAATGTGAGATTGTAATCTTACGGAACACATAAAATATGGAGCCAAGATTGGGAGACTGGATACAACACTGCATTCATAAAATAACACACGAAGAACATTGAAACATAAGCAAGAAGCAATTAACCACAACCAACAGATTCAGTTTTTACCCAAAGAAATTACGTTCATACCACAATCCTGTCCGTCATGTAATTACCACACACTGGTATACTAAATTCATATTAACTCTTTGTGAATACTTCGCAAAAAGAATAGCTGAGGGCTACTTTGATGATTACACCATATGCTTCACGTGGTCAACTTGGTTTACACAAAGCGTACAACTCCACAATAATTTTGATAATTAAAATAAATTAGATCGAAAAGCAATTGACAAAAGAAAAACCTTGAACTGGTTACTAACGTCTTACTATTAACCTGATGGGTCAAACAGTTATATAAGCACGTGGTACTGGTCTCGCAAAGTACACCCCACGTGGGTTGAACATAAAGAAAAGCATAAAGAAAAGTTGCTATATTAAAAAAATATTCTCAAGACGAGACGTTATAATCTCACGCGCATTCGGATTTAAGATTGATGAACTTAGTTAGAGTTACTGATCAACACGTGGTTCCACTTTACTCACAAAGTAGTAACAAAGCAACTACCGGAAAATAATCTGAACTTCACACAATAATTACACTGCGCTGCAATTTAAGATAACATCGGATATTTTAGACCTAAACCCGAAATAAAGGTGATTAAATTGTTCAGTTAGGCTGAACTTAAGAGATCCATTGTCCTACGGACTAAACAGACACGCGCTTAGCCGGAGATCTTACCACTTCAGACGCTCGCCACGGCCACACTGCAACTGCCCTACTGCCGAGCGTGCTTCCTGAGGGAGGCTCACAAAGACCAACGGAAGTGGCCAGAGGGGCAGCTTCCTATACCAACATGACAACGGACGGACAGGACCATACTAAGGATAGAAACCTCTTTGCTTTTAGGAAGCGTAGCTACCTGTTCCGACGTTGGTCCTACTGTTCTCTAGCAGACAGCCTTGTCTGCTACCCTCAAGCATGCAACTAGAAATACATATGCTCATTCATCCTCTCACACAAAAGGGAAGGGGGATGACAGTATCTTATCATATACAGTATATAAAAGAAAGCGGATGTAGGTTCCGTATGAGACTGTGTGACATGAATTACATTTAAGAATTACATATAAACTGTGCTTTAAAGTGTAGTAGTGTGACAGATCGTTCTTGTTTATGTGTAAAAATAACACGTTCCACTGCTCAGTCTCCTCCCAGATAGTCAGAAACGCCACAGTACATTTAGAAGAGGAATTTATTCCATAAATGGCAACAGATTTAAGAAATTAAACATGAAAGGAATCCAACAGAGACCTTTCACTGCCAAAGTACATTTCGCATAAGGACCACGAATGTAAGATTATAGAGTTTAGGTCTCGTACTGAGACATATAGATAGTAGTTTTTTCCGCGCTCTATTTGCGGATGGAACAGGAAAGAAAATGATTAGTAATTGTATAGGCTGCCATTCACCACGCATCATACGGTGGTTTGTGGAGTATGCATGTAGATGTAGGTGTAGAAATATCCGACACGCCTGATGATACGTCGTCATCGTGTTGTAAGATTTCGGTGACGACTGGACTCGCTTTCGGGTGGTCTACGGTTCAAATCTCCATCCAGCCACCCATGTTTATGTTTTCCGCGGTTTCCCTAAATCGCTCCAGGCAAACACCGGAATGGTATGGAGGACATCCTTTCGTAATCCGAGCTTCTGCTCCATTTCTAAAGGCTGCTCTGTCGACGGGACGTTAAACTGTAATCTTCTTTCTGACGTCGACATGTCATTCAGATGTGTCGGATATTTAATGAGTGTTTCGCCTTTGCAGACTATAAAGGCTATAAAGCCAGAATCGCGATAGTATAAAATAAATGAATAATATAATAGAATCAAACAGCGGCATTTTCATAAAATAACCCGGTAGTTCATCCATGTTGGAATTCGGGAATCTCAACGATTTTTGCCTGTTATCGATATCGATAATGGCAAGATCTCTCTCGGGTAATTCCAAGACTTTCGAGATAAATTCCAAGACAATTTTCGGATTTATATCCCCTTAACTGTTCTGTGAAACCTCCCTTTTTAGCCTCATTTCATGATTCTATGTCAAGTACCATATAGATTTTCGGAGTGAAGTATCAAAATATGTAACATAAATGGCCATATGCGTATTCATATACAGAGATATATGAACAGGCAGAATACGGAGCTGCAGTCGGCAACGTCTAATAAGACAACAAGGATCTGGCGCAGTTGTTAGATCGGTTACTGCTGTACACAGGCAGGTTATCAAGATTTAAGTGTAATAGTCGGCGCAAGAGCGATTGGAGACAGTATCTCCAACGTAGCGATGAAATGGGGATTTTCCCGTACGACCATGTCACGAGTGTACCGTGAATATCAGGAATTCGGTAAAACATCAAATCTCCGATATCGCTGCGGCCGGAAAAAAGATCCTGCACGAACGGGACCAACGACGACTGAAGAAAATCGTTGAACGTGGCACAAGTGCAACCATTCCGCAAATTTCAATGATGGGTCTTCAACAAGTGTCAGCGTGCGAACCATTCATCAATGTGAGCTTTCGGAGCACATGGCCCACCATTGATAACTGCACAACACAAAGCTTTACACCTCGCCTGCTTCCGTCAACACCGACATTGGACTGTTGATGACTGGAAACATGATTCCTGGTCGGACGAGTCTCGTTTCAAATTGTATCGAGCGGATGGACGTGTACCTCATGAATCCATGGAGCCTGCATGCGGGTAGGGGACTGTTAAAGCTGGTGGAGGCTCTGTAATGGGAGCCCTGATACGTCTAGATAAGACCCTGGCAGGTGACACGAGCGTAAGCATCCTGTCTGATCACCTGTGTCCGTTCATCTCCATTGTGTGTTTCGACGGACATGCTCAATTCCAGCAGGGCAATGCGATGCCCCATACGTCCAGAATTGCTTCAGAATGGTTCCAGAAACACTATTCTGAGTTGAAACACTTCCTCTGGCCGCAAAACTCGCCAGACATGAACATTACTGAGCATAATGAGATTTTCACTCCGCAGCGGAGTGTGCGCTGATATGACACTTCCTGGCAGATTAAAATTGTGTGTCGGACCGAGACTCGAACTCGGGATTTTTGCCTTTCGCGGGCAAGTGGTTCGCAGGAGAGCTTCTGTAAAGTTTGGAAGGTAGGAGACGAGGTACTGGCAGAAGTAAAGCTGTGAGGACGGGGCGTGAGTCGTGCTTGGGTAGCTCAGATGGTAGAGCACTTGCCCGCGAAAGGTGAAGCTCCCGAGTTCGAGTCTCGGTCCGGCACACAGTTTTAATCTGCCAGGAACCTTCATTATTGAGCATATCTAGGAAGCCTTGCAACGAGCTGTTCAGAAGAGACCTTCACCCCCTCGTGCTCTTACGGATTTATGGACAGCCCTACAGGATTCATAGTTTCAGTTCCCTCAAGCACTACTTCAGACATTAGTGGAGTCTATGCCACGTCGTGTTGCGACACTTCTGCGTGCTCGCGGGTGCCCTACACGATATTAGGCAAGTGTACCAGTTTATTTCGCTCTTCAGTGAATAAAGTCACATCTGAGGTCATCAGTCCCCTAGACCTAGAACTACGTAACCTAACTAACCTAAGGACATCACACACATTCATGCCCGAGGCAGTATTCGGACCTGCGACTGTAGTAGCCGCGTGGTTCCGGACTGAAGCGCCTTGAACCGCTCGACCACAGCGGCTGGCGATGAAATCAAAATCGACATCGATGACTTGTCAACGTCGCACTTCAATGACGCCGACTTTCGACCAGCTGGCGTTCAGTGTGAGTTGACCTTTGATCGGCTACAATCTCTGCTCCTGGACGTAGTGGTAAGTGACAGGTGTAACAAGTGTGTTGGAGGCAGATGACACACAGCTGGGGCAGAAACGAGTCAGGGAGAGGCGGGACTCGTCCGTGTAGTTCCCAGCACGGCCGCCACCCGAGGCGCGGTAGCAGGCGCCTCGCCTCGCCTGGGCCGGCCACACGCAGACTCACGCGCCGGGCGCAGCTCGCAGGTAGGCGCGCGGTGGGGCACGACCACGACCACGGCCAGACCACGACCGCGCCGCGGTGGTCCGCGCTCCGCAATTACGGGCCGGCGCGGCGGCCGCGGGGCACCTTCCCGGGAACGCTCGCCACCTGCCAGTTAGCGACCTGCCCGCCGCGCGCTGCTCCGCAAACACCCAGCGGCGGCGACGTTTTTTCCCTCGGCTCCGCTGCCTCCTTCGACGTGTCGACAGCACCTCGTAGTTAGCACCCAACGACGTAAACGAGAGCACGTGTGAGGTCCGTCGGCAGATTGAAGTTTTCGACCGCGAAGGGGGAGGTGGGGTAGAAGGAGGGTGGGGGGAGAAGACTTAGCAAAGTATAGAGGGGAAGGGGGAGGAGTGAGCTGCCTCTGGTACAGGGGCCCGTCGCGTGTTCGCTTGTTGAGGCGACGAGGATTGCAGGGCCCGATGAAGTGATTACGTCGACATAGGCACGCGAGGCTATTTGTAGCTGCCTGTATCGCCGCCGATTTGAATGAGGCTAATGCGCTGTCTGAGGCTTGAGCCACTGTCCAGTTCCACTGGCGGAACTCTAGAGTGCCCCATTACGAACGCAATTTTTTAAATTTAATAAAAAAACATAGTTTATTTGAAAATTGCTCTTATTGTTATGTCAATATGAAACACACAGAATTACATTAAACATGGAGCAAAACTTCGAATATCCTCCATAGCTTCACAGCCATTCTATGAACAAAATTTTCGACGACTCTAGAGCAAGTTCCGCTTGAATTTGACCCATGACACTCTATGTTCTGCCTTGAGTTGAGGAATGGTTCGTGGACTGTTCACAAAAATACAAGATTTCACATTCCCCCACCAAAAAAGTCACGAGGTGTCAGATCACATGACCTCGGTGCCCAGTTCTGATTACCATTGCGAGAGATGAGACTAGTGGAGAATCTTTTTGTTTGGAACCTTGTTGTTTCAATGGCAGTGTGGCAAATTGCAACAGCCTGTTGGAACCATATGTGTTCCACATTCAATTCTTGCAATTGCGACCATAAAAACTGTCGTTGTTATCATGTGGCGATAACAATCATCAGTCACTGTCACTGCTATTCTAGTCTAGTCTTCAAAGAAGTATGGCTTAATTAATCCGCCAGCCCACAATCCGCACCAAACACTCATTCGTTCTAGATACAGTTTCTTCTCACGTACCAAGCAAGGATTCATTCTGTCCCAAATTAGGCAGTTTTGTTTCTTCACATAACCACCAAGCTGCAAGTGTGCTTCGGCACTGAAGATTATTTTCTTATGCAAATCACTATCCAATTCTTTTCCCTTGAATACCCAATCGGCAAATGTTCGGCGCCTCAAATGGCCCACCGGCTTCAGCTCTTGTGTTAGTTGAACGCTGACGAGAGCGATATTCTCCAACGATCGACGACAACGAGGACGTCCAGGTGATTTGACGTTCACTGCCCGTCATTTACGGTATCTTCAAATTTCCTTACCAGCTTCTGTACACTTAAGGAACATTTCGCCTACCAAAAAATGCACGAAGTCTTCAAACGGTCTCTGCGTAGCATTCACCGTACTTGAAATTCATTTTTAAAATCTGGATGCCTTGATCTATCGTGTATCGATCCATTTTAGCTGATAACAATACGCACAAATGTCAACTAACAATGGGTAATCGCAATATCAACAGATGACAGACACTTAAATTTCAGGTACTCAATTTAAAAACTATGTTCTTTAGGGGACACCCTGCACTTTCTGAGCATAAATACCGCGACATTGAACATACATGGTGGTCGCTGTCGTGTGTATTAATAGACCGAAAGCGCGACTGCACGTCGCCGGTGGAGTAAGCTCTTAATAAATTCACCATTCTCGCCGAATTTAGAAAGTGATTCGGCTAAGGAACGCGGTATTAAGCCGATATTTACAATTCCCTAATGCCGCCACTAGATATTTCTTACGCTAACAAACAGTATTTGTATCGCAGTCTACCTCGATGCCATAAAGGCAGTGTAACAGAGGTCCTGCGATGCATCCATTCGGTTGTAGGTGAGTGAGGATGATTGTTTATTGAGAATGAGCACATAAAGTACATGGAGCGCTATATGACGAATCACTTAAAAATGCAATGCTAGCTTGAAATCATAAGAAATGTACAAAATCCTGTAACCTATACATTGGCTTTTCGGATCTATACTGCTATCCTTTCTGGTAGATATACTATCTGTGATTTCAAATCAAGTCCCTCCGTTCAACCACACACTTACGTTGAATCCTATGTAGATATCTTTTAGTGTTTACAGCCACTAGTGATTCACATTCGTGGCTCTCTCATACACCGAACCTACCTGCGAAGGAACTCATACTGAAAAACTCAGCATGGTCTCAGACAGTCCCTCTGTACCTTGTAAATGTTCCTCAGCCTCTGCCCCGCCCTCCCTGCAGCTTTGTTCATGTGATCATTCCAGTTTAAGTTGGAACTGAGCAGACTTTCGAGAGAGCTATGTCTACCATCTTCTGGAACCGATGGAGGAGTGTGTGCTGAGTTAATGCAACAAGACCATGTTTTGACCACTCGGTGGAAATGGGAATATGTCGTATCTCCAGCAACTGGGTACAACGTATAAGGCAAGCGCCAAATGATTCTTTCTCTTGCAACATGAGGTGTTAAAAAAAAAAAAGACAGTACAAGGAGTTACGGTTGTGTTTCCTATTGTGAAAATTACGCAAACTCTACATCATACGGGAACTGGTAGAAGGACGAGCATCATACGGAAACTGGTAGAAGGATGATGATTTAACTACTGCATTGCGGTTGGTGTGTTTCCAAACCACATACAGATACTGCAGTCTGAAAGAGATTTGTGCCTCTCGTGATGCTTCATGTCTGTCACCCAACATTCTCTCTATCCTCGTTTATTTTGTACCATCCAACAGAGAAAATCCACAAACGTTAAAAGCTTCACAAACGTCACCAGATGGAGATCTTGATAGATATTATCACACTCTCTCTTCCGATATATCAGGAAACAAGAATAGTTTGCTTGTTGATACTGACCATATGTGTTGATCCCATTAAATATACATCTATTGGTCCACTGGAGCAGGTAGCAAATGATCGAAGTCGTTTGCACAGTCCAGTGTCATTGTCTGTACTGTAGGAGGACCATATCATACAGACTGTTAGTGCCTGTGTCCACAGTTGTTGTTGATACATAGTTTCTCTGCTGTAGGACATTCAAGAAGTGTATGACTACAGCTGTGTACAGAGTCATTTTATTTTTTGATACCATGACTTAGAGGTCCTAGACAGGTAGTCTGGGTCAGGTGGGGTGAGTCAGGTGCTAAACTGACATTAATACGTTTCGATCCATTGGCTCTGACTGAAAGCCAGACATGGCTGGGTTCAAATTATGCTGCTGCTGCTCTCACAACACACAGGATGGTTGAAATACAAGACAGAGGTGGCGTTTGTTATTGACAAAAATGTGGAAGACATCACAACATATGGAAACTGGGAGTGTTTGTGGCAATTTGGAGCTTTTAGAAACAGCTGTCCGAAAGTGATCACTCTACATTTAATCTCATCTTCCACAGTTATGGGGTAGCAGATATCGCTGTGTTCCATTTCGATTGATTTCTCATATACCAGTCACATACGCGATCTCTGTTTCTGTGCTGGCCATCCCCAGATGGTGTTGCTCCCAGTCTCTCTCCATCTCAATCAAATGGTATCACTCAATCTGTATGTGGTAATGAACAGCGTGCCAATGAACTGATGGGATATAAAAGACTCCGTCAATATGGGACAATGTACTATAATAAGCGCCACAGTTAATAGTGCTATCAAATTTAGCAATTTCACCAGTTCCTAATTTCAGTTCTAACTGATGATGTGGCAACATGCCTCCCTGTTTCTGTATCATCGCTAAACCACCCCTGCACTATTTGTATGTACCATATACTAGATTGTGAAGTAGATAGATGGCTGTGAAGTATGTCCATTCATCATTAATTCTTGGACATCATATACACCAAAGTATACCAGACAGCGACGTATAGCGATGCAGTTAGATTATCTACATATTTACAGTACCTCAATCATAGGGCATAATTTACGCCTACGATTTCCCATCTTTCCCTATGTGGATGTGAGTCACAGAACATTCCCACATTCTTAGGATAAAGTTGGAGATTATCTTTGACCAAACTTCACTGCAGCACTGTCACCAATTTAATTTGCAGCTGATGGGAAGTGGGAGGGTACTATACCTGCTACATTACATGTCTTGTGAAGGAACAGAGTGAACCAAGTTCATTACTGCTGTTCAGAAAAGACTGTTCCGTACCAGTCTTACTCACGGCACGCTTCTGTGTGTGCAAGATCTCTGCAGATGCGCGCATGTCGAGGAGGTTAGCACCCCTTATCGGTGTATAGTAGATATGAGAGCGTTGTGATGATATAACTGACAGTTAAGAAGAAATGTGTGGTTTGTGCATGGTGGAGTGCCAGACCGACGGAATTTGGAGCATTTTACATAAATCAACTGCACTATCAATGCTAAATTATTGTTCTACTATGTGGGGTCACTACCAAGAAGGTATAGGCTAGATAAAAATGACTGTAGAACATAAAAATAAGCAGTCCTAAGGGTACGTGGTTATGCATTTAAAAACGCTATGATGTTAAAGCCAGACAGTTTCTGAAATATTAGTCATGTGGAGTACAATGCTCTTAATACCCTAATGCAGGACATAGATGTCCAATATCTGACGTACATCCACACTTCATGTTTCCTATCTCACAGATTACAGTGACAAACTTTAAGAAGATAAAATTACTGCCTTCTACACCAAAGAAAAAGACATAGAGTATTTGTGATACATGCACAATATAGCTTTCTGGAGGTGTATCGGTGTATGGCGCCCACTATTCACGTCTGATCACAGTTCAGAAATTGTACTATGCTCACATCAGTCCTGTTAAATTACTGTCAGAAACGGAGAATGTCTCTTACAAGGAAACAGACAAATGCATAGCAGCAGTGTCTGACATTTGAAAATACCCACAATGCTGCTCTAATTCCAGGAACAGAACACAGTCTCTTCCACACAGAACATCTGTCAAGCAAATGTATACACAGGGAGCACAGTACCTTACATACACCTGCCACTAACTTACAGTCACCATAGTTATGAAACTGAATACTCTATACTCAAGGTGCAGCAAGGGAATGGAGTACATCAAATAAATTTTAGTTCATCTAGAGAATGGTGCTAAAACAGGCTTTCCATTGATGGGCATGTTTCATTACATGTGTGTTGGAAGTCCTCTGCTGACTGTGGTGTGGAGCGGTTTACTTAACGATTGCAGGTAGACAGGCCTCTAAATCACACAGAACATGTAATTGTGTAGAAGTCAAACACAGGTTGTACCACACAACTGATACACCCCGAGAGAAAATGGAAAAGAAATTGGTTAAATGCATGCTAAATGACCTGCAGCATCTCCATCTCTCTAGAATCCATCATCAGTCTACCATTAAATCATATTTCTTTACAATCCCATCTCAGTCGATCACTCCACCCACTTTCTATCATCCTGTGATGTAGATGCAAGTCACTTAGAGGCAGATGGTTCTCTTTTCCAGGAAAGTATCAAAGACAGCAGTCAACTTGCATGTATAACCATTACCTCAATAGACAAACAGTAGGATGTTGTTAAAAATCCATTCAACAACTGTTATGCAATGTATTTCTTAGTTGACACTGCATGGTTGTAATTGGAGAGTACAGAGAAGCACGTTGCAGTACTCCAGCTGGTAATACAATGCTCTTTAACTAAGGACACATAGGGTCTCGCTGTCCACAGGAATGCACTATGCATCAGTTGCCGGGTCTGCACCACACTGGCCAGGGCCTGAGAAGCTGCAAGAAGTGGCACACTCGGAGCTGCGCTAATCTCCCCCCCCCCCCCCGCCCCCCAAATGAAAACACACTTCCTGTCACATGGGAAATGCCTCTGCTTTCCTGCTCCCTAGTGCACTTTCTTTCTTTGCGGCACACCGATCATGCCATGTGGAGCTGGTTGCAGACCTGAAACCACACTTTGTTCCTCACTGAGCTATCAGAATCAGATATACAGATATACAGAAAACATAGAAAATGCACTGCAGCTGTAGAATATGTGGTTGGAAGTGACTAGATGCATTCGAGTACAGTGCTATGCTGTACTGTCCGACCAGAAAAATAGTGCATTTGCACTAGGTGTTGACAACTGTACTACATTTACAAGCAACTTTAGAATACCTGGCGAGAACTGAAGTCATGACCACATGGGCAGAAGTGACATAAAATCGAAAAAAATTACTAACATTGACAGAAAATACGTATAAATTGAGGGAAAATACGCCTAAATGTGGGGAAATTGAGGGAGTACTAGCATGTCTTCTGCTCGGTGGAGGGAAATTCTTGTATATGGGAACGAGTAAGTGGCAGCAAGAAGAATATGAGAAAAAGTTGATGAGGAAGCACTGGGAACCAGGGAAACAGTCGTTTTTCGACGACAGCGATAAGTCGGTTGGAATTGAATATTTAATGTGAATGACCTCCAAATGTAGAGTAATAAGTTTATATATGTCAGATCACAAGCCCAAGTATCACCTCAAAGTTATCTGCAACCACCTTATCAATTTTTACAAAGTGTCGTTAGCTAAAGAATGTTGCATTACCAGCTGGGGGACTAAAATATACAGCTACAGAGTGGATTGCGTGTTTGACCCTGTGCAGGGCTGTTTAGGTGTTTTAAGCCCTAACAAACAATATTTACAAAGTGATTTTATGTACTCTCCACCAATCACAACCATGCAATGTCAGCTAACAAATACCTTGCAGAAAAGTTCTTGTATGGTTTTTTAACAACATTCTACTGTATGTCTATTGAGATACTAGTGATATGTCAGGTTGACCGCTGTCTTTGATGCTTTCCTGGAAAAGAGAACCATCTGCCTCTAAGTGACTTGCATCTACATCAAAGGATGATAGAAAGTGGGTGGAGTGATCGACTGAAATGGGGCTGTAAAGAGGTATGTTTTAATGGTAGACTGATGACGCATTCTAGAGAGGTGGAGATGTTTTATTTTTCCATTGTTCTCTTGGGGTGTAACAATTGAGTGGTGTAACCTGTGTCTGACTTGTGTATAAAACTGCACATTCTGTGTGACTTAGAGCGCTATCTATCTGCGATCGTTAATAGCAAACGTCTCCATACTAGTCAGCAATGGACTTCCAACACTTGTTTGGTGAAACAGTACCATCAATGGAAAGTATATTTCAGCACCATCCTCTAGATGAACTAAGATTTATGCAATGTACTCCATTCCTCTGCTGCATCTAAGACATAGAGTCTTCAGTTTCATAACTACAGTAGTTCTAAGTTAGGGGCAGATGTTTGTGAGGTACTGCAATCCCTGTGTATACATTTGTTTTGCAGATGACGTGTGTGGAAGAGACTATGTTCCGTTCCTGGAATTACAGCAGCGTGGTGGGTAATTTCTACTTCAGACATCACTGCTATACATTTGTCTGTTTCCTTAGCCTGTAGCCTTAGCCTGTGTTTAAGTTTTATTATCTTATCTCTCTTGCCTATACATTCTTGGTACTGACCGCAGGCAGCAGAACAATACTTTAGGATTGATAGTGCAGCTCCATCATGTATAAATCATACATTTCTTTTTAACCGTCTGTTATATCATCACAACAATCTCATATATACTATGCATCAATATGGGGCGCTAACCATCCTCAACATGTGAACATCTGGAACGGACACTTGGATGGGCACTGTGAGTAAGACTGGTGCAGAACAGTCTTCACTGAACAGTAGTTATCAACTCAGCTTGCTCTCTTCCTTCATGATGTGGAGTGTGGCGAGTGTAGTAGCCTCCTACTTCTCATCTGCTACAGCTCACATTGAGGCCAGTGTTGTAGGAAGGGTTGGTCAAAAACAATGGGGGGAGAGCTGTCAATCTCCAACTTTATACTAAGAATGCGAGAATGCTCTGTGACTCGCATCCACATAGGTAAAGATGGGAAATCGTAAATGTAAATTATGCCCTATGATTGAAGTGCTAGAAATATGTAGATAACGTAACTGCATCGCTATATGACGCTGTCTGGTAGACTTTGGTGTATATGTCTAAGAATTGATGATGAGTGGATATACTTCACAGTCATCTATCTACTTCACAATCTAGTATATGGTACATGCAAAGTAGTGGAGGGTGGTGGTGGCGGTGGTGGTGGTTAGTGTTTAACGTCCCGTCGACAACGAGGTCATTAGAGACGGAGCGCAAACTCGGGTTAGGGAAGGATTGGGAAGGAAATCGGCCGTGCCCTTTCAAAGGAACCATCCCGGCATTTGCCTGAAACGATTTAGGGAAATCACGGAAAACCTAAATCAGGATGGCCGGAGACGGGATTGAACCGTCGTCCTCCCGAATGCGAGTCCAGTGTGCTAACCACTGCGCCACCTCGCTCGGTGTAGTGGAGGGGTGGTATAGCGATGATACAGAAATAAGGAAGCATGTTGCCACATCATCAGCCAGTGTTGAAATTAGGAACTGGTAAAATTGCTAAATTTGATCGCACTAATAACTGTGGTGCTTATTACAGTACATTGTCCCATATTGACAGTGTCTTTTCTATCCCATCTGTCCATTGGCACACTGCTGATTACCACATAACGATTGAGTGACACCATTTGATTGAGATGGTGGCAGTCTGGGAGCAGCACCTTCTGGGGATGGCCAGCACAGAAACAGAGATCACATATATGACTGCAATATGAGGAATCAATCGAAATGGAACACTGAGATACCTGCTACCCCATAACTGTGGAAGATGAGATTAAATGTAGAGTGATCACCTTCAGACAGCTGTTTCTAAAAGCTCCAAATTGCCACAAACACTCCCAGTTTCCATATGTTGTGATGTCTCCCACATTTTTGTCAATAACAAACGTCACCTCTGCCATCCATTTCAAGCATCCTGTGTGTTGCGAGAGCAACAGCAGCATAATTTACACACTGCAATGTCCAGTTTCCAGTTAGATCCAAATGACTGAAATGTGTTAATGTCAGTTTAGCACCTGACACAGACCTCAAAGTCATTGTAGAAAAAAACAAAATGTATGGCTCTGTACACAGCCGTAGTCATACACTGCTTGGATGTATTACAGCATCTAAACAATGTATCAACAATAATACAGGAGCATTCTCTTGCGACTGATATTCTTGATAGTCTATAGGATATGGTCCTACAGGACAGACGTTGACACTTTCCACTGGTCTGTGCAAGCGAATTCGATCACTGGCGACCTCTCTAGTGGACGAATAGATGTATAGTTAATGGGGTCACCACTTATGGTGAATTTTAACAAACAGATGAAATTTGTTTCCTGATATATCGGAAGAGAGTGTGTGGTAATGTTTCATTGATTTCTGCAGGGGGTGATGTTTGTGGGGCTTTTACAGTTCATTGATTTTTCTGCTGGATGGTACAAAATAACAAGGTTAGAGAGAATGCTTGCGTGACAGACATGAATGCACTCTGACAGACTCAGATCTCTTTCAGTCAACAGTATCTGTATTTAGTTTGGACATGTACTGCAAAGCATTAGGAAAATCCTCATCCTTCTTCCAGTTCCTGTATGATGTAAAGTTTTCCTAACTTTTCCAATAAGATACATAACCTTAACTGCTTGTACTGTCTTTTCTACTACCTCATGTTGCAGGAGAATGCTTCGTTTGGCGGTGACCTTAGACATTGAACACGGTTGTCAGAGCTATGACAGCATCTTCCCATTTTCACTGGGTGGTCAAACCTTGGTCCTGTTGCCTTAACTCAGCTCACCCTATTTCTTCATGGGTTGCAGAAGGCGGTAGGGACTGTGCTCCCCCACTTCTGCTCATTTCCAGCTTAAATTGGAATTATCACATCAACAAAGCTACAGGTAGGGTGGGGCAGATACTGAGGAACAGTTATAATGTGCAGAGGAACTGTCTAAAACCACATTTGAGTTTTGCAGTGTGGGGTCCTTAGCAGATAGGTTTGAAAAAGGTGACTCGTTTCGAGGTATGAGAGTTCCGCAAATGTGATTCACTAGTGGCTGTAATCATTAAAAGACAGCTACACAGGATCCAATGCAAGCGTTTGGTTGAACAGAGAGACTTGAAATCACAGACAGCATATTTACCAGAAAGGGTAACACTGTTGATGTGAAAAGCCAATGTATCAGTCATAGGATTTTGTACATTTCTTATTAGTTCAAGCTAACGTTGCATTTTTTAAGTGATTCGTCACATAGCACACCATGAACTGTATGTGCTGATTCTCAATCAACTATCATCCTCCCTCCCTTATAACTGAGTGGATATATCAGATAATCTCTGTTACACTGCCTACGTGGCATCGAGATAGAATGTGCAAAAAATACTGTTTGCTAGTGTGAGTAGCATATAGTGTTGATATGAGGGAGTTGCAAATATCGGCTTAATATCAACGTTTCTTAGCCGAATCACTCTCTAAACTTGATGAGAATGGGACTTTATTACGAGCCTACAGCACCGGCAAAATTCACCCTCGCTTTCGGCCTGTTAATACACACTTCAGCAATCAGCATCTATATTAAGTGTCATGGTATTTGTGTAGAAGACCGCTTCATTCGGAGTCAATACCATACCTCGATGTATAAAGCTTGTATAGCTTTCAACATGGATACCATTACTGCTACTTGTTTGCATCTGTAGAACCAAGACCGCTTTATATGCAGGGTGACAGTAAAATAATCATTGCGACCCTGTTTTTAATAGCTGATCACTTATTAAACGATTACGTCTCTCTTCCTAAGACGCACTGTAACCACTTGCAAGAAAAAAATTAGTCACGCCCATCCATCGTGAATGGTCGCTCCATATTGTTTGGTGTCACCAGCATTCAGTTATTGGCGAAGTATTATACTTAGTAGGGGATGTGTGATAGATTCGCTGTGATCAGAAGGCTTACAAAGTATGTGTTGGTGTGTAAAGTTAATGCAGTCAGTATTCCAGCATGTAAAAGAAAATGGCTTTGTCGGTCATAAGGCAGATATGGATTTGACGTGGAAAACTGCGATTTCAGCACATCGATAGCCATAAGGGGGATGAAGGATTTTAGGTGGAAAATTATGTGTAGTTATAAGAATGGTATAGATTTTTTTACAGTGCCACAGTCGTTAGGAGGTATTTCCGATACTTTGCCCACTGTCGAATCTCACGATATTGGCCCTACAATCGCAATATTTACTTGTAATTACGCAGATAAACACGTGGATGGTTTCCTAGGACGATTGCCTGGCATGTGGGTGCGTGGCAGATGTAGCTGGCGGCCAGAAAGAACTGATATTTCCGGCTTAAGGTATGAGCTGTCACTGAGCTGTCCGAACTGGACAGGCTCGGATACGAAGGTGCAGCTGACTTAGCTGTGTCGCCCTCTAGGCGGGTGAATAGGAAACTAAGACTAGGTATGTGTTGGGCAGCCCTCGTAACTGCGTGTGTTGTAAGTATTCTTCTAGAAAATTTGAGAAGATTCAATATGGACGTGTGTTGCGCTGGACAACTATTCCCCTGATATAAAATGACTGGTTGACTGCTTGTACTGCCATTCTATACATTTACCATCTTTATTTGGTTGACAGAACATCGAGTGTGGTGTCTATTGTGTGCATCTGGAAGGTGAAAAACAGGTGGAAGAGACGTTTGCTGGTTCTTTAAACGTGAGAAACGTATACGATTATAAATATTAAAAGCTTATTTGACTTTATCAAGTGAAGGACGACCTGGTATCTGTTGTATGGGTGACATCGGAATTCGTTAAAAATACGAGCTTCCTCTATTTTCGAGTTTTCGCGTAAAGATCTTTGCAGACGAGATAAGTTTCTAGTTGGTCACTGGTTTGCAGCACATCCTAAATAATGAGCTCTCTAAAGTTTCGGGTTTCTAGAAATATAATATCCACTCTTTATCTTCGGAATTAGATTTGCAAGCGATCGGCAGTGTATTGCTATGTGGTTGATATCGCGAACTATCCTATAAATAGCATGATAGTTTGGTAAACGGTGTGAAAAGACAAGAAATTCCGGAAATTTTCACATGATTATGATTTCAGCACAAATGTCTCATAAATACGTTTTTTGGCGTGTAAAATCGGATACTGCAGCTGATATTGGCTTAGAGATCGCTAAATTAATTCACGATTGACGAAGCATTTCTCGTAGACAGAGCTCAGAAACCAAATGTTCTTGTAATCTCAGAGTCCGGGGATGATCACAACTCGTTGCAGAAACCATGGCAGCAAGCAGGCCAGGTCGGAAACAGTAACATTAGCGGACGCCAATGTGGTGGGGAAATCTGCCCAGGGTTTGTACACTAATTCAGAAAGTGATCGCTGTTCGCGAAGGGCTCTCTGATAGCGCATCAGGTTAGTGTATATGGGAGCAGGTGTGTCGTGATCATTGGCTGTGGTAGGTGACTCACCATCCTTGGGGGAAATATCTAGTGCTGAGACTGTATATGGTTCATGTGGCTACGTTCTTTCGGATTGTCTGTCTTCGCGTTATACGTATGAACGTCTGGTGGTCGACAGCTATATGCAGAATGCAGAAGTGATGATTTTGTATGGTACAGGATACGAATTGCATACTACGACGATATGGTATGGTGACACAATCGCTTATGGCGATATAGCATAGATGGAGATCGGTTTCACGCCATTCAAGTTTTCCTCTACAGTAGCAGAGCAGTGTAGTTGAACAAGTGTATTTGGCGCTAGTTTCCCCATTTCATGATGTGTAGATTACTTTTGCATGATTTAACTGTCAGGTCAATATGACTACTGTATGTTTTCTATCTGTACAAAACAGTTTGTTGCTGAAATTCTCGCAATTCTGGAGGGCAAATTCAGTAAGAACTAATCAGAATGCTCCATTCACAGTAAGATCCATGACGTGAGAGAGTCACAAGACACCCTTTGTCCTGTGCGTAGGAGCCTATACAGACAGGTTCGAACAAGACTGGAGAAGGTATCTAAGGAAAGCTCTGTGACGTCTGAGGGTCATGTGAGGTCTTCTTTGTTCGAGTTTTCAGAGACAAGTCCAAGCAGATCATTCTCCTCTGTTTCGGACTGTTGGGATTCTGTCGCTCGCCCTTCATTGTGGCTTTAGAGCGTCTGCAGGCAAACAGTTGTAGGACATAGAAAATTCACCGAAACTTCCAGCCATTTTCCTCGTCTGTGGGACAGTGCTTCGAATTCTGTATTTTTTCTTTCACGATCTGTGATGGGTTTTGAAGTACTTTATGAGATTTTAAGTACGTATTTGTTCTGATGTTCTTATCTGTGCTTGGATACTAGTGTGCTCCGAAAAGTGAGGAAAATAAAAAATAACAGTCTTAATAACCCTGACTCCAGCAGCATGTAAACAAAGCCCACTCAGCGTTTCAGAAAAGTGATGAACACCATGGCAGTTGTAGGATTTGGAAATTTTCTGTCTCTAACAGTGCCTTCAGACAAGCAGCTAACCCTCGAAAAGTGCTGAGAATCTTATTTAGGGTTACAGAGATATTTACTTCGACTTCCAGATATCGTCGTTTTGAGTGTGTAAAATTGGATATTGCAGATGATATCGGTTTCGGGAACAGTAAATTCGCGATTGACGAATCATTTCTCATTGATATAACTCAGAAAGTAAATACGAGGGTTGGAACTTTAATAGTGGCAACTATTCATTTACAGCTCGTACAAAATTGATATGTGTTTCGAAGTTTTACTGGCCTTCAAAGTAGTCACCAGCATTGTGTATAAACCGTTGCCAGCGATGTGGAAGTCTTAGGATACCCTTAGCAGTGCCTGTTGTGTTGACAGTTGGAGCGGCGAGGTATATTGCCCGACGAATTTGTAGCAGTTCTGAAGCGAATGGAGTGAAGTGTTTCCTTCAGTTTAGAAATCGAGTTGAACTTACGAGGGCTTAAGTCAGTGGAGTGCAGTTGGTTTGTATAGCACTTAGCAGCTCCATCAATCAAACAAATCAGTAACAGCTTGCAATGTGCGTGCTTGAGCATTGTTCTACAAAATGATGGCCAGATCCTGCAGAAAGTGTCATCACTTGTCTCTAAGCTGGTCGTAGGTTGTGTTCCAAAAATGAACAGCGTAGAGACAGAATTGATGACACTTTCTGCAGAACCTGACCACCATTTTGCAGGACAATGCTCAAGCACGTACAGTGCAAGCTGTTACTGATTTGTCTGACTCATGTGGCTGCTAAGTGCTATACAAACCAACTGCACTCCCCTGACCTAAGCCCTCGTAAGTTCAACTCGATTTCTAAACTGAAGGCAATACTTCACGGCATTCGCTTCAGAACTGCTACAAATTTGTCGGGCAATAGACCACGCCGCTCCAAGCGTCAACACAACTGGCACTGCTAAGAGTATCCTATGACTTCCATCGCTGGCAACGGGTTACACACAATGCTCATGACTACTTTGAAGGTCAGTAAAGTTTTGTAATACGTATCTATTTTGTACCTCGTATTCATGTAATTCCAAAGTTTGGAGATGGTTTCAGCTCCACTACAGCTCTCACGCTGCTTTGTACGCAAGTGCATTCTGAGTAGTAGTTTTGTGATATGAATTCAGTTTGTGAAGCAATTTGCTTAATTAGTATTTCCTGTGGCACGTTTTCTGATGCAGCAGCGTTTGCAGCGTATTGTGATATCTTCAAGATCTGTATGTGACAATATCCTGCACATTGCTTAAACACCAGGTTTAAAAAAAAATAGCTCCTGAAACAGTATATGTTCAACGACAAGGGGTATCTGTGTGCCGCAAGGAAAGTGTGCCAGAAAGGAGGAGGAAGGCTGAGGTTTTTCCTCACATGACAGGAAATGCTTAGCACTGCCCTGTGGCTGCTGCATATTAGTCCCGGACCGGTGCTGTGAGCCCGGCGCATGGGTCCTTCCAACGGACACTACTCTGGTGGACAGTGAGACGTGATCACCAGATATATTTAATTTGATCTGTGACAGTGTAAGTGTGTGGTTCCTTTCGCTATCAGAGTAAAACGAAGTATTGCAACTGTTTAACATCGTCTAAATTGTTTAAACACCAGCATCAATTTCGAGGCATGTTATAATTTCAGAAATAAGTAAACAGTATTCTTAAACAAATTCTTTAAGCAATGCCTTGTGCACACTATATTACCCCACCGCAGTGAGGTCCTCCCAGTCCAGCGACTTGACACAGACTGAATGAATTTCCCGCCGCTGCCCTTTTCAATTATGTCACAGGAGTGGGGGGGAGAGGAGGGGGTTGAGAGTTCCTCAAGGGGGGGGGTGACCTATGTGCTAGCTTGGGAAAACCCATGATATCTTCAGGGAGTGAGGGTAATTAATTGATCAGTTAATTAATTTACATAATTAATTTGATATAAATTTGTTATCAAAAGTAAGCCAGAACCCTCTTTTTTCTACTACGCTCATCGTCATGGTGTGTGGAGCCACTAGATATGACCAGACCAAGGCTGTTACTGATCGATGGAACTCTTGGCGGCACAATGGTAAGTCACGACCGTCCTGGGTCATCATGTGTTATCTGCTTCTCATGTGACACTATAGTGGTGCCATTTTCCAGCAGATCAATGCTCGTCCACACATGGCGTGATGTCTACTCCAGTGACCAGTAAGGTCCCCAGATCTATCACCATTAGAACATTTGTGGGGAACTGATTCGAAATCGACAAAGTTGAAAACTTGAATGGTCTCATTATCCTTGACCATTCTAATGAACAATTAAATATTTTTATGTTTACTTTTTTAAAGTTAGTAAACATTGAGACTGGTACTAGTAGTAGTCTCATTCTAGAGGAAGACCAAAACAAAAATGGCCCAAAAAGTGGTTTCGGAATTTCTTGACATAACAATCTAAAAAGTAAAAAGATTTCCGTTTCGACGTCAACCGTAGCTACTTCCAGTTTCTTCCGTAAAAACGCAGTCTCCTTTTCACTATCGACGGCAGCTTATTTCACTCCAGACTTAGAAAAGTTTTATGTACCCATTTTATCGAGACCACCATAAATGTGCTGAACAGCAGATCATCTTTTCTTCTTGTATTGTGATCAACATTTAAGAACAAGTGGTTTAGATTCTTTGATGACATGATCATATGACCTGAAGTATGATTAGATCCAAGATATCCATGAAGGAGGTTGCTTTCCTCACATGTCTTCTTTTCTATTAACATTTGGTAAATACTTTCGAGAGTAATACGGAGAAATGACCGATTACAAATGTAGAATTCTTCTTACAGGCGAATGTCTAGTAAAGTGATCTTTGCTGATCATATAAGGGATTGTGTAAGAGAGTTAAAGCTCTGTGTTGTCATTTTATTAGACTAATTGGTATCTACGTAATTTTTAGGTAAGAGAAATCCATAACAAAGGGAGATTCTGTGTGGGAGACGCGAGCTGTATACTGTCATTTCGTTTTGTGTACTGTATAATCTAATCTCGTGTCTCTTAAATATTTTGGAAAGAGCAATTTAAGCAATTCAACTTCGATCAAACTGTGTGCCTGGTAATTAGGGCAGCAATGTGGCTTGTTAAGGCCTGAGGGAACCACATGGCTTTACTGCTGTACTTACAGGAAAGAAACGCCGGAAAATTAAAGGATTCTTTCCGTTATATAACACATCCGATGAACTAATTAGCTAGATCGACCCATACGAATAACTAATCTCCACCAGCCGGTTCCTCCTAATTTAACCGTGGTTCAGTTTTGGTGTGCCGCAGTTCCACTCGTTCTACTTTTCACTTTTCTTTAAACATCATGACTTTTTATGAGATGTTTCACAAATCGTGTCCTATTGTGATGTTCTTATAGTTTTTATTTGCTCTCATCATTTATGCCATTTTTCTGTCTTAACTGAACCAAGAAAAATAATCATTCCGTCTTAGAGAGAAATTCCGAATGCTAGTCTGAATATTTTTCCCTTTCTCCATTTCAGAAGGGGAAACAGCCCAAGCTAATTATATATAACATAGGGCATTTGAATAGCCACGGCGTCTTGGTTGTCTGGTAACGGCATTTGACTTTGGACTCCGACTGGGAGATCTGTATTCAAGTCTCCCTTGACTACCCATTCTTTTTTACAAATTATCAACTGTCCGTCCTGTCATTGATGTCTGTTCGACGTTTTCAAATTTGTGTCTGTGTTGTGGTGTAACGTCCATTTGCAACATCGAGATGTAAGGAAGGGACCTCTGGACGTACGTACTTCCTATTTGTTCTACACAAGTACCACATGTTATGACTCTTGCTTTTCGTTTTGGAAATTTCGACTCTTGAATTTCTTTGTTGTAACATTGTTCAGACCCGTTTATTTGTTGTTTTCATTTTTGTGAGAGGATTACGCGGGATCTCGCCTGCCCTCACTATTCATCACACTTACTTGCGACTGTAATATATTCTTACCGCATGACTCCTATTCTATAATCAGTGAGTAGTATGACAGTTGCCAATACTATAGACAGAGAACTGACATAATTGATCGGAGGGAAAGTTCACAATTTTATGGAAAAAAAAAACTGGGCACGAAGGAGATTTGAACAAGGATGTCATGGATCTCAACACCACGACCACACAACTACCACATTGCGGTCCTTGCACTGTACTCGATGTTGCATACGCTGAGCTTGGAGCGTTCACAGTTTCTATTTCACTTCTTCATTCACAGTTCAGTACACCTTTTTCCTGTTTTCATGCTTATGTTCAGTTTTTGACGGTCTATCCATGAGGTCATTTTACCACTAAATCTGAGGGGGCTGTAGTGGGGAGTTTCCCTTGTTAGAAACTACTATTTTATGATGCCGCAAAGCGACTCGGTAAGGCACCAGGAAACAGAGGAATTGAAGACAGTAGCTGTCAAATGGTACTGATCTACATCAATGGGAAAAGCTGAAAATTTATGCTGGACCGGGTATCAAACTCAGGTGTCTTGCTTACAAGGCAGCTGCGCTGACCACTACGGCATCGGGACACAATGGTCACCAAAATCGCTCGGACTACCCTAGCACACCTTGATTCAAATAGTTCTAAGCATTATGGGACTTAACATCTGAGGTCATCAGTCCCTTAGAACTACTTAAACCTAACTAATCTAAGGACATCACACACATCCATGCCCGAGGCAAGTTTCGAACTTGCGACCGTAGCAGCAGCGTGGTTCCGTACTGAAGCGCCTAGAACCTAGCACGCCTCCCATCAGATCCAAATTCTCAATTTATACCACACACTACTGATTTAGTGCCCTATTCATTAGTCTCATTACTAGCGGCATCTGGCCAATTCCCTTAAGAGTTCTAGCTTGGTGTGCATCAGCACTGAAGGGAACGTTGGCCGTTATCGTCTTAACTACACACATAAAAAAAGTTTTGCATCACCTCGGTTCCGAGAGTTCTGGAACCTGTACAGAAAATTGGAATAGAGATCAACATAAACGTAATTTCCACTCTTTTTATTCCTCATAAAAATCACACATTGCATGTTGTACCACCATACAGCGAGACGTTCAAAGGTAGTGGCCCAGATTGCTGTACACACCGGTACCTCTAATACCCAGCAGCACGTCCTCTTGCATTGCTGCATGCCTGTATTCGTCGTGGCATACTATCCACAAGTTCATCAAGCCACTGTTGTTCCAGATTGTCCCACTCCTCAACTGCGATTCGGCGTAGATTCCTCAGAGTGATTGGTGGGTCACGTCCTCCATAAACAGCCCTTTTCAATTTATCCCAGGCATGTTCGATAGGTTTCATGTCTGGCGAACATGCTGGCCACTCTAGTCGAGCGATGTCATTATCCTGAAGGTTCACAAGATGGGGGCGTGAATTGTCGTCCATGAATACGAATGCCTCGCCAATATGCTGCCGATATGGTTGCACTATCGCTCGGAGGGTAGCATTCACGTATCGTACAGCCATTACGGCGCCTTCCATGACCACCAGCGGCGTACGTCGGCCCCAGATAATGCCATCCCAAAACAGCAGGGAATCTCCACCTTGCTGTACTCGCTGGACATTGTGTCTAAGGCGTTCAGCCTGACTGGGTTACCTCCAAAGACGTCTGATTGAAGGCATATGCGACACTCATCAGTGAAGAGAACATGATGCCAATCCTGAGCCGTCCATTCGGCATGTTTTTGGGCCCTTCTGTACCGCGCTGCGTGGTGTCGTGGTTGCAAAGATGGACCTCGCCATTGATGTCTGAAGTAAAGTTGCGCATCATGCAGCCTATTGCGCACAGTTTGAGTCGTAACACGACGTCCTGTGGCTGCACGAAAAGCATTATTCAATATGGTGGCGTTGCTGTCAGGATTCCTCCGAGCCATAATCCATAGGTAGCGGTCATCCACTGCAGTAGTAGTTATTGGGCGGATTGAGGGAGGCATGGCATCAAAAGTTCCTGTCTCTCTGTATCCTCTCCATGTCTGAACAACATCGCTTTGGTTCACACCGAGACGCCCTGACACTCTCCTATTTGAGAGCTCTTCCTGGAGCAAAGTAACAATGTGGACGCTATCGAACCGTGGTATTGACCGTCTAGGCATGGTTGAACTACAGACAACATAAGCCGTGTACGTCCTTCCTGGTGGAATGACTGGAACTGATCGGCTGTGCGATCCTCCCCGTCAAATAGGTGCTGTTCATGCATGGTTGTTTACATCTTTGGGCGGGTTTAGTGACGTCTCTGAGAAGTCAAACGGACTGTGTCTGTGATACAATATCCACAGTCAACGTCTTTAAGGAGTTCTGGGAACCAGGGTGACGCAGAAAATTTTTGATGTGTGTATATGTGTTGTGTCTGTTCTTTCCTACTTGTCCAAAAGAACAGATAACACATATGTAACCAGTAACGCACGTTAACGGGGAATGTATGAAGGCACTCGGTACGAAACTGCACAACTGCTTCTACCAGAGTCATTTTGTAGTTGTACAAAACAGCGAACTGATAACAGCCCCCACCCTCCCCCAACTATTTACAATGCTCACCTGTCAGCCATTTTGTAATTTTGGTCCGGGTACAGGGTTTTGAAATACTCGCGCTACTTAACTCGTCCGCTCTGGTTCTGGGTATGTTCTCCAGTAGCTTTGCGACGTAACCGCAGTAGCCGTCTGTTCGGTCGCCACTGATGGACGATATCCGGCCGTGTCGGTGATAGCTGACAGTAATGCCCGCAGCTGTTAGCCTGCGCTGACTCAGCCTTTGTCTTCCGGATACGTATTGTTAGCAGGCCAGAGGATCAACAGCGGCCGCGACCTAACGCAGGCCGGCAGCTTCCTCCATCCTGCCACAGCAGCCGGCGATGATCCCTCGCCCCTGACCTGATACCTCCGTCCACGTGGACGATACACTTCGGCTGCTGCATAATACTACCGAAGTCTCCACTTCTCGCCACTTTACCTTCGAAATCAGCGTGAAAGAAAAAGTGTCTTTAATGGCCAACAAATTACTTCACTGTCACAAGCAATAAGTTAAAAAAATCGTTTTTTTTCCTTTTTCTTGTTGAGTCATCATTTTTTTGACTGGACCCGCCACAAATTCCTCTCCTATCGAACCTCCTCATCCTAGACTATCATTCACCTGCGTTCTCAATTAACTGTTGAATAGCCGCGCGGGATTAGCCGAGCGGTCTCAGGCGCTGCAGTTATGGACTGTGCTGCTGGTCCCGGCGGAGGTTCGAGGCCTCCCTCGGGCATGAGTGTGTGTGTTTTGTCCTTAGGATAATTTAGGTTGAGTAATGTGAAAACTTAGGGACTGATGACCTTAGCAGTTAAGTCCCATAAGATTTCACACACATTTGAACATTTGAAGTGTTGAATATACTGCAACTTGTGTGTTCAATATAAAGTTTTGATTCTCTACGCCTACTTCTAGAATCACGGACGTTATTACGTGATGTTTTAATAGACGTCCTACCATCCTGTCCCTTCTTTTTGTCAATGTTTTGCCTATGTTACTTTCTGATTGGAACCTTCTCATTTCTTGTCAATGTCAATTAAATTCAGCGACAGCGGTGTAACTTAAGGTGTTATTTTATCTTGAAGGCGCACCAGTTTCGGCATTTCGCTACGCCATCTTCAGGCCCCATATGAATCTCTCCAAATAAAATATAGAGCCATAAATCTCTGGATGTCGTGAATTCAATCGTGACACTAGTGCTTCATGCGAAGACTTCATAGCAAGAATCAAGTCTTCGAATGAAGCCTGGGGCCTGAAGATGGCATAGTGAAATGCCAAAACTGGTAGCCTTCAAAATAAATAAAATAACACCTTAATTTACAAGGCTGTTGGTGTATTTCATTGACATTGACAATTACTTAACCCGGCGATGTCCCCTGTCCATGATGGACCAACAGAGACTTCTCATTCCTCGTCAGTTCAACTAATTTTCAATGTCTTTCTGTAGCACCACTTCTCAAATACTTCTGTTCTCTTTTTTCTGGTTGTCCCACAGTCCACGATTCACTACCATATACTGCTGTGCTCCAAACATGTTTGATACTTGTAATCTTTTCTTGGTCAGAAACGCACTTTTTGCCAGTGATAGTCTGCTTTTTACTCCTCCTTGCTCCGACCATCATGGTTTATTTTGCTGCCTAGTTACCAGAATTCCTTAATTTCGTCTACTCCGTGGTTCCCAATTCTAATGTTAAATTTCTCGGTGTTCTCATTTCTGCTACTTCTTATTACTTTCGTCTTTCTTCGATTTATTCTCAATCCATATTCGGTACTCATTAGACCATTCCAGTCAACAGAGCCTTTAATTCTCCTCCACTTCCGGTGACGATAGCAGTGTCATCAGTGACTATTATTACTGATGTCCTTCCACCTTGAATTTCACCCCCACTCTTGTACCTTTCTTTTATTTCCGACATTGCTTTTTCGGTGTATAGGCTGAACAGTCTTACACCGTTTTTAATCTGTACACTTCGTCCTTGGTTGTTATTGTTCCTTCTTGAACCTTGTACATTCTGTATATTACCCGTCTTTCTCCTATTTATCTCAGACTTTCCAACATCTTGCACCATTTGACACTGTCCAAAGCTTTTTCCATATCGACAAATCCTATGGATGTGATTTTTCTTCAGTCTTGTTTCCATTATCATGCGTCAGAATTGCCTTTCAAGTGCCTTTAACTTTCCTAAAGCCAAACCGATCCTCATTTAACATACCCTCAATTTTTTCCGGTTAGTTTGTATATACTGTATGTTCTTATCAGGAATTAGGATGCATGCACTGTTAAGGTGATTGTGCTATAATTCTCGCACTCGTCTGCTCTTCCAATCTTCGGAATTGTGTGGTATATTGCCAGTTTGTTGCAACTTCCCCCAATCGTTTTAGAAATTCCGATTGAATGTTATCTATCCCTTCTGCCTTATTTAATCTTAAACCTTCCAAAGATCTTTTAAAATCTGATTCTAATACTGAAACCCCCATCTCTTCGTTATCGACTTCTGTTTCTTCTTCTCCAAATTATATTGCATTTGGGAGGTGGAATGCGTTCAGCGACTGTGATTTGACTTTCAAAGTGGTAGAGACCAGTAATCAGTCGTCGTTTCCTTTCTAGTTTACTTAATGCAGATCCAAATTTCGGCTAACAACTAGCAGAATTTCAGAGTTGTTATACATGCTCTAGTACGTCTACATTTGGTGTTTGGGCTTCTGTCACAGTTCATTAAAGACTTAATGTCTTTACTGTAAATTGAAATCTGTGGTAAGGGCTATGGGACCAAACTGCTGAGGTCATCGGTCCCTAGGCTTACACATTACTTAATCTAACTTAAAATAACTTACGCTAAGGACAACACTCACACCCATGCCCGAGGGAGGACTCGAACCGCCGTCGGGGGGAGCCTCCCGAACCGTGACAAGACGCCCAAGACCGCGCGGCTGCCCCGCGCGGCTTACTCAACTGTGACAGGAGTCCAAACAGGTGTGGACGTACTAGGGAATGTATAACTCTGAAATACTGTAATGATAATGGCTAGTTGCTAGACGAAGTCTGGATCTGCTTTAACGGACACGGACACAACGAATGATTGGTACTCTCTACCATTTTGAAAGTTTCTTCTCCTGTCACGTCATCAGGTAAGTCCACCAGCCTTATCGAGGGCCACAGTGCACTACTTGTACGTATCCGCATCCTCCTCCGCATTCTGCGCCTACGAGTGAAATTTCTGTTGCCCGTTTTATGTTACCCACCTTTCGTTTAGTTTCATCAATAGTTGTTTTGATTTTTATACAAGCTGTGTCAGCCCTTCCGACAACCACGTCTATTTCGGTTTCTTCAAATTTTTTATGTATCCATTTCACCCTATCTTCGCCACACTTACTATTTATTTTATTACTAAGTGACTTGTATTTCAGTATTTCTGAAAATTTTTGTACTTTCTTCTTTCGTCGCTCAGCTGAAGTATCTCTTCTGTTACCCATGGTTTCTTCGCAGTTACCTTCCTTGTACTTCTGTGGCTGCCCTTTTTAGAGATGTCCATTCCTCTTCAACTGGACTTGCTACTGAGCTATTCATTATCGCAGTATGTGTAGCCTCGGAGAACTTCTAGCATACCTCTTTATTTCTTATTATTTCCGTATCACACTTCCTTGCTCATTGATTCTTCCTGAATAGGCTGTTCAGCTTCAACCCATAGGTACGCCACCGTTGAAGTCGCAGCACAAACGGCTGTGTTTGGAGTGGTTCCGTGACTGGGGAGCATGGACTGCCGATGGATGGTGTCGTAATGTGCTCAGCGATGATACGCGGTTTTGAGCTACCGCAGATATCCATCGTCGGCGCTCATGGCGGCCACCTCGGGAGAGACCCCGTTCTACTAACGTGTTGGAGAGCTTTCTTATTCCTAGCTTCATCGTGTGCAGAGCCATCGGGTATGATTGGTAGTGACTGAGGCAGCTCTGCCGGAGCAATGATAAGTCGTGGACATCCTGCGTCCTCATGCGTATCTGTCAGGCGACGATATCATGGTGCCATTTTTCAACATGATAATGCTCATCCACACATGGCACGTGTCTCTATGCACTGTCTGCGTGATGTTGAGATACTCCCGTGACCAGCCAAGATACCCAAATCCATCCCAGATAGAACGTGTGGAAACAGCTCGGACGTCAGCTCCATCCCAGTCCAATGTCCAGCATACCAAAGCCAGGCGCTGATTTTGTCAAAAGTCATTTCACAATCAAGCCACACGAAAAACCTGGAACTTTCCATAAACTGCCTCTTCAATTTATAAAAAAAAAGAAACAAAAATCGGCCTCGTTTATAAACATATATCAAATTTCATACAAGCTAAACAATTTTAAAAAATGCGTAATGCTTGGCCTTCTTACCCGACTATTAGGGTTAGATGGCCAGACATGTAAGGCATAGATGGTCAACGGACGAAATACTTTAAAACAAAAGACAAAATCACGAACTCTTAACACTTTAAACGTGTTTTATTGAATCTGTTAATGGTAACTTTTTAAAATAAAGATATTCATTTTAGGTAAATTATAGCTTAAACAGAATCTCATTTATAAAATCATTTTACAATTCTTGAATTTTTTAACATTTTTTATTAATTCGTTCGAACATACTAGTTATACATAGACCTAAATATTAATTTTTTCCGCAGATTCGGATAAGTTTTATTTGTTTTGTGGTAAAACTCTAATTCTTCTCTCTCAAACCTCACCCTATGGGGAGAGAGTGAGAGTTAGAGTTTTAGCGAATCAAAATTTACGAAGTAAATAAGTATTTTTTATTTATCCATAACCATTTTCCACTCAAAAATGAGAACATGGAGTTTCTTGAATTACAGCGTCAACTACCAAGAATCAAAACAAATGTTTAAAACAAAATGTATGTAGTGTTTTATGTATATTCTTATTGTGCAATAAAAAACGGGGGTTCCCATGTGAAATTTTAAAGTTGCCTCACTCCCCACCCCCAGGGGGCCGGGGTGGCGGGCTAATTTTAGCACTAGAAGATGTCCCCTTCGAAAATAATCAACTTTGGATTCTACAGATTTTTTCGTGTAAAGCATATTTTTCGAATTATTCTGGTTTGCCAACTTAAAATTTACACCCTGTAGAACACGTTTATTTACGGCCATCTATGCCGATGATGGTATGGTCATCTCTCCCGATCAGCAGGGAGAGACGGCCATAGCATGTCAACAAACATGGTGGACGCAAATTAAAACAAATCCAACGTACCGGTATGCAGTTGGACATAAACTACTCTAAAACTAAAGTATCCGTCGCTACTTAGAGGCAAGTTATGTTTAAATAGAAAGGTTATTTCGTGGTATACTGAAAACTGAACTTACTGAAATTACTTACTTTTGAAACATCCCCCTACAAAAATTAATGAATTACTGTGCTGATACACCTGTTACAGCCGGCCGCGGTGGTCTAGCGGTTCTGCGCTGCAGTCCGGAACCGCGGGACTGCTACGGTCGCAGGTTCGAATCCTGCCTCGGACATGGGTGTGTGTGATGTCCTTAGGTTAGTTAGGTTTAAGTAGTTCTAAGTTCTAGGGGACTTATGACCTAAGATGTTGAGTCCCATAGTGCTCAGAGCCATTTGAACCATTTTGAACACCTCTTACGTTATTTGATTTTCAAACAGCTGAGCAGAACTGACCGTACTCAGACATTTCTCTCTTTACTTATTCTGATCAGCGCTAAACTGGCACACAATATTTTTAGCGCAAAGCAATCTGACTTTCAATAATCCCTACGAAAGAATGGTCCTGACTAACAATAACCTATATCTTTCATGAACCACTTACCTCACAAAAATCTTCGTTACTCGAACTACTGCAATACAGCGAGCGCCAATACTGCCAGCTAAATAAAAGATTCTAACTACTGAAGGCACTAACTACTGATAGGTATAGTTACCAAATGAAAGAATTTGATAGAGAACAAACAATGTATTTACCTTAATAATGATCAAAAGTCATCACACATATATATATATCAGTTCATGTTATCCAGTATTACAAATTTACTCTTTCTGATGGACACACGTCCAGATCGTCCGCACTCAAAATTCTGCCATCTCTCTCCCCACATCCACCACTGCTGGCGCGCACCTCCAACTGGGCAACGCTACGCGCTGTTCACATCCAACTGCCCAACACTACAATAGCAAGTATTCCAACAATGCAGACCAGCCACAGACTGCACAAAGCACAGTCAGTGATTTTCATACAGAGCGCTACGTGGCGTTACTAACATAAAAACCTAAACAGCCTACTTACATAGTCCCCGTGCTCCCCACAAAAAATTTTACAAATTTCTTTGGGCAGTGGCCAATAATGATTTGATAAAATTTTTCATAATTACAATAACAAAGATATCAAATGCACACACTTCTTGATACACTGTTGTTCAAAAGCAAAAACTGTTCTCATAAAGACAGTCCTGATAATTCATCACAGTAGTAACTGCATTGCACAAAGTCTGATCAGTAAAAGAAAACGCACTCAGGAGTAGTGGATTTCCATGCAGTCTTGAAGAAGTAGTGTTGTCCTTCCAACGGAAAGACAGTGCTGAGTCTTGACATGCAGACAGGTAATGGGCCACAACAGAGCAAACCCACAGCAGAGTCAGGCGAAGTTTTGAAGAATACTGGTAGGTGGGTCATCACAGAGCAGACCCACTGTAGTCCTGGAAGAGATTATGGCATTGGTGGGCACGAGAGGTGCAGACCCACTGCAGTCCTTGTAGAGATGGCCAACAGCCATCTGTTACGAATGTGCGGGTCCACAATCATCATTAAAGAGTCTTGCGGACAATATAGCAAGTCCATAAACCACCACTTGTGCACTCACAAACTTTTTTGGTATGTCCTTAGAACCAGCAATGCTGTTAACCAGTCCCTTGCTGAATTATCAACACACGTGCGAGCACTAACAATCCCTTTTTTTCACATATTGTGCATATACTATGACCAACAGAAACGTGTGCAGTGAAATGAAACTTAATTTGAAGAACTGGTGTCTGTACAATTATAAATTTACGACATGAGAATACAATTACAAAGGTACAAAATACATCATTAAAGAACATAACAATACAGATAACATTTGTAGTAATACAGGCTTTACAAACAAATCGAAATAACATATACATCACTATTACAGGAATTATAACATAAGTAAATACATGAAACTTCAGAATAACTTCCGAAACATCAACTTCACACATGAGCATTAAAACAAAACAGAATAAATAATGTCTGAACATCTTTACAAGGTAAATAACATATTATTAGAGAAATTCTACAACATAACTCTTACCAGATAAACACATAAGGACAGGAAGAACACAAATACACAAGGGTACACAAACACATAGCGGAAAAACACAAAAGGAAAGAACAGAGTTTGTTTTACTGCAGTATTTATAGTATTTTATTTGCAAACAAAACTTTCTTTACTTCTTGGAGATCTCCCTTCGTTCATCATTATTCCCAAAAAGTCCTATCTATACTTGCTTTCTGTATTCTATTCATATCCTCTTTCAAAATAATTATTCTTCATTGTACAGTACTTTTTTTGCAAACTTTTTTCGTATAACTTCTCAATGCATTTCTTGCAATTCATCGCAACTCATTCTCTTATATAGCCTACCCTCTCTCAAGCTAACTTAAATCTACGGAGCTCAGTTGCATAAACGAGGCAATGCAGCAGCACAAAACAATTAACACAAATAGCAATGACAAAAAATGCAAATTGGCAAACCTAGCAGCAATAAATATAAATTAACAAAGCAAATGCAACATTATAACTAATATGAGCCAATGTGCAGCAACAAGAAAAATAAATCAGTAGTAAAACTGGCTTAACACAAGGTAAAATTCAGTAGGACAATGCCTGACAAACAGCAGCAGCAAATGCAATAACTTATACCTAAACATGACATTCTCAAGCAGAAAAAATATTACAGTAAAGACAGGAAATGTGTAATACATATGTTAGATCTTAACACTAGAGTGATGTATCACAAAAACTTAATCTGACAAAAATGTTACCAAATCATTGAAAATTTATGTATGCAATTCCTGGGAAGGGAAATGTCTATTTGTGCTCCTCCCTTTTTTTTAAAGAAAGTTAGATCATATAATTATTATTTAATGGATCTGTAGGCATAAAATAGTTATATTAGTACATCTATTACATTTTATTTTAACCAATGCTGCAGTGCAACTAGAAACTAGATATTAAACAAAATAGGCAAATATATACATAAAGAAAGGCATGAAACGTCATTCACTAGCCATATGGCATCTCCTAAGGCAGTACAAAATATCTCTCAACTAGCAAGACAATAGACGTAAAATGTTTCTCACCATTTCATTAGGCGTTTCAGTAAATATCAGACAAAGTAGCCGTGAGGGTTAATGTAATTATACCCTCAGGTGTTACAGATTACAGCAATCGAATGAAATGTATCACCGAAAACTTTCTTCGTATCTTTGTGATTCAAAAATCTTTAAAAATAAATGTTTTAAATACAAAAATTAATCACTCAAATGCGTGTCCTATGGCGTTTAATGTGCATCTTGCTGTAAGATAATTCTGTGGAAGTGTCGTAGTTATCGTCCTCCGTAAGCAAAGTTCTGCAGAAGTCAATGTACTTACCTCATCATAAACAAAAGTGAAATGTTTTGTGTATAGATATCGTAGTTATTACGTTTATTGCTGTGATGAAGAAAGTACTGTACTGTAACGTATTGTTGTACTACGGAAAAGTATTTGTATGGAGTGTAGCCATGTATGGAAGTGAAACATGGACAATAAATAGTTTGGACAAGAAGGGAATAGAGGCTTTTGAAATGTGGTGCTACAGAAGAATGTTGAAGATTAGGTGGGTAGATCACGTAACTAATGAGGAGGTATTGAATAGGATTGGGGAGAAGAGAAGTTTGTGGCACAACTTGACTAGAAGAGGGGATCGGTTGGTAGGACATGTCCTGAGGCATCAAGGGATCACAAATTTATCATTGGAGGGCAGTGTGGAGGGTAAAAATCGTAGAGGGAGACCAAGAGATGAATACACTAAGCAGATTCAGAAGGATGTAGGTTGCAGTAGGTACTGTGAGATGAAGGAGCTTGCACAGGATAGAGTAGCATGGAGAGCTGCATCAAGCCAGTATCAGGACTGAAGACCACAACAACAACAACGTAATCGTGCAACTATCAAGCAAGAATGTACAAACAACAACACTATGTCGTCTGTTCACTATAACAATGCATTCGTAATTACTGTTTAAATAAGTTCTCTTGGTCCTTGACTGGGTAGTTAACTTCAAACATAGTTGCATATTAACAGTTTCTAAGTATGACAAAGCGTACAAGTAACGTGAAGTGAAAAATGTTATGGCTAGTAACGTGGTGAAAAATTTTATCGCAAAAACTAAGTTAAAAAGCAGATTATCTTTCAATAAACGGTTTTACGTATGAAATGTGGTGGAAACCTTTACTCTTCCTCGTACGCAGAGTTTCAACTTCAACGCAGTTATCATGGGTATACGTCGCATTCTGTAAGGTACATTGTAAACCAGAAAGAATTTGTGACTCAAGTGTTTCTTTTTATGTGACAGTGAATGAGCTTTAATGAGTATTTCTGACCAATATATAGTTTCTTTGCATTTGCTTTACCGTGTAGTTTTCTCCTTTTGTCTGCAGCGGAATTTATATTTTTAATAGCCAAATCAATTATGTCTTTGTGTCGAAGTTTACGTGTATTCGGAAAAGGTACAAGCTCTCTGATTCTGTTTGGTGGTTCTTCATTCTTCAGTACAAGAATAGGTGGTAAGGCAGTGGAGTCATGAGGCATTTCATTCAGCACATTTTGAAATAAGTGTAAATATCTGTCCCAGTACTGATGCTTTCTGTGACAATAAAGTCTGCAAAGCTTAGTGATTTCTTTCATAATCCGTTGAGACGGGTTACAATGTGGTGAGTACAATGAAATAAAAACAGGTTTGATTTTATGATTCCGAAGCATGCGTGACCAAACAGCAGATCTGAATTGTGGTCCGTTATCTGGAGTGACTTTACTAACGTGTCCAACTCCACGTAAGAAATTTTTAACAAAGGCGTTGGTACAGACCGTCCAGTGGCTTTACGTAACGATGTGAAAGAAACAAATTTTGAAGTAAGTTCAACAGCGACTAAAAAGTACGAAAATCCATTCGATGTAATGTGAATCACAGGACATGCAATGTTGTTCTGTTTTACACCGGGTTCCTGTAGTAAGATGTCCCTAATATCTTCCATTTTTACGTAATTACTAGCCACGGCAGCTACGTCGTCAGCTTCGTAAGTACGTTTTGTGGTTGCCAGCGGTGTGAGTCATTGCCTACTGTCTCTTTGTTGGCACTTGTCGTTATTGGAATTAGGAGACCTAACTTCTATAAATTCACCTTGCCGAGAGGGCCTGTTTGAATCCCGCCAGTTCTGATGACATTCATGTCTGTCGTTATGTCGGTAGCTTGCATAGTTTCTTTTTTGTCGGTCATGTGGTGGAGGATTTCTCCCGGAATCGTAACTGCGCGGTGGACCATTGCGTCTGAAATTGTTCTGTCTCATTAGTTAAATCTTCACGTGTTTGTTGAAGTGTTTCTTTAATTTGTTTCTGATTTTGTTCCATTTGTTGTTGTGACTGTTTTTGATTTTGTTCCATTGCGTCTAACTTTTGAAGCTGTTGCTGTGTTTGTCTCTGATTTTGTCCCTTTGTGTCTAACTGTTGCTGTGTTCGTCTCTGGTGTTGTTCCATTGTGTCTAACTTCTGAAGCTTTTGTCCCATTTGTTGCATTAATTGTAATAACTGTGCACTGCCGTCTGAAACATGTTCCTCAGTGCTATTTGGCAGTGCATTTGTACCGGCAATATTAGCATTTTCAAAAGCAAAAACGGTGAGGATGCAAAACCCGAATCTACAGTATTTGCAAGATTGTGTCCTGTCATTTCAGATTCCTGAGGCGAGCTGTTGCCGACCGATCGATCGATAATACTTCCCTGTTCACTAATTGTTTCACTGTCTACATCATTATTTGCCGCCTGGTCCATTTCCCTATGCACAATTACCAAATTACGATGTTCAACATTAGTTAATTCATTACACGATGGCACTGACACACTACTCTAGTCTTCACTGTCATTTCTCAGTTTACCTTGGAGCCTAGTATTACGTTTTTCACACGCCATAATTGTCACAATATTTCACACTATAACACAGAAAAGCACAATTTGAAGAGTAAAATAAGAAAACGCATTAAAACAGCACTGAAAATAATATCTAATTAATTGCAAGCACAGCTGCGAAATACTTGGTGCAAATCTACATGCATGCCACATCTGTTTTACTGTACAACAATGAAAAACTACAAATACAAAGAAGATTCTCTCTACAATTACACGCTAGCAATAAACAATAGCTACACTAATTACACAAACTACAAGAAAAATCAGGAGATTCCAGTGAGGTAAATTGTCGAAGCTGCATTGGTAAAGTACCGGAACTTCAAGCGCTGATAGAAAGCACCGAAGCTGAAATCGTTATAGGTACAGAAAGCTGGCTGAAGCCAGAGATAAATTCTGCCGAAATTTTTACAAAGGCACAGACGGTGTTTAGAAAGGATAGATTGCATGCAACCGGTGGTGGCGTGTTTGTCGCTGTTACTCGTAGTACTGGTTTATCCTGTAGTGAAGCAGAGGTGGATAGTTCCTGTGAATTATTATGGGTTAATAGTTGGCTCCTTTTACCGACCTCCCGACTCAGCAGCATTAGTGGCGGAACAACTGAGAGAAAATTTGGAATACATTTCACATAAATTTTCTCAGCATGTTATAGCCTTAGGTGGAGATTTCAATTTACCAGATATAGACTGGGACACTCAGATATTTAGGACGGGTGGTAGGGACAGAGCATCGAGTGACATTATACTGAATGCACTATCCGAAAATTACCTCATGCAATTAAACAGAGAACCGACTCGTGGAGATAACATCTTGGACCTACTGATAACAAACAGACCCGAACTTTTCGACTCTGTAAGTGCAGAACAGGGAATCAGTGATCATAAGGCCGTTGCAGCATCCCTGAATATGGAAGTTAATAGCAATATAAAAAAGGGAGAAAGGTTTATCTGTTTAGCAAGAGCAATAGAAGGCAGATTTCAGACTACCTAACAGATCAAAACGAAAATTTCTGTTCCGACACTGACAATGTTGAGTGTTTATGGAAAGCGTTCAAGGCAATCGTAAAATGCGTTTTAGACAGGTACGTGCCGAGTAAAACTGTGAGGGACGGGAAAAACCCACCGTGGTTCAACAACAAAGTTAGGAAACTACTGCGAAAGCAAGTTTAAACGCAGCCAAAACCTCTCAGACAAACAGAAGCTAAACGATGTCAAAGTTAGCGTATAGAGGGCTATGCGTGAAGCGTTCAGTGAATTCGAAAGTAAAATTCTATGTTCCGACTTGACAGAAAATCCTAGGAAGTTCTGGTCTTACGTTAAATCAGTAAGTGGCTCGAAACAGCATATCCAGACACTCCGGGATGATGATAGCATTAAAACAGAGGATGACACGCGTAAAGCTGAAATACTATACACCTTTTTCCAAAGCTGCTTCACAGAGGAAGACCGCACTGCAGTTCCTTCTCTAAATCTTCGCACAAACGAAAAAATGGCTGACATCGAAGTAAGTGTCCAAGGAATAGAATAGAAAAGCAACTGGAGTCACTCAACAGAGGAAAATCCACTGGACCTGACGGGATACCAATTCGATTCTACACAGAGTTCTCTAGAGGAACGGAAGGTTCCAAATGATTGGAAAAGAGCACAGGTAGTCCCAGTCTTCAAGAAGGGTCGTCGAGCAGATGCGCAAAACTATAGACCTATATCTCTGACGTCGATCTGTTGTAGAATTTTAGAACATGTTTTTTGCTCGCGTATCATGTCGTTTTTGGAAACCCAGAATCTACTCTGTAGGAATCAACATGGATTCCGGAAACAGCGATAGTGTGAGACCCAACTTGCTTTATTTGTTCATGGGACCCAGAAAATATTAGATACAGGCTCCCAGGTAGATGCTATTTTCCTTGACTTCCGGAAGGCGTTCGATACAGTTCCGCACTGTCGCCTGATAAACAAAGTAAGAGCCTATTGTTTTCAGCAAACAGAACACAGCATGTTGTTATCAATGGAGAGGCGTCTACAGATGTTAAAGTAACCTCTGGCGTGCCACAGGGGAGTGTTATAGGACCATTGCTTTTCACAATATATATAAATGACCTAGTAGATAGTGTCGGAAGTTCCATGCGGCTTTTCGCGGATGATGCTGTAGTATACAGAGAAGTTGCAGCATTAGAAAATTGTAGCGAAATGCAGGAAGATCTGCAGCGGATAGGCACTTGGTGCAGGGAGTGGCAACTGACCCTTAACATAGATAAATGTAATGTATTGCGAATACATAGAAAGAAGGATCCTTTATTGTACGATTATATGATAGCGGAACAAACACTGGTAGCAGTTACTTCTGTAAAATATCTGGGAGTATGCGTGCGGAACGATTTGAAGTGGAATGATCACATAAAATTAATTGTTGGTAAGGCGGGTACCAGGTTGAGATTCATTGGGAGAGTCCTTAGAAAATGTAGCCCATCACCAAAGGAAGTGGCTTACAAAACACTCGTTCGACCTATACTTGAGTATTGCTCATCAGCGTGGAATCCGTACCAGATCGGGTTGACGGAGGAGATAGGGAAGATAAGAAGAAGAGCGGCGCGTTTCGTCACAGGGTTATTTGGTAACCGTGATAGCGTTACGGCGATGTTTAGCAAACTTAAGTGGCAGACACTGCAAGAGAGGTGCTCTGCATCGCGGTGTAGCTTGCTGTCCAGGTTTCGAGAGGGTGCGTTTCTGGATGAGGTATCGAATATATTGCTTCCCCCTACTTATACCTCCCGAGGAGATCACGAATGTAAAATTAGAGTGATTCGAGCGCGCACGGAGGCTTTCAGACAGTCGTTCTTCCCGCGAACAATACGCGACTGGAACAGAAAAGGGAGGTAATGACAGTGGCACGTAAAGTGCCCTCCGCCACACACCGTTGGGTGGCTTGCGGAGTATAAATGTAGATGTAGATGTAGATGTAGATGTGTCCTCGGCTAAGGGTCGACATATGAAACATCCCCTTACAAAAATTAATGAATTACTGTGCTGATACACCTCTTACGTTATTTGATTTTCAAACAGCTGAGCAGAACTGACCGTACTAAGATATTTCTCTCTTTACTGATTCTGATCAGCTCTAAACTGACTCACAATATTTTTAGCACAACGAAATCTGACTTTCAATAATCCCAAAAAAGGAATGGTCCTGACTAACAATAACCTATACCTTTCATGAATCACTTACCTCACAAAAATCTTCGTTACTCGAACTACTGCAATACAGCGAGCGCCAATACTGCCAGTTAAATAAAAGATTCTAACTACTGAAGGCACTAACTACTGATAGGCATAGTTAGCAAATGAAAGATTTTTATAGGGAACAAACAATGTATTTACCTTAATAATGTTCAAAAATCATAATATATATATATATATATATATCAGTTCATGTTATCCAGTATTACAAATTTACTCTTTCTGATGGACACACGTCCAGATCGTCCGCCCTCAAAATTCTGCCGTCTCTCTCCCCATTTCCACCACTCCTGGCGGCTCACCTCCAACTGCGCAACGCTACGCGCTGTTCACATCCAACTGCCCAACGCGACAATAGCAAATATTCCAACGATGCAAACCAGCCACAGACTGCACACAGCACAGTCAGTGATTTTCATACAGAGCGCTACGTGGTGTTACCAACATAAAAACCTAAGCAGCCTACTTACACTTCTAGTTGAAATAGAATCATTCGGAGCAGCAACAATCACTCAAATTACTATTAAACTAGGAATTGACCGCCAGCGCAGTACAGCAGATCGTGGAAAAACTACAGGCGTTGGCCATACGTCCCGTATGGCCATCTGTCTCAGTTTTACACTAACAGTTGTAGGCCAGCTTTGCTCAGGAGAGGATACAACGACTTGAAGACACTCTTACCGGAGGAATCAGTCCATAAATCCAGGCCAGAGAGGGTGAAATGTTATACTGATTAGAGGGCTTGTACTGCCAAGTTATTTGTAAATTAGACTCAATTTTGTTATAATTAATTTTACAACACATAGCCTCGCAACGGGTGAAGTTTAATTTCGTTTCAGCCTTCCCTTCTGGATGCAGCGTTCTTTTTTTTCCTCAGGTAGTGCTTATAAAAGACAGTACTTCATAGCTGCATTTGATGGATACTGAACAACACAGCAGATAGACCCGTACCCGTCAGAACAAAATCTTTTCTGTCCCACTCAATCGTTCAGTCACCTACTCGAAGTCCTTCTCAGTATCAGGAACCCAGCTATGGAACAACATCTTGCATTATGTTAGAAAACTAAATAACATCCTCAGCTTCAAAAGACAGGTAAAGAAACATCTACTGAAGCAACAATAAGACTGCCACTGTCCCTGTACGCATTTGTTACCTTTGCACAGCCTTCTTTCCAGCCTGATCTGCCTCATTTTACTGTATTCTTAGCCGATATAGTCTTAAATTTTCTTTTGTCTGAACTCGCTATCTCAGAAAACATCTAAATTTATATCCCCCACTATCATTATTGAATTAATGTCAGAATTATTGCCAATGTTATAAATTATTATTATTATTATTACTATTTTTATTATTACTACTATTATCACTCTTAGTGGCTGCAGTTGTAAAGTAATGCCAGAGTTAACTTTGCTAATTCATAGTCAGTGTAACTTACACTGCCACTTCAGACACTCAGGTCACTTTAATAGTAGTTATCATATAAAAATCGTTATTTCTCACATAATATGACGCAAAAGATGCTAATGTGTGAAATCCTGGTCCTTTGTAAGAGAGGGCTTGATAGCCCTAATCAGATCAGGTTAAACAAATAAAATAAATAAAAATAGAAAACATATCCTTGTGAGACTGGATGGTTCTTTTGAAAATGTAGACTTCGTTGTCGTATGTGTAAGTTAACATCTGTTCCAAGTTGGTAATGTTGTATGGAAGATACAGTGATGTAAATTCGAAAGTCATTTTGAAACACCTTGTGTAATGTCGTACCATGGACGACGTTTTTGAGCATAAAAGCTTACATTATTCCTGTTATTACCTGACAAGACTACAGTCGTTTTGTCATAGCTATGGGTTCTTTGATTGTTCTGGGAGACAGTGATCGGAGCTACAACATATGAAACATTAGCACACTTTACTACAAGAATGATAAAAGATTTACTTCACTTTATACAGTCCATTGCCACAGAAGTGCGTCGAATATTTACAGCTGTCTTTAAACAGTAAAGGACCACTTGATGTACTCCACTAGAAATTCTTTTCTTGAAGTACTATTTCAAGACATACAACAATTACATCTGAGACTTCAATAGCGCTGGTGTCCTAACTAAACAATGGTTTACATGAAGTTTCGGGATTGCAGACGGATTACGTCGACTTATTGCCACGATATTTCATCTGACAACGGCTTAGCCATCTTCAGGTGAATGTTTTGCACTGAAGTGCCTAATTCACACCAGTAACTTCATACCAAAAATTGGCACAGAGACGCATGCTCAAAAACAGAAACTAGGTGAGCGATATTTATCGGGTTTCGCGCCTTCTTCGACTATTGCTCTATCTACGGCACGCAGACGCATACGTAATGGTGATTTTACATTGAGCTCTCTATTGCAATGTACATTCGCTCGAGTTAAAATGCATACGTGTAAATGAATAAAGCTAACTGTCGCTAGATATCTCATTAGTCACAAAAGTTTTCTTCCTTAAGGTGTTAAAGAAATCTCCGGATCCCACGCCTTACCCAACCGAGAGGCGTCATCTTAATTAATAAATCTTCCGCGAAACGTATTTCCAACGATTATTTAGTAACTGAACGGCCAAGATTCTTGTGGCAGAACAAGTCATGAAATGTCCTTTGGAGCCGCAATGCGCCCACTGTGGCTGACTTACTGGGCTGCTAAAGGCAGATGATATTGACTGCTCATCAAATGTCACGAACTGGGACAGAGCGAGTCGATGCTCGGCTCTATATTGACCTCCGTGCGATGACGCTGCGCCGCACGGAGCGCCCGTGCGGTCTAGGGCGCCGTGTCACGGACTGCGCTGCTCCTCCCGCCGGAGGTTCGAGTCCTCCCTCGGCCATGGGTGTGTACGTTGTTCTTTGCGTAAGTTAGTTTAAATATTTTCAACACTTCGCGGTCCTGTCAGCAAGTGTATAAATATTAATTTTAATTTTAAAAACCAACAGTCTCAGTTGCAAAGTTTACCTAGCTTTACCTAGATTTCAGCCGGGATAACCCAACCTTCTTCAGAATAAGAGTAACTATCGTTTGTCCATAGTGGACACTGTCAAGCTAAAACTACAAATCCATGAATTATCGTCAGACTGTAAAAACTTATCTGAAACATCCCCGGCACCACTTTGCGACCGCTAGTACAGCACACGTGGCTGCCGCATCGCGGTCGTGAAGTGGGGCCGGGGCTGTTTCAGATTAGTTTTTACAGTCTGACGATAATTCATGGATTTGTATTTTTAGCTTGACAGTGTCCACTATGGACAAACGATAGTTACTCTTATTCTGAAGAAGGTTGGGTTATCCCGGCTGAAATCTAGGTAAAGCTAGGTAAACTTTGCTACGGAGGCTGTTGGTTTTTAAAATGAAAATTAACTTGGTTTAAGTAGTGTGTAAGCTGTGGATCGATGACTTTAGTAGTTTGGTCCCTTAGAACTTCACACACATTTGAACACATTTGTCCGCAGCTCGTGGTCGTGCAGTAGCGTTCTCGCTTCCCGCGCCCGGGTTCGATTCCCGGCGGGGTCAAGGGATTTTCTCTGCCTCGTGATGACTGGGTGTTGTGTGATGTCCTTAGGTTAGTTAGGTTTAAGTAGTTCTAAGTTCTAGGATACTGATGACCATAGATGTTAAGACCCATAGTGCTCAGAGCCATTTGAACCATTTTTGAAGATATTTTGATGACGCTGCAGTGCTGAGTGACAGGGTGTGTCTCCAGGAGCGCCTCACATTCGTCGTCGCGTACTGCAGGGAGATAGCTGTAATTTCTGTCGTATCGATGTGCGTTGCTGACTTCGGTGTGGCACCACAATCTTTGGACAACACGACAATCTCAAACTTAGCAGAGGTTGAAAATACCGCTTCAGTTGTAAATTACTTTATTTTCACACGACCGGTTTCGGACTGTTATAAGCCCATCCTCAGGTGTCGTAGCTGAGCTGTGGTCCGCGTGCGCAGCGTGTACCAGGCGCGGTGTGCTGCCTATGAGGGCAGAACACCGCTCCTGGTACACGCTGCGCACGGGGAGCACAGCTCAGCTACGACACCTGAGGATGGGCTTATAACAGTCCGAAACCGGTCGTGTGAAAATAAAGTAATTTACAACTGAAGCGGTATTTCAACCTCTGCATTAATTGCCAGTTGCGGATGTTCTGGAAACAGGATTGTTTGTAATCTCAAATTTTATTCTGTTTATTCAAAGTGTCTATTAATTGCTCAGACAGAAAGAAAATTGGCTTGTGGAATAATCGGGTCTACTGCCGGATGTTTGTGTCCCTCTGGCACAATATTTCGGCCACGTAACTCGTTGCCTTCTTCAGGTGCTACCTGAGACTGCCGTGTTGGAGGATCTTGTCCAGTATTTATGCCCAGAGGGCGCTGGGTAATGTAATTACAAGCAGCGCCAGGCGGGCGCGGACGGCAAAGAGAGCACCCAGCGCCCTCTGGGCATAAATACTGGACAAGATCCTCCAACACGGCATCTCCGGCGGTACACCGAAAGGTTACCGCCCTTCGATAGTGCAATTTTCGCGCTAATCGAAGTGTTAGGGGTTACAGGTGCCAGCCAGCCAGCCAGCCAGCCAGCCAGCCAGCCAGCCAGCCCGCAGCAGCAGCAGCAGCAGCAGCAGTAGCAGTTCGCGGTCCCGGCCTGCAGCAGTGGTCAGCCAGCCAGCCAGCCAGCCAGCCAGCCTGCCAGCCCTCCGGTGGCAGCAGCAGTCCTGCCAGCAGCAGTCCAGCCCGCAGCAGTCCAGCCAGCAGCAGCAGCAGCCGCCGCCGCCGCCGCCCCGGCCCCGTCCGCGGCAGCAGCGTCCCTGCCTCTCGCCGTCGCCGTCGCCGTCGCCGCCGCCGCCGCCGTCCGTCGTCCGTCCGCCGTCCGTCCGCCGTCCGTCCGCCGTCCGTCCGCCGTCCGTCCGCCGTCTCCCAGTGTGTGGGTCCTGTCCTTTTAGTGCTGTGTTTTTTCTTTCTTCTTCTTGTCGTCATGTCCGCCCCCACCACCACCGTCACTACTACCACCACCGCCATCGTGTATACGTCCCCTTCCGCCGCCTCCACCACAATCACTTGGTGTGCCCAGTCCCACCCCCCTCCTTCCATCCCTCCCCTCCTCGCTATCCCTTCGCCCTCGCTCTTTGTCGCCCCCTCTCCCGCTTCCACCTCTCGTTCTGATCCCTTCCCCCCACTCCCCCAGCCTGTCACTGCAGCTCCGGCTAGGGTGGTGGCCCGTCGGGCCACTGCCCACGCCCAGCTCTCCCCGTCGCCATCGCCGTCGCCGCCGCCTCCACCACCACCGCCATCTTCATCGACTTCACCGTCGCCGTCACTGCCACCTTCGCCTGCGCCGTCACAGTCATTATCTCCGGCGCCGACTGCTGCGTCCGTGCCGGGACCTGCCCCTTCCCACCACCTCCCCATTGTTCCCGTCCCTCTTATCACCACCCGCCCATCTGCCGCTGTCGAACGCCCTAGTGCCGCCCCCACTCCCTCTGCTCCTAAAAAGGCTCCACCCCGCCCCCCATCCCCACCCCAAAATGCCATGGACGTCTCCCCACCAGGCCCCGCTCCCTCCTCCTCCTCCTCTTCCTCCTCCCCCCCACCCGGTCTCTACAAATATCTCCTGTCCCGTCCCGATCCTTCATTCCTCGAGGCCCGGAATCTCTCCCTCCTCCTCCGCCAACATTTCCCTGGCGCCCCCATCTCTCTCCTTACTCCCAGACGGGATTCCGTTCTTATCTCCTCCCCCAGCCCAACCCTCCATACTGACATCCTCTCCCGCCTCCCCATCACCCGTTTTGGCCCTAACGCCTCCCTCACCCCCGCTCCCTCCCCATCTCCTACCCGCCAACCCCAACCCCCGCGTCGCCCGCCGACCCTCACCGCCGTGATCACTCGGCTTAGCCCGTTGATCACGGAGGAGGAGGTGTTGGCGGAGCTGAAGGCCCATCCCACCCTGGAGGTGCGGGCAGTCCGCCGCATTTTTAACGCGACCGGCCCCACCCGCCTTATGCGGGTGTTCTCTGAGGACGCCCCCTCCATTGACCGTCTCCTGAAGGAGGGTGCCCTCCTCTTCAATCAGCGGTACACAGTCGACCCCTCCCGTTCCCCCCCTCAATCCCTGCGCTGCCAGAGATGTCTGCGCTACAATGCACACACAACAGCCGAGTGCCGCGAGGCCCCCACATGCCCGCATTGTCGCCAAGCGCACTTCCTCCGGCAGTGCCCCAACCTCCAATCCCCTCCCTCCTGTAATACCTGCAGCCTCCCCCACCCTACCTACTCCCAAAAGTGTAAAGCCCGGCCCCCTCCCACCACCCCTGAACTCACCGTCCCTGTCCGTCCCCTGGACGCCCCCACCCCTCCTGGCAATTCCCTTCGTCCCCCCCCCCACTGCTGAGGACATCATCAGGTTCCTCACCATTGTCCTCCAAAACGTCCATCCCTTTCAGCGCCCCCACACCCTCCAACAGATCTCCCTCACCGCCCGTTCCATATTCCACCTTAAAATGTACGCCACCTATTCCAATAACCAGGCCCATTTCACCTTCTCCCGCCTTGACACCCTCGTCTAAATCCTTATCATGGCGCGACAGCATCGTATCCTTTTCAACAATATCCGCTCCCTTCCCGCCAACAAGAACCTCTTCCTGCACACCCTTGCTACCCACCGTGTGGATGCCTTCCTCCTCAATGAAACCTTCCTCCAACCCCACCACTCCATCCACACCTCCCCCTATCTCCTCCACCGCTCCGATAATCCCCTCCCAGTTGCGCGTGGCGGAGTTGCCATTGGCCACCACCGCCAGATCCCCGTTCGGCTCCAACCTCTCCTTCCCGACCCCACCGAACACCTGATCCTTAGTCTCTTCTTCCCCGGCCTTACCGTTACCTGTGCCACCATCTATGTCCGCCCCAACGCCCCTCTTCCTTTCGACTTCCTCTCCCACATCGACCGTACCTTCTCCTCCTATGTGATCGCCGCCGACCTCAACATCCATAGTCGCTCCGCTGCCCAGTTGCGGCGGTGGCATCGGTTCCTCTCCTCCCTTCAAGGCGACCTCGTCCCCATCCCCCAGCACACCCGCCCCGAATCCAATTCCACTCCCGATGTTATTCTTTCCTCCCCCAACCTCCTTGGTCGCATTACGGTGGATGTCCTGGAGCCTATAGGTAGTGACCATCTCCCTGTCCTCCTCACCGTTTCAGACGGTCGTCGCCCCCGCCCCGACCCTCGTCATGACCCTCCCCCCAAGTACATCCATGACTATTCCCGTGCCAACTGGGATGCCTACCGGGATACCCTCTCCACTCAGGTCGACAGCCACCCTCTCGCCTACCGCCATCCCGATGATGTCTCCCATGCCGCCTCCTTTCTCCAGTAGACCTTGTCTGAGGCCGTGGAGGCCCACGTCCCTACTGTTGCCATCCACCCCCACCGTCCTACCTTACCACCACAGGCCGTCCTCCTCCTCCGTGAATCCCGTCGTCTCTACCGTGCCTTCCTCTGCACGCGTGACCCGGACACCCTACGACGCCACCGGCAACTACAGCGACACATTCGAAATTTGCTCGCGGCTAAGAAACGCCGGGACTGGCGACAGACATGCACCCGTTTAAATGCTACCCTCCCCATCAACTTGTCCAAGTTCTGGACCGCCTTCCGTCGCCTTACCGGAACTAAGCCCTCCCCCTACTATCCTCTTCTCCACGATGACCACCCCTTCCCTGACGCCCTTAGTAAGGCCAACCACTTTGCCTCCTACCTGTCCGATGTGTTTTCCATCCCTGATGATCCCCGGTTCGATTACTCCCTCTTCCCAGATATCCGCGATCGAACTGACACCTCTGTCCCTCCCCTCGCTCCTGGTTTCCAGTACTTGGACAACATTCCACACACGGAACTTAACGCCCCCATCACTACACAGGATCTCATTACTACACTCCGCACCAAACGCAACACCGCTCCTGGTCACGATCGTGTCACCTACCGTCACCTTCGTGAAGCTCCTGTCTCTTTCCTCTCCACCCTGGCCAGGCTCTACAATGTAGTCCTGTCCACTGGTTACTACCCCGCCCTGTGGAAAACCTCTCGTATCCTCATGTTCCTCAAACCTGGCAAACCGCCGTCCGCCGTCTCCTCCTACCGTCCCATCAGCCTTACCTCGGTCTTCAGCAAGGTCCTGGAATCTATCCTCACCCGCCGCATCCACCAGCATCTCCGCCAGCACCGCCTCCTCCCCGTTACCCAGTGTGGCTTTCGGCCGTCCTTCTCTTCCGACGATCTTCTCCTTCACCTCACTCATCTCCTTTCCGAACAGCTCAATTCCCGTCGCTCCGCCATCTTCCTCTCTCTTGACCTCGAACGCGCCTATGACCGCGTATGGCACTCCGGTCTCCTCTTCAAGCTCCAAACCTTCGCCCTTCCCATTAACTACGTTCGTCTGATCGGTTCCTTTCTCTCCCGCCGTCCTTCCTATGTCACCATCCATAACTCCGATTCCTACACCTTTTTCCCCTCCGCCGGTGTGCCCCAAGGCTCTGTCCTCTCCCCCCTTCTGTACTTGTTGTACACGGCGGACATGCCGCCGCCGCCACCCCCCGTCCACCTTCTCCAGTTTGCCGATGACACCGCCTTCCTTGCCCTTGCCCCCACCCTGCAACGCTCCCAACACCTTCTCCAATCCCATCTTGACCGGTTCACCGCTTGGTGCAACCAGTGGTTGCTCACGGTCAATCCTTCCAAAACCCAGGCGATCATTGTAGGCAAAACCACCCCTTCCTTCCGCCTCCTTGATTTCTATCTCACCGTTTATGGCCGTCCCATCGCTCTCACCCCCACCCTTAAGTACCTTGGCGTCACCCTCGACCGTCGCCTCTCCTGGACTCCCCATCTCCAGACAATCCAAGCCAAGGCACGTTCCCGACTCCGTCTCCTCAAGCTCCTTTCCGGCCGTACGTGGGGTCTGGACCCCTCCACCATCCTACACACCTATAAGTCCCTCATCCGCCCTATCCTCTGTTACGCCCATCCTGCCTGGATCTCCGCCCCCCCTTCCTTTTATAAATCCCTCCAAATCCTTGAACGCCATGCTCTCCGCCTTGCCTATCGCATCCGTCTCCCCTCCCCCACGCGGATCCTGTATGATCTTATCCCCTTCCCTCACCTCCTCCTCTTCCTCGAAAGGATACGAATCCTCTACACCTCCCGTAAACTCGATCCTCCCCACCCGCTCGTCTCCCCGATCCTCTCCCACCCCCGCCCGCTGCCGCGCCTGTACTCTCATGTCCCACCCGGTCTCCATCTCTCCACCCTCCTTACCCTCTCCCAAGGTGGCTTCCGCCAGCTCCCCCTCCCTGATGATGCCCTCCTCCCCTCCATTTACCCCTCCTACCAACTTTGATCCTCCCGCCCTCCTCCCGTGCTTGCTCCTCCGGGCACCCTCCCTCCCTTCTCTCCCTTTTTCCCTCCCTCCTCCTTTTCTCTCCCCTTCTCCCCCGGGCCCCCCCTCCCCTGTCCCTCTCCCTCTTGCCCCCGTCTCCCCCGCCGTTGGCATCCTATTCTCCCCTCTTCCTTCACCTCCCCCCTGTTCCACTCTTGGCAGGTCCCCGGACTCGCACACGCTACGTGGACTTTCGCGCGCCGGAGATCGCCGCCATCAGTGTCTTGTGTGTGCCGTCGTGTTTCGTGTTCAGTGTTTCCCGTCACGCTCCGTTGTTCACCAGTGCCATCGTCTTCTTCAGTGTCTGTGCGTCGTCTCAACAGTTTGCAGTGTGGTTTATCGTCAAGTGTGAACGGCTCCGTGTTTGTCTCTCTGTGTCTCCTATTTTATCGCCCACCATTTTGTGACTTTTCTGTTTTTCTCCTGTTTTTTGTGCTTCTGTCTCATTTGGCTGAAGAGCAGCGTAGTGTGCTGCTGCCAGCCTGCTTATTGTATAGGCATTAAAATGACAATAAAGTAAAAAAAAAAACAAACTCCAACACGGCAGTCTCAGGTAGCACCTGAAGAAGGCAACGAGTTACGTGGCCGAAATATTCTGCCAGAGCGACACAAACATCCGGCAGTAGACCCGATTATTCCACATGTCAAGATCTCGCCAGTAAAGCCTGAAGAGTTACAACAGAAAGAAAATTGCTTCCCTATTATTGTAATAGTTGAAAACACGGTTCAGACAGATGCTTCCAGGCAGCGACTCCCACGCAGAGGAGGTGGCTTGGAAGAAGCAGAAGCAGCCGCAGAGAGAACGTAGGCGCGGCGGCGTGCTTTAAGTATTTAGCCAGCAGGCGGCGCGTCTGGTGGCCGGCGGAGGTGACCGCGGAGCCGCGTGGGCGGCGGCAGGAATCCGCGCCAGGTCGATAAGCAGCGGACGCGGCGCGCCGTGAATAAGTGAGCGCTCGGTCCGCCGGCCGATGAATGATGGAGGCGGCGGGCGGCCAGCGGCGCACGTGGCCGCCGAGCTCAATAATGCACGCGGCGGGGCTCGAAGCCGGCACCTGCGCGCTCGCGTACCCACACCGGGCGCCGTCACGAAAGTTCCTGGCACGCACGTTTCTGTTTACCTACAGGGTTGTTCCTAAGTATGGCACTACGGTTTCTTGTGAAAGGATCCTGAAACCTGGTAATTAACGAAGGCAGGATTGGGTTGCGATTCTGGACGGTAGCCTGAATCAATTACTATTGGTTTGCTTTGCAATTTCACTCATTTATTTTAATAAATCATTTTTGAAAACAAGCCAATGACCTCGCCATCAGACTTTTAAGGCACGTAACCACAATCACGACTGGAGGCCTTTAACGTGAAAAATTGCAATTATTTAAAATTTAAAAAATACATAAAATACAGACAGCAAATAATTTTGGAAAACAAGCCAGTGTGGTCGTAATCAGAATTTTAAACCAAGTAACCACAATCACAACTGAAGGCCTTTAACGCCAAAATGGCAATTATAAAAAAAATTAACAAATATACTGTCAAACGGCGAATGGCATAGCAAAAGTTAATTTAAAAAAAAATAAAAACACACAACAGATCACCAAACAGGTGAGACAAATGATGGTAACTTAATAATACAATAATAAAATAAAACACAAGGGCCAGTGACAGACGATCCTCCAGGAATCAACCTCTCAGTAGGTCACACCAAAAACACTTTCGCGAGTGAAGAGAACGGCAGCTAAGAGTTGCATTCAGATCACAAGATGGTAACTCGGGCTAGTGGCAGTCTAACGAGCGACTAGAGATAATCTAGGTGAGGCTACCTGACATCCAACCAAACAAATACAAGATGTAAATTTACGCCAATGCCGGAACCGGCGGTCTAGGCTCCGCCCGCATAATACTGTGCTTAGAGCGCCCGGAACAAGAAGGCATGACTACCACCCAACCTACGATCAAGAAGCTGTCAAACTTAGACACCTCAAGGGACAGTGGCGGCAAGGCGAGGAATTGTACACTTCCGTTACATACGCTAACCGCCAGGGCAGGTAACTGGGGCGTTAGCGGCCACAAGACACAAAAATACCGCTGGTTGAATTTAACAGTTCAATAAGCTGAAAATAGTAAATAGCAATTAGAAGCTCAAGAAGGCTAATCAGATCCATCTTCCCCAAGTACTCCACTCGCTGCATTTCGCCTCGACGACACTACGAGCAGCAACACGAACCCAAATCACTGGAGAATCGCTAGATTTCACAATGGTGGAAGTTTTTCTACGCGAATTGCAATGCACTCAAGTTAAACATGTAGGATCCGGTTTCGACGAGGTCGTGCCCTTCGATCCGGCAGTCCGTACACGCCGCCAGCGGTCCCGGTGTATAGTCGCTCTGCGCAGACCTCGCTGCTCCTGCGTCCCCAACCGAACTCCACCCTCACATCACACGGAAGAAGCACGAGGTCGCCCCAAAGATGGGGCAGCAGGACTACATATCGATAAGCGCCGCTGCTGCCACTAGCGGACAGGCAACGGATACGAAATCGAGTGGCGCCAGTGAACACTAGAAGAAGACAAACAATGCAACCATACCAACTAAACGATACGGTCTGGCAGAAACCTACATACGGCACCAACGCGAACTGCAGCGCGTCTGACCCCACACATGAGAAATCACGCAGTTTTCAGTAAAATTTGGTGTGGCTTATTGATAAAAAAGTAATAGAAGGCCATCAGATTAGTATAGGCGGGCCAAGGCTTGCGTGCTTTAGTTTTGCATTGGCGCCGAACCAGGCGCCTCCCAAGGGTGTGCGGCTGTGGTCGTAATGATTTCAACTGGCGGAAGCCAAAGACTTAATAAAAAAGACAGGTCACTGCACTTTAGTCTGATTACAATTAGCTGATGGTTGACACTTCACATGTTGGAGGTGTCTTCCTCCAATCAGAAAGCTCGACGTCACGCCCGAACGAACAGTTCGCCGTTTCCAAAAAGTCACAACAAATAGTCAGTTCACTTCCAGTTCTTTGCCTGGCTTTTTTTCTTTTTGTGTTTGGCTCCCGAATCCTGCGTCCGGCTTCTTATTTCGCATTTCATAGCGCAGCACACAGCATTCCGTGGAGTGAAGACAGTTTGTGGCGTGCGCGAATGGTTTTGACATTGACCGTAGCTATGTGATAACTTTGAAAAGCTGCCATCCCCAGGAGCACAGGCGATTCAAGCACGGTGGAAGTTCAGTGTGCCCCCTGTTAGGCTTCTGGTGGAGGGCGTATCACTGTGACGGGGAGAGAGCCGTCCACCTAGGGGCGTCCATCGCTCTGCACATCTCCAGAGTCTCCATCCTCAGTATCGACGTCGTCCGCCCAGGAGACAGTCTCACCACGCCTGTTCAATGCAACAATATCAGAGGTGAGTATATATATATATATATATATATATATATATATATATATATATATATAGGGCTATTACAAATGATTGAAGCGATTTCATAAATTCACTGTAGCTCCATTCATTGACATATGGTCACGACACACTACAGTTACGTAGAAAAACTCATAAAGTTTTGTTCGGATGAAGCCGCACTTCAGGTTTCTGCCGCCAGAGCGCTCGAGAGCGCAGTGAGACAAAATGGCGACAGGAGCCGAGAAAGCTTATGTCGTGCTTGAAATGCACTCACATCAGTCAGTCATAACAGTGCAACGACACTTCAGGACGAAGTTCAACAAAGATCCACCAACTGCTAACTCCATTCGGCGATGGTATGCGCAGTTTAAAGCTTCTGGATGCCTCTGTAAGGGGAAATCAACGGGTCGGCCTGCAGTGAGCGAAGAAACGGTTGAACGTGTGCGGGCAAGTTTCACGCGTAGCCCGCGGAAGTCGACGAATAAGGCAAGCAGGGAGCTAAACGTACCACAGCCGACGGTTTGGAAAATCTTACGGAAAAGGCTAAAGCAGAAGCCTTACCGTTTACAGTTGCTACAAGCCCTGACACCCGATGACAAAGTCAAACGCTTTGAATTTTCGGCACGGTTGCAACAGCTCATGGAAGAGGATGCGTTCAGTGCGAAACTTGTTTTCAGTGATGAAGCAACATTTTTTCTTAATGGTGAAGTAAACAGGCACAATGTGCGAATCTGGGCGGTAGAAAATCCTCACGCAATCGTGCAGCAAATTCGCAATTCACCAAAAGTTAACGTGTTTTGTGCAATCTCACGGTTTAAAGTTTACAGCCCCTTTTTCTTCTGCGAAAAAAACGTTACGGGACACGTGTATCTGGACATACTGGAAAATTGGCTCATGCCACAACTGGAGACCGACAGCGCCGACTTCATCTTTCAACAGGATGGTGCTCCACCGCACTTCCATCATGATGTTCGGCATTTCTTAAACAGTAGATTGGAAAACCGATGGATCGGTCGTGGTGGAGATCGTGATCAGCAATTCATGTCATGGCCTCCACGCTCTCCCGACTTAACCCCCTTGCGATTTCTTTCTGTGGGGTTATGTGAAATATTCAGTGTTTAAACCTCCTCTACCAAGAAACGTGCCAGAACTGCGAGCTCGCATCAACGATGCTTTCGAACTCATTGATGGGGACATGCTGCGCCGAGTGTGGGAGGAACTTGATTATCGGCTTGATGTCTGCCGAAGGGGCACATATCGAACATTTGTGAATGCCTAAAAAACTTTTTGAGTTTTTGTATGTGTGTGCAAAGCATTGTGAAAATATCTCAAATAATAAAGTTATTGTAGAGCTGTGAAATCGCTTCAATCATTTGTAATAAGGTGTCCCAGCTATCTTGTCCACCCAAAATATCTCTGGAACACTAACAGCTATTGGAAAACGACTTTCACCGGTATCAGTGTAGGGCTGGAGCCCATGAATGTACATATTTGGAAACATTCTAAAACGAAAGCATATGTGTTTTTTAACACAAACTTATGCTTTTTTAAATGGACCTCCTATATTTTTTCTTCAGCAATAGCATGACAAAGCACATACACAATGGCGTTGATTGCATCGCAATATTCCCATTACATCCCGAGATATTAAGACGCGAAGTTGACGCTTGAAACACCCGACATGCGCTGCTAGCGCACGTCCTGAGGCTCAGGCGTGAACCCCATGCTGCCCGTAATCGCGATGTGATTGACATGCGTAATCACACTTCCATATTTATCAAGAGGTCCGAAACGAATAATACGGTCTGCTGCCATCCTGCATTAACGTCGTACATTCCAGCAGGTATTTATCCCATAGGCTAGGGATGATGCGGTTCTGTAACATATCTGAGTGCCGCAACGTTAGTCACGAAGTTAACTTCGCTTATCGTTAATCCGTTACTAAAATGTAATGCCGTTCAACGTTAAATCTTTACTTTACTGTAGATCTAGTGCAAGTGGCAGTTAATCATTCACTCGTAATAGTAAAATTCATGTTGATGGTCTTAGTGAAACGAGCAAGTGGACTAAAAGTTTTACCGTTGTTTAGGTAAAAATGTTTTGATTTGGGAAGTTCAGGTAGGACATAGAAGATGAATGTAAACATGTTTAACCAATTACTTTTATTATCACATAATTATGAATGTTATGTTTATCTAATGCGTTAAATGACAAATTGTTGCAAACAAATGTTTCTTAACATCACTGGGTAAAATGGCCCTTTGTAGAAACTTCCACTGTGATACCAGCACTACATATTAAACACAGCGTTCACATCTCATGCTCAAAGTGATGCCCATTGGCTTGCATACATAGGGTCACTCTGCGGATGAAGGATGCCCTTCTTCGTGCTTCTGTTTCCTCTTTGATGGCTGTACAAGCATCAATAATGCGTTGCTTCATGTCCTCTGGTGTTATTGGTTCATGTTGGTAAACAACATCCTTCACTGCTCCCCAAAGAAAATAATCCAGCGGTGTAAGGTCCGGAGATCGCGCGGGCCACCTAACTGGGCCACCTCGTCCAATCCACCTACCAGGGAACTCACGGTTCAGAAGTCGTCGTGCAGGGCATCCGTCATGCTGATACCACATGACCATTCTCCGGTTCAGAAGAGAACAGGAAGATGTGTCGCATAAATCTGGAGTATTGTCTGCTATTTTGGATGCCATTTATAAAGAAAGGTCCGATAATGGTATCTCCAATAATCCCACATCAAACATTAACTTTCCACGGACGTTGATGCTCTACCCAGCCCGCAGCTCGTGGTCGTGCGGTAGCGTTCTCGCTTCCCGCGCCCGGGTTCCCGGGTTCGATTCCCGGCGGGGTCAGGGATTTTCTCTGCCTCGTGATGTCTGGGTGTTGTATGATGTCCTTAGGTTAGTTAGGTTTAAGTAGTTCTAAGTTCTAGGGGACTGATGACCATAGATGTTAAGTCCCATAGTGCTCATAGCCATTTGAACCATTTTTTTGATGCTCTACCTGACGGAGCCATTTTCGATTGTCTCTGGACCAATAATGCATATTGACAATTCCTTTGTTGGAGAATGATGCCTCGTCGGTAAAGAGAACATCTGCAAAAAAATTGGATTAGTCAGAAGTTTTTGCTGAGCCCACCGACAAAATGTTAGCCTATTGCGGAAGTCATTTCCATGAAGATCCTGGTGTAAATGAACATGGTAACGTTGAAATTTATGACGTTTAAGAATACGCTGTGCACTTGATTTCGACACACCAACTTCACGTTCAATTTGACGTGTACTGACTTGAGGATTCACAGCTATGGTAGCGAGCACAGCAACTTCAGCACGTTCATCTGTGGGTGTTCTAGGACGATGTCGAGGTCTTGGATTTAAGCTTCCCGTTTCACGTAGACGAGATGTGAGACGACCAAACATCCGGCGCGAAGGCGATGGCTTGTCAGGGAATCGTCTTCTGTGCAGTCGTTCTGCCTGAACAGCATTTCGTCCACCTACAACAGGGTACAGTACAGGTTTGTAGATTAGGGTAGAAAACAGACATATTAACTTAATAATCATAATGTTCGCTAACAGTACTATCAACAAACAAGCAATCTCATAACGTATTTCCCGTCAACGTACATTCTCCATAGATCAGCAGCATTTCTACCATATCTTCATGTGTGTACATTATACAGTACAGTATAAGTTCCACAATACAACGTTTATTCACAATGTGTACTACGTCCGTGCCGTCACTAGATTACTCTGATGCTCGACTATACTGGCAAGCGGTGTACTGCACGCCAAAGCAACAACAAATGGGATGCTCGGAGGGTGGTGGAGTACAGGAGTTTGCATGGGTCGCAAATCATAAACAAGGCGAAGTGGTAACTGTGGCAGTAGTGGGAACTACGTTGGACACTTGACTAGGTAGAACCAGGCCCTGCGCGACAGGCACATTGGGTCATATAACGCATTAGATAAACCTTATTTTGGGTGTGCAGGATAAATAAGACAACCTGACGGGTGTACACCGATCGGTACTGGTTCATATTGTGTACGTAGATACGTAAAACGTTCAAGAGGGAAACCATTATGTGCTTATGAGAGTTGATGGCAGCAGACAGTATTATTCGTTTCGGACCTCTTGATAAGTATGGAGGTGTGATTACACATGTCAATCACATCGCGATTACGGGCAGCATGGGGTTCACGCCTGAGCCTCAGGACGTGCGCTAGCAGCGCATGTCGGGTGTTTCAAGCGTCAACTTCGCGTCTTAATATCTCGGGATGTAATGGGAATATTGCGATGCAATCAACGCCATTGTGTATGTGCTTTGTCATGCTATGGATTGCCGAGGAAAAAATATAGAAGGTCCATTTAAAAAAAACAGAAGTTTGTGTTAAAAAACACATATGCTTTAGTTTTAGAATTGTTCCAAATATGTACATTCATGGGCCCCAGTCCTACATTGATACCGGTGAAAGTCGTTTTCCAATAGCTGTTATTGTTCCAGAGATATTTTGGGTGGACAAGATACCTGGGACACACTGTATGTATAGGGTGGTCCATTGATAGTGACCGGGCCAAATATCTCATGAAATAAGCATCAAACGAAAAAACTACGAAGAACGAAACTCGTCTAGCTTGAAGGGGCAAACCAGATGGCGCTATGGTTGGCCAGCTAGATGGCGCTGCCGTAGGTCATACGGATATCAACTGCGTTTTTTTATAAATAGGAACCCCAATTTTTATTACATATTCGTGTAGTACGTAGAGAAATATGAATGTTTTAGTTGGATCACTTCTTTCGCTTTGTGATAGATGGCGCAGTAATAGTCACAAACGTATAAGTACGTGGTATTACGTAACATTACGCCAGTGCGGACGGTATTTGCTTCGTGATACATTACCCGTGTTAAAATGGACCGTTTACCAATTGCGGAAAAGATCGATATAGTGTTGATGTATGGCTATTGTGATCAAAATGCCCAACGGACGTGTGGTGTGTATGCTGCTCGGTATCCTGGACATCATCCAAGTGGCCAGACCGTTCGCCGTATAGTTACGTTCTTAAGGAAAATAAATGGTTCAAATGGCTCTGAGCACTATGGGACTTAACTGCTGTGGTCATGAGTCCCCTAGAACTTAGAACTACTTAAACCTAACTAACCTAAGGACATCACACACATCCATGCCCAAGGCAGGATTCGAACCTGCGACAGTAGCGGTCGCGCGATTCCGGACTGTAACGCCTAGAACCGCTTGGCCACTCCGGCCGGCTCTTAAGGAAACAGGAAGTGTTCAGCCACATGTGAAACGTCAACCACGACCTGCAACAAATGATGATGCCCAAGTAGGTGTTTTAGCTGCTGTCGCGGCTAATCCGCACATCAGTGGCAGACAAATTGAGCGAGAACCGGGAATCTCAAAAACGTCGGTGCTGAGAATGGTTCATCAACATCGATTGCGCCCGTACCATATTTCTATGCAACAGGAATTGCATGGCGACGACTTTGAACGTCGTGTACAGTTCTGCCACTAGGCACAAGAGAAATTACGGGACGATGACAGATTTTTTGCACGCGTTCTGTTTAGCGACGAAGCATCATTCACCAACAGCGGTAACGTAAACCGGCATAATATGCACTACTGGGCAACGGAAAATCCACGAAGGCTGCGACAAGTGGAACATCAGCGACCTTGGCTGGTTAATGTATGGTACGGCATTATGGGAGGAAGGATAATTGGCCCTCATTTTATCGATGGCAATCTAAAAGGTACAATGAATGCTGATTTCCTACGTGATATTCTACCGATGTTACGACAAGATGTTTCACTGCGTGACATAATGGCAATGCACTTCCAGTATGATGGATGTCCGGCACATAGCTCGCGTGTGGTTGAAGCGGTATTGAATAGCATATTTCATGACAGGTGGATTGGTCGTCGAAGCACCATACCATGGCCCGCATGTTCACCGCATCTGACGTCCCTGGATTTCTTTCCGTGGGGAAAGTTGAAGGATATTTGCTATCGTGATCCACCTACAACGCCTGACACAATGCGTCAGCGCATTGTCATTGCATGGGCGAACATTACGGAAGGCGAACTACTCGCTGTTGAGAGAAATGTCGTTTCATGTATTGCCAAATGCATTGAGGTTGACGGACATCATTTGAGCATTTATTGCATTAATGTGGTATTTAGAGGTAATCACGCTGTAACAGCATGCGTTCTCAGAAATGATAAGTTCACAAAGGTACATGTATCACATTGGAACAATCGAAATAAAATGTTCAAACGTACCTACGTTCTGTATTTTAAATTAAAAAACCTACCTGTTACCAACTGTTCGTCTGAAATTGTGAACCATATGTTTGTGACTATTACAGCACCATCTATCACAAAGCGAAAAAAATTGTCCAACTAAAACATTCATGCTGTTGTATCCTATGGAAAGGAAAGAGGAAGTGAATGTAGATGGTATGGGAGATGTCGTATTTGGAGAAGAACTGAAACACCTACGCTGAAACATACTTCCTGAAGTATATGACATTCTGTGATAAGTATTATTGCGATGGTACCTATAGGTTACTGCTCGCGTAGTGAGTTGCTCTTCGAAACAGCATTCCATACAAGGAAACCAGTTGCATCTTTACCTGCAGTTACTCGAACTTTAAGTACGTGGGCCATGCACGGCTCTGTTTAAAAAGTGTAGTCGTAGGGTCGAGCCGAGCGGGTCTGCGTTCATGCCTCGCAGCTAATTTACTGCAAATAATAACCGGAGCTGTGATCCTTTAGTCACATCGTCTATGCACTGGATAGAACCGCGAGTTAATAAAGTACACAAAAATAGAAAATGAAATTTAAAAGAATAATTTAATAAGATGTGTTCTGTTCTAGCGTCTGTAATTGACGTAGGCGACAAAGAATTATGTTGAATAATGTTTATTTAGGAAAGGGCATCTCAAATAAACAGGAAGTGGTGCTACAATTTTCGATTAAAATAAAGACAGAAAATACCCTTATCAAGTACAATATAGTTACACTGAGAGCGTTACAAGAGTGTATAGCGTCCCCAGTGCCATATTACGAAAAGACTTTATAAATAATTTAAAGAAGACATTCATAATTTGTAAGAGATTTTTTTTTCATGTAGCCGTAACATAAGAATTTCTCTGTCCAAGTTTCAAATGCAAAGAAATAATTTATGACAAGATACACTCTTTTGTTAATTTTTTAGTCGTCTTTATTACTTCTTCTCTTGTTTTTCTGGTGTGTGGACGGACATCTTGCGTGTGCTGACAAATGTAAGCATATTTGTATGAGTTAAGCATATAATATACTGATTTAATATTATTGTGCACTTTTAATTTGTAAGAGGTGATCCCGATTTCATGTCCGCCTTCCTTGAATTAACCTGCATTCAAGTAATTTACAGCTCAACAATTGCAGCGGCCGATGCAGCCAACGACGCCATTACGTGGCGATATTAACTTATGAAAAAAAATTAGCGGAAGCTGAAAACTCGCCCGCTACTAGCATAATATTAATTTTTCTCCACAGCCGCCCGACGTTGCAGAAAATACTTAGCTTTAAGATTCTTATTTTCAGTACCATAGCCGAGACCCAGAGCCAGGACTCTGACTACAATACAATGGTTAACGGAGGTAAGAAAGCTCTCGCGCGTGTGTGGGCCGCAATTGTAACTAATAACTAAAGATCTTATGCTTTAAGGGGAACTGACTAGCCGAGGAATTTAATATGCAAAGTTCATTACGTTATTCAGCTTGTATGCTCATGTCTTAAGATTCAATGAGTCTAACATTCATTAACGTAACGAATAATTTGAAATTAATATTGTTAAAAAGAACTTCAGGAACGCATTTATTAGTAAAATCAAAATTTAAATGAAATATCATTTTTATTAAGGCCCACCACGTAAGTCGGCAACAATCAAAGAATAATAATCACAATAATAATATATATATATTAAATTACGACGGCCGAAGTTACGCGAGATTGGCGCCGCAACTTTGGGGCCCGATTAATATGTACTGAATGTAATTATGTATGTGTCTAATTGTTGTAAAATATTAATGCTTGTATGAATTCTTTTACATGTACAACAACAAAACCACACCCTGAGGAGATCTGGAGAGGAAAAAGAGTAGAAAAAAAAAAGGATTGCGAGAAAGAAAAATAAGTAAGGTAAGGCCTATTGTGCAAGCATCCTGTGTAGCTCTGTGCGGAATATCGAACCCATGTGCACATGAGATACCTTCGGTGTTTTGTTAATTTATATGTTTATTTTTGGAGGGGATAATTAATTTTGTGTGTATCAGTGTTAAAGATTTGCCAGTGGCTTAAAGTGAATTTAGTATGGGTAAGATAGGGCAACCTAAAGCATCCGTACCAGAAGAACAAAATTCTGTTAATATGGAAAGTGAGGATCATTTGCAATACGTAAACGAATCCCAAGCCACCGCCTCGGATAACATAATTTCCGGAGCGGGGGGCGAGGAGAATGGGAATAGAGTAACAACTCCACTGCCTGGGCACGGGGGCCAATCAAGTGCTAGATTAAGCGGGACACCAGTATGCTCACCGATTGCAGACCCATTTGCAGAATTTCTGCGCAGGTTAGAAGAAAGAGATAGGGAAAAAGAAAGAATGTTAGAACAGAGGGAAAAACAAAGAGACGAAAAACTGGCTCAGATGATGCATGAGCAGGAGAAAAAATTAATGCAAAAGCTCATTGAGCAAGAGCAGCGCAGTGAAGCAAAACTAGACAGTATCCAAAGCGAACTTGCCGAGATGCGGGACGCGTGCAAAGAAATACCCGATCTTGTGCAAAGCTTGGCCGGCGAGATGCAAAAACTACAGATATCGCAGGCTAGGCTTGAAGATAATGTCCAGACTTTAACCAACCGCGTAGATAATGTGGAGATAGATGCACGGAAAAGTATTGACGCATATTTGGAAGTGCAAGCTCAAAAAGTAGAAAAAGAATTAAATGAATGGCTAGAAGTAAAGGATCGCGAGATATCTGCAAAGATTGAAAGCGACGTAAAAACAGCTGTAGAACAAGCGACTGCGGCCGCGAGTGTAAATATTGACGCTAGCGCTGCCGCACTACATGCCGAATTAGCACAGATCAAGTCCCGTGTGACAGCGGAGTTGCCAAATTGGCAACAGGAGGTCGCGCGAAGACTGTCTGCGTTGGAAAGCAATGTAAACAGTGGCGGACAGATCATGAATCCGACTCCGCGCACTGATTACTATTATAACGCTGACGGTAGGCAGGGTACGAGTGCGCAACCGCAACCTAATGCGAATTATGAGCCCGAACAACATGCGATACCGTGCAGCGCACATCACGAAGTGATGAATGTCCCAGAATGTAGCAATCAGATGTGCAAAAAAGAGGACAATGTAATAAAACACAGAACATTCCAACCCTTCAATAGTGAAAAACGAAATGTCCACCCTGTTGTATTTATTAAGAGCTTCAGGAATGTGTTTCCCAGGACATGGACGGAAAGACAAAGAATACAGTTCGTGGTCTCCTTTATTCAAGGTGACGCGGCACTGTGGGCCACCGACGTGTCCGAAAAATGTCTAACGATGCAACAGTTCGAAGGTGCATTCTTGCAAAAATTCTGGTCCGATAGCGTCCAAGAAAGACTACGAAAGGAGTTGTACAGTCCAGAAATGTACAATCCTAAGATGGGAACGTTACGCAAATATTTCGAAAAGTATATAAACAAAACCAGGTACTGGGACGAGCCAATGTCCGATCGTGACATAATCAGATTGATAAAAATGAAGTTGCCCAGTGAAATTAAAAGATATTTCATCAATGTGCCGGAATACGATATAGAACAATTCATGGAAATAGTGGATTCTGTTGACTTATTGATCGAAGATATTAAAACCGAAAACGAGTGGAACCATGCAGGCTGTAATCAACAAAAAGCCGATTGCAATAGCAGCCACAGTAACGGTAGTAACTTAGTACCAAATGGTAACGGGAATAGGGAAGAGCGCCGGCAACAGAATCGAGGCACAAACAGTGGCAATGGTTATAACGGCAACGGTTATAATCGTCAAAATCGAAAGAGACATCATGATGGACGCATGAGTAATGGATATAATGGTAACGGCAATCCGCAAAGGCGGAATAATCGAAACCAGTGGCGTGGTTGTAATGAACCGACACCACAGTGGCAACAAAACACAGCGCCACAATGGAACGCCAACCCAGGTCCATCACAGAGCATGTCAGGAAGTTATAACCGACCACCGCAAAACCAGAGCCATACACAATATCAAAATACACCATCGGGGAGGCAGGGTGGCCAACCCAACAGCAGCAACAACAACAACCAGAACCACAATGTGAGGTTAGTGGAAGTGACAGACAACTGTCAACCCACTAATGCTCATCCGTTAAACTAAAGACAGCCACAATACGCTCTCCGTTGTTGGCTGCAGGATGGTGTAGTGAGGGCACATTCACGGATGACAGCCATAAACTTTGTATGCTGAGATACAATGAAGGAACAAAAATAGAAAAGGAACTTGTAGACATACCGCAGAAATGCAACCGAACCGACAAAAGTGTTGTGCAGGCTATATTGCAAGCAGATATGTATGGAGCACCAATACACATAATAGTTGATACCGGTGCGTCAACCAATGTCATGAGTGCAAATTTTTACAAGTACTTGAGTCAAAATAATAGAATACCAGTATTGCCAGTGAAGAATTGTCGTGTTACAGGTGCAATAGGTGCACAATCTCATATCATAAAGCACCAGGTGCAAGTCGAGTTTACGGTAGGAAATGAAGCAATGAAAAGCTCGTTCCTAGTAGTTAAGGGATTAGGTGTTGCTTGCATCCTGGGGATGGAATTTTTACGCCAGAGGGACGCAAAAATCGACCTCTTGTGCGGGGAAGTAAGCCTTATGAATGAGGACAGACGTGTAATTTTGCCATTGTTGAGGACGCGGGAAGTGCACGGTAAATATTGCGGGAACTTTCAGTCGAGATTCGAAGGAATGCAGGTAATGAATTTATATTCTGACTTAAGTACAAGACAAGCATATTATAAAGAATTTATTACTGAAGATAAAGAGGAAAAAAGGAAACTGATAGCCATGAAAGTTAGGGAGTCAGAACATTTGACTGAAGCACAACAAAACGAATTGACTCAGCTACTTACAGATTATGAGAATGTGTTTTCCGAAAAACCCGGTGTTATCGAGGGCTACACCTATGACATCGAAGTGGTACCTCACGATACTTTCTGTCACGCAAACTACACCATCCTGTGGTCAAATAAGGAGGCAATTACGAAGGAAACAAGAAGAATACTTACAAAGACTTAAAGACGTTCGCTCAGTAGAGCAACTTTTACATATGTGAATAATAGATTAAGTTTATAGTGTATTTTTTTTGTGAGTAAATGTTCAGATTTTAGTGTAACATTTAAAGACAATGAGGCACACAAGATTAGCGCGATTCAATTTTGTAGATGTTAAGGAATAATAGTATTTTTTAAACAATTGCATTTTGAAAAAAAAATGAACGTAGATTTAAGAATTTTTAAAAATTTCATGTTGAAAAAAAAACTTAAAAAAAAAAACAAAAAAAAAATTCAACAGCATGTAATGATGAAAGAATTTTTCATTAGTGTGTCATGGATATTTTTGAACTGTAGTAGTAACGCAACTTATGAAATTCAATATTATAGTGTATATGTTGTTTCATGTATTTAGGTCTATACCGATCTTGAAATATGCTCAAGCATAATTTACTTAACAATATCAGTGCAGGGTGTACATCATCCAAGGTACCTCATGTGTTGTGGACAAGGTACAAAGCAAATCAGTAAACGCGACTACCGCTAAGCACGGTTAAAATATATTGCCATCTGCTAAGGCAGAGATTTGCACGAATTTGTAGTGTAAACAAAAGTCACAAATCTAACGTTAATCTAGGAACTTGCACGCTAGGCCTAGATTATAAAATGTGTACAATAATGCGAGAGGCAAAGTTTTGTAAAGTCGAGCCTGGCTCTGGAGGGCAAGTACGCAATGAGTGGGCAGACATGACATGGGGACTTACCTCAGATGAGACGGAAATACAATTGTATAGTCAAAAAATCTGAAGGCAAGTACGACTCTAAGTGGAAAATGAAAAGAGATAATTAGTGCGAGAGACTGGTAAAATCCAGCACGAGCCAAAATCCAGTTCAGACTGAATGAAATACATTAGTGTTTGTGAACTAATCGAAACAGTTACTTTAAGCAGTGTGAAAAACTGTGAAGGTGAAACTGTGATATGGACAGTGAAGTGCTAGTATTGAACGTTCAACAGCGGTAAGGACGCCAAACGCCAATATTACGCACGAAAAACTGTGAATTTGCTTATAAATGTGAACTGTTAACGTGTAGTGAACCCACAGTAAATATTTTTGGGACAGACTGTAATTTCAGTGAGTACAACAATGCGAGACTGGAATGCGATGCGTGGACTGTTGCAAGACAGCGACCGCAGAAACGGCGAATGTTTGTGCTAAGCTCGTATTGGGACACTCACCAGTGCCTGCGAGTGCGGCGAAAACATAAATAATTGTATCAAGACAAAAACTGACGTGTAATGGAAACAGTGGCGCATCAAAACTTCATTCACGGGAGAAGATCCATGTCATGTATTCTGCAAGACAGTGCTAGCTTGACACTCGGAAACTGGCGAAAACTTAACAACAACTGCCGCACTAATAAATTCTTCTTTCCCACTAGCGTAACCATCTGCAGCGGGAAACAAATATTACGTTGGTTGTGTGTATGTTTCATGTACTACGTCGGAGATGCGTAGCAGAGCTGACTCCTGCCAACAAGAGCGGGGGGCGAATATCATCCCACTCCGCCACGCCCGGCCGAGACAGAAGCGCATCGCCAACCGTGCAGCCGATCAGCTGATTCTGACGTTCCACGACGGCGAGAGACACGCTGGCGTCGAGCGGGCGTTGACCTCTCCGCAGCCGCCGCGGACGCCGAGCACCGAACACACCAACCGACGCCGTCACGAGCCAAACGTCGCGGCGTAGATCATCAACGACACCACAATCAAGTGTTATAATGACCTCATTTTTTGCATAGTGCAACAAAAATATTTGTATGCACATCCTGTACCCCAATGACATTCCAGAAACAATTAAGTGAAAGTGACCAAAGCAGTTAGTCTGTCGCTCCGCCGAGGTTTTCCCCAGGTTTCCCTACGGCCGCGCCAAATGGGGAGCGAACAGTTGACACCCCTGGGACTTCAAATATTCCGGACTAACTCGTGGTTGTACACCTTGAACTTCATCTGTATTACACCTTGTGTGCAACACACCTCAGTAATTACTACTGTGTAAATATACGATGTGACATATGTAAACTGTGAAAGAAAAATCTGCGTGTGGACACTGTGGACATGAAAGAGGAAATATTTATGTCAAAAAACATGAACATTTTTTATGACATAAACATTTCGGGGGGCAATATAGCGTCCCCAGTGCCATATTACGAAAAGACTTTATAAATAATTTAAAGAAGACATTCATAATTTGTAAGAGATTTTTTTTTCATGTAGCCGTAACATAAGAATTTCTCTGTCCAAGTTTCAAATGCAAAGAAATAATTTATGACAAGATACACTCTTTTGTTAATTTTTTAGTCGTCTTTATTACTTCTTCTCTTGTTTTTCTGGTGTGTGGACGGACATCTTGCGTGTGCTGACAAATGTAAGCATATTTGTATGAGTTAAGCATATAATATACTGATTTAATATTATTGTGCACTTTTAATTTGTAAGAGGTGATCCCGATTTCATGTCCGCCTTCCTTGAATTAACCTGCATTCAAGTAATTTACAGCTCAACAATTGCAGCGGCCGATGCAGCCAACGACGCCATTACGTGGCGATATTAACTTATGAAAAAAAATTAGCGGAAGCTGAAAACTCGCCCGCTACTAGCATAATATTAATTTTTCTCCACAGCCGCCCGACGTTGCAGAAAATACTTAGCTTTAAGATTCTTATTTTCAGTACCATAGCCGAGACCCAGAGCCAGGACTCTGACTACAATACAATGGTTAACGGAGGTAAGAAAGCTCTCGCGCGTGTGTGGGCCGCAATTGTAACTAATAACTAAAGATCTTATGCTTTAAGGGGAACTGACTAGCCGAGGAATTTAATATGCAAAGTTCATTACGTTATTCAGCTTGTATGCTCATGTCTTAAGATTCAATGAGTCTAACATTCATTAACGTAACGAATAATTTGAAATTAATATTGTTAAAAAGAACTTCAGGAACGCATTTATTAGTAAAATCAAAATTTAAATGAAATATCATTTTTATTAAGGCCCACCACGTAAGTCGGCAACAATCAAAGAATAATAATCACAATAATAATATATATATATTAAATTACGACGGCCGAAGTTACGCGAGAAGTGGTAGCAAAATTCCCAAAATAAATATTCATCAAAGACACGTGAAAACTAAGTCCATTTCGTAATTACAATACACACAATATTCACCACCTCAGTACAGCCCAGAGTTCAACATTATTATTAAAAAATTAACACATGTGACGCAAAGAATGGTTACTCATACTCTGACGGTTCCAAGTTCGATAGTTGAAACTGCAAAAGTTCGAGTCATACTACAGAGCACATTCAGACCTCTCGAAATATAAAGTCCCTTGAGATATTAAAATATAGTAGCAGCTATTTGCCGCCCAAAATCTATCACCCACTCCATCAGAAACAACACAATACCGCAGTCAGTTCTACCTTCTTCAAGAACGAACATCCAAGTGTTTAGAATCGCTACCTCAAGCTCTTCAATCGAAAAGTCCCAGTCTCCGTTTGACTCCGACAGTGTTTCGTTGCTGTCTGCTTTTCCATTGGCTGAAGACCATTCCCATCAAAAGTACATGGTTCTTAAGTTCTACAGACATGATGTGACTTAATATGACCACTTCCCGGACTAAACTATTATATTACAACAATATTTAAATAATGAATGTCGTAAGCATTCGGTTAAACACAGGTTATTTACAATAAATACAAATAAATTTCAGAAAAATAAATTTTTGTTTATAAATAAATAAGCTAGTATTCTTGTGTAAGTGTTCTTATGATAAATGACAACAGATTCTCGTTAAATATTGTGTAAACAATTATTTTTGCCTTCTTGACTAATGCATCTTTTGGTTCTCTTTTCAACTGTGGCGTGACCTAACACACGCGACTGACCACTTTTAAATTAGCATAGTTTTTTAATAGCATTCACAATGAACATTTAAATAAAGCTAGTCCAAAATAGTAAACTGTTCAATAAATAACTACACAAGTATGACAAAATGTGAAGTATTTGTACTGTTTTCGTTTACTGTGTAACTGTGGAGGAAACGATGTTCTGGCAAACATTTACATAATGAAAAGATATAAAAAACCTAATAAATCAAGGGACAATGTCGTCTTTCAGCATCCCTAGAGATGTCGGTCGATCACGATACACTTGCGACTTCAGGTAACCCCAATGCCAATAATCGCACGGACTGAGGTCTGGGGACCTGGGAGGTCAAGCATGACGAAAATGGCGGCTGAGCACACGATCATCACCAAACGACGCGCGCAAGAGATCTTTAACGTGTCTAGCAATATGGGGTGGAGCGCCATCCTGCATAAACATCGTACGTTTCAGCAGGCGTTTATCAGCCAGGCTGGGGATGATGCGATTCTGTAACATATGGGCGTACCTCTCACCCGTGACGATAGCAGTTACAAAACCAGAATCACGCATTTCCTCGAAGAAAAAAAGCCCGATAACGGTAGATGTGGTAAATAAAACCCATACCGTGACTTTCTCGTCGTGCATTGGAGTTTCCACGACAGTTCTAGGATTTTCAGTAGCCCAAATTCTGCAGTTGTGGGCGTTTACAGACCCTCGGAGCGTGAAATGAGCTTCGTCGGTCCACAACACGTTACTCAACCAATCGTCATCTTCCGCCATCTTTAGAAACGCCCACACCGCAAATGCTCTCCGCTTCACTAAATCGGCAGGTAACAGTTCTGATGCCGATAGATTTTGTACGGATAGCATCGGAGGGTATGCCTACGTGCCAACCAAACAGTAGTGTATGGAATGCCGGTGCGACGTGCGACTGCACGAGCGCTGACTTCCCCGTGCTTAGACGAACCCGCTACAGTCTCCATTTCTTCCTGAACTGTCTCAGCAGCATTACGAATTGTGTTCGGTCGGCCACTACGGGGTCTATCGTCTAAACCAGGGGCGGGCAGGAATCCTGCACATGTGCGGTGCACTTGCACGCGTGCAGTTAACAGGTTAGCCGGCCGAAGTGGCCGTGCGGTTAAAGGCGCTGCGGTCTGGAACCGCAAGACCGCTACGGTCGCAGGTTCGAATCCTGCTTCGGGCATGGATGTTTGTGATGTCCTTAGGTTAGTTAGGTTTAACTAGTTCTAAGTTCTACGGGACTAATGACCTCAGCAGTTGAGTCCCATAGTGCTCAGAATCATTTGAACCATTTGAAGTTAACAGGTATTCCGCGTGCACACAGGGGCAAGCTGGCCACCCGCTTATCTCCCATCCCCACCATACCTTCTATCCGCTCCTTCCTCTGTAATGCGTTTTGTTTCCTAGCTTGCTTTATTGAGTGAATGAATAAGGTTAGTAGGAGTGCTTGAAATAAGTCATGGTTTGAAAGAGTACCTATTACCTACTATACGTTTATTTAATTATCACAGGTGGAGTTTACAATACGTTTAATATCTGGAACAAAATTTCTACATACAGACAAACACAAACAGTTACGTAAATTTTCATCACTGATGTTTGCTCTTAACCGAGACTTATTAATTCAGCAAATGGTTTTCCAGCTCTCGCTATATTAAGTGCAGTCTTATAACTTGCACATACCGCTGGGCTATTATTGTTGTCGTCCTGAAAACTTGAAAACAGTGCTCCATAAAACGTTAAATCAGTTAGATGAGAGACATGACGAGAGAAAGTCGCAGATCTCTCGTGACAACAGCAACTACGACAAATTCAAATGGCTCTGAGCACTATGGGACTTAACTGCTGTGGTCATCAGTCCCCTAGAACTTAGAACTACTTAAACCTAACTAACCTAAGGACATCACATACATCCATGCCCGAGGCAGGATTCGAACCTGCGACCGTAGCGGTCGCGCGGTTCCAGAGTGTAGTGCCTAGAACCGCTCGGCCACTCCGGCCGGCCAACTACGACAGATTCATCTGGTATCGTCAGATCGCTCTTCTTAAGCTCAGTCAATTCCCCATCCGCTAAGAATCCGACAATGAATTGTACTCGTCCTTGTGAAATTTATTATAATGGCCTCCAATACTAAACTTCCGTTGACCAACGAGAATACTGCCACATATTAAACATTTCGAATTTTCACGTTTTTGCACAAAGAAAAAATGATTCTCCCATTACTTTTTAAAAGATAGCAAATCTCCACTTCTCCGTTTCTTGAAATACAACGTTCACTACATAGTGCTGGCTTCGCATCAACGTCCGCAGCTTAGCCTGGCACTACACTGCCGCAACCTGCCGGCTGTCGCCACAGCCCCGGTCGACGCCTGCACGCGAGCAGCACACGTGCAGCGCTGTGCGCTCATGAGCCGCGTGCAACGTTTGCCCGCCCCTGGTCTAAACAACCCGTGGCTTCGATCTTCGAAATCATTCTCGCCACAGCTGCATTTGTCAACGGACGGAATCCCCTTCCTATGGCGATAGGATCGTAACGCTAAACTAGCATATTCCCCATTCTGAAATACAGCGTCACTAAAAGCGCCTTTACAGGTAGCGTCAACATGCTGCGACTACTGGCGCATCTGATTCTCTCTCTCATTAGAGTTAGTTTTATACATGATTGTCATGCGCAGTCACTGAAGTTTTGCTGTCCAGCGCCATCTGTCGGACATTTTGTGAACTTTGTTTTTTTTTCCCCAATAAAACCCCATGTCATTCCAAGCATGTGTGTCAATTTTTACCTCTCTATCTACATTATTCCGTGATTTATTACGTTTTCAAATTTATACTGACTTTTTGATCACCCAGTAGATACAGATCCGTAGCTTTCGGGCGTTAGAGCTATAGTGCAGTGCTGTCATCTGAGATATCGTATGTTGAAATTGCATGAAGTGTTCAAAAGTTGTTTATTCAGAGGTTCATTGTGAAAACATTTATTCCGCAATATTGAAATGTTAGGATGCGCCTCATTTTTCTGGGATTGCAGATATTTTCATATTTTCTTTAATACTTTACTGTAAATTATTACAGAGTTTCAAAGGGATGTAAGAAGCCATCTTCTAGTCTTCCTGACACTTCGCCGTGTTTGGTGCATCTCTTGCACAAAGGCCACGCTAGCAACACCCGCCCAAACCCCCAGCTTATGGATTTACCCACTACCGGCGACGCTGCTCGCTTCTGCACCTGGCTCGCCTGCACCAGTTACTGCGGCTGGCCACGCCGCGGCGCTTTAGCTGGGGCGCTCACTCCGCACCCTAATCCCGCGGCCCTCAGAAGCAAATTCACCTTACCACCTTCCAACTCTAGGCGGCCAAATCGCTCGTCCGCATACACTTAACGTTACGCTTTTGCTTGGTGCTTCACCCGTGTACGCATTCCACAAATGTGTTGCAAAACATCTCGTCCTCTCTCCTCACTATGTCCAGCCCCTACTCCTCCTCTCAGTCCACCTACTCTTCTACACTCTATCTGCCTATCTCCTTCTCCCCAGTCTCTCAGGCCAACTCCCTCTCCCGCCACTCTCTTTCCATTTCCTTTCGCCTGCCTCTCCATTTTTCCTACTCCCTTTCTATCTCTGCACCTTGTCCCGCCCCCCCCCCCCTTTCCGCTCATCGCCACCTCTCTCTGAGTTCATCTGTCTCATCTCCGTCATCCCCCCTCTATCTATGACCATACCATCCTCACCGATTTCATCCTCTCCTCTCTCTGTCCACTTCCGCCTCTTGCCTTTCTCTTTCTATGTCATCCTCACCCGTTTCCGCGGCCCTTCTCTGTCCATTTCCTCCTGTATCCTGTCTCTGTCCATGTCCTCCTACACCCTCTCTATCTGCTTCCCTTCCCCGGCATCCTCTCTGCCTGTTCATCCCTACGTGCAAGAGGAATGAAGTTGAGCTTGTAGTTTTCCCATTGGCTGCAGTGCCATTGCGCTTTCAAGTAGTGGAGCTCTTTGTTAATTTTAAGCTTTCCGTGGTTTCTGTTATCTAGATCACTTGAAGGGAAACATGTTAGGATTCTTTAAACACTGCTAAAAGTACTTATTCCCATTGGACTAAATTATCATCGTCTGGAGCTGAAAAATTGCTGCCCGAAACACTGAAGAAAAGGAGCAGGAGTGGAGTCTGATGTATCGTCGACGCAAGGTAACGAGAAAGTTGAATCGAACAGACTGCGAAAAAATATCATCCGTGTCCTTTTTTATGGAGACCGCTCCGAAATTTGTCTCTTGTGGTTTTGAGACACCACAGAAAACCTAATTCAGGATGTCGTGATGGGGAATCAAAAACCCAATTCTTCAAAATGCGAATCCAGAATCGCACCACCGCCCTACCCCACTCGCTTCACACTTACGAAGTCGCACAGTTTCGCCATGCCCGAAGACTGTTGTCACAGGCGACAGAGGAGGTACGGACGCTGGTTGGGCGAGTGCGGTCGTTCACCTCGGGATCCTGGTGCGAAAGTAACATTACTAATAGATATTTTTAGGTGTCTGCTTTCGGCTTTGGAATGACGTACTGAGCTCCAGTGGTCTTGTGACACGGAAAGGTGCGAGAGAACACATGCTTGTAAATAAAATGCTGGCCTCTAAATTTTGAACCACATCATACCACTATAAAGTGGTATGATGTTTTAAAACTGGCTTCCTGTTAGGAGTAATTAAATTTGATGGTACTGCGTGGCTTTAAGATTATTAATAGGACAGTCAGCATTACGAGGTGCATTCAAATTCTAAGGCCTCCGATTTTTTTTCTCCGGACTGGAAAGAGATAGAAACTGCGCAATGTTTTAAAATGAGGCCGCGTTCATTGTCAATACGTCCCAGAGATGGCAGCACCGTATGGCAGATGGAATTTTAGCGCCAGCGGCGAGAATGAGAACTGTTTTAAATACTTAAAATGGCGACGTTTTCCTTACTTGAACAGCGGGCAATCATTCGTTTTCTGAATTTGCGTGGTGTGAAACCAATTGAAATTCATCGACAGTTGAAGGAGACATGTGGTGATGGAGTTATGGATGTATCGAAAGTGCGTTCGTGGGTGCGACAGTTTAATGAAGGCAGAACATCGTGTGACAACAAACCGAAACAACCTCGGGCTCGCACAAGCCGGTCTGACGACACGATCGAGAAAGTGGAGAGAATTGTTTTGGGGGATCGCCGAATGACTGTTGAACAGATCGCCTCCAGAGTTGGCATTTATGTGGGTTCTGTGCACACAATCCTGCATGACGACCTGAAAATGCGAAAAGTGTCATCCAGGTGGGTGCCACGAATGGTGACGGACGACCACATGGCTGCCCGTGTGGCATGTTGCCAAGCAATGTTGACGCGCAACGACAGCACGAATGGGACTTCCTTTTCGTCGGGTCCGCAGCTCGTGGTCGTGCGGTAGCGTTCTCGCTTCCCACGCCCGGGTTCCCGGGTTCGATTCCCGGCGGGTTCAGGGATTTTCTCTGCCTCGTGATGACTGGGTGTTGTGTGATGACCTTAGGTTAGTTAGGTTTAAGTAGTTCTAAGTTCTAGGGGACTGATGACCATAGATGTTAAGTCCCATAGTGCTCAGAGCCATTTGAACCTTTTCGTCGGTTGTGACAATGTATGAGACGTGGATGCCATTTTTCAATCCAGAAACAAAGCGCCAGTCAGCTCAATGGAAGCACACAGATTCACTGCCACCAAAAAAATTTCGGGTAACCGCCAGTGCTGAAAAAATGATGGTGTCCATGTTCTGGGACAGCGAGAGCGTAATCCTTACCCACTGCGTTCCAAAGGGTACTACGGAAACAGGTGCATCCTACGAAAATGTTTTGAAGAACAAATTCCTTCCTGCACTGTAACAAAAACATCCGGGAAGGGCTGCGCGTGTGCTGTTTCACAAAGACAACGCACCCGCACATCGAGCTAACGTTACGCAACACTTTCTTCGTGATAACAACTTTGAAGCGATTCCTCATGCTCCCTACTCACCTGACCTGGCTCCTAGTGACTTTTGGCTTTTTCCAACAATGGAAGACACTCTTCGTGGCTGCACATTCACCAGCCGTGCTGCTATTGCCTCAGCGATATTCCAGTGGTCAAAACAGACTCCTAAAGAAGCCTTCGCTGCTGCCATGGAATCATGGTGTCAGCGTTGTGAAAAATGTGTACGTCTGCAGGGCGATTACGTCGAGAAGTAACGCCAGTTTCATCGATTTCGGGTGAGTAGTTAATTAGAAAAAAAATCGGAGGCCTTAGAACTTGAATGCACCTCCTACAACACACGCATCTCGACATCGGTAGCGTTGTTCCTTGAACGTCTGGGCAGGACAGCTCGGAGACCGCACAATTGGACCACACTTCCTACCTAACAGGACAATAGTACATGCGGTTTCTACGGTCTGTACTTCCATGTGTACATGATGATGGCCCACTGAACCAACGCCTGAACATGTGGTTCATGCATGACGGTGCTCCAGCGCATTTTCATTTACGAGCGCGCCGGCCATTCTCTAACGTATGGTCAACATGGTCAACACTGGATAGGTAGAGGAGGACTTTGCCATGGCATCCGATGTCTCCGTTTTTAAATCTCATGGATTTCTGTGTGTGGGGTCATGTCAAAAGCCCGGCCTACGCTACCGAGGTCAACTCTCTTGAGGAATTACGCTTGCGGATTGAAGCAGCCTTCCCGCATTTACAGAATTCCCCTGGACTGCCTGAGAGGATTCGCAACTCATTTCAGAGACGACTTCAATGTTGCATTCAGAAGCACGGACAACATTTCGAACACCTACTTTAACGTTTAGCGATTCCGTATGTTCCTAGACACTGATGAACCGCAAAAGACAATGTGTTGTTTCTCGACAACGGCTGATTTCTGGACCTATGTTTATTGGAACTTTTTAGCTACTTTTGGCCTGTACTTTCCATGTGTGAATTATTGGCCATCGCTTCTGAAACATGCCTTTGTCATTTACCTCTTCTCTGAGTTTCCCTTGACAATGACTACATGACCACTGTCTTGCACTGCGAGGTTCTGTGGAATAACAGCCCCAACGAGCAGTGTTTCCAGGTGCAAGAATCCAGGTGCACATTGCCCATGCGTTACCGACACTCTGCATTCACTTTCGCTCTCATGACATGCGGAAAAGAAACAAAATTCCCACACAAAATACGGCCCAAACTAATATCTACTTACTAAAATACCAAAAATGCTTGCTCAAGGGCAAGAGTATCCATCGTCGGATAGACAGACAGAGGGTGTAACACGTTAGTGTCTTCAGTAACTCCTCAATGCGTCTAACTCCAACTACCATTCCGCGTTCGAAGTCTGTTACATCTGTCTATAACGTTTCCTGGTAAAACATGCTTTATAGCTGTGCAATTACAATTTATATATATATATATATATATATACAGGGTTATTACAAATGATTGAAGCGATTTCACAGCTCTACAATAACTTTATTATTTGAGATATTTTCACAATGCTTTGCACACACATACAAAAACTCAAAAAGTTTTTTTTAGGCATTCACAAATGTTCGATATGTGCCTCTTTAGTGATTCGGCAGACATCAAGCCGATAATCAAGTTCCTCCCGTACTCGGCGCAGCATGTCCCCATCAATGAGTTCGAAAGCATCGTTGATGCGAGCTCGCAGTTCTGGCACGTTTCTTGGTAGAGGAGGTTTAAACACTGAATCTTTCACATAACCCCACAGAAAGAAATCGCATGGGGTTAAGTCGGGAGAGCGTGGAGGCCATGACATGAATTGCTGATCATGATTTCCACCACGACCGATCCATCGGTTTTCCAATCTCCTGTTTAAGAAATGCCGAACATCATGATGGAAGTGCGGTGGAGCACCATCCTGTTGAAAGATGAAGTCGGCGCTGTCGGTCTCCAGTTCTGGCATGAGCCAATTTTCCGCGGGCTACGCGTGAAACTTGCCCGCACGCGTTCAACGGTTTCTTCGCTCACTGCAGGCCGACCCGTTGATTTCTCCTTACAGAGGCATCCAGAAGCTTTAAACTGCGCATACCATCACCGAATGGAGTTAGCAGTTGGTGGATCTTTGTTGAACTTCGTCCTGAAGTGTCGTTGCACTGTTATGACTGACTGATGTGAGTGCATTTCAAGCACGACATACGCTTTCTTCGCTCCTGTCGCTATTTTGTCTCACTGCGCTCTCGAGCGCTCTGACGGCAGAAACCTGAAGTGCGGCTTCAGCCGAACAAAACTTTATGAGTTTTTCTACGTATCTGTAGTGTGTCGTGACCATATGTCAATGAATGGAGCTACGGTGAATTTATGAAATCGCTTCAATCGTTTGTAATAGCCCTGTATATATAGGCACTGATTACCTCTGTTGATCTGAATAATACTAGAATAGACACAAGTATGTTATATTTGGTATTTGTAAAGGATTAAGTACTGGAGTTTTGAAATAATATCTGCATCGGCGAGTTCTGAAACCGCCACAGAGATTTCATGACACTCAGCCATTGTATAAATACACTAGTGGCCATTAAAATTGCTACACAAAGAAGAAATGCAGATGATAAACGGGTATTCATTGGACAAATATATTATACTAGAATTGACATGTGATTACAATTTCACGTAATTTGGGTGCATAGATCCTGAGAAATCAGTAACCAGAACAACCACCTCTGGCGGTAATAACGGCCTTGATACGCCTGGGCATTCAGTCAAACAGAGCTTGGATGGCGTGTACAGGTACAGCTGCCCATGCAGCTTCAACACGAAACCACAGTTCATCAAGAGTAGTGACTGGCATGTTGTGACGAGCCAGTTGCTCGGTCACCATTGACCAGACGTTTTCAGTTGGTGCGAGATCTGGAGAATGTGCTGGCCAGGGCAGCAGTAGAACATTTCCTGTATCCAGGAAGGTCTGTACAGGACCTGCAACATGAGGTTGTGCATGATCCTGCTGAAATGTGGGGTTTCGCAGGGATCGAATGAAGGGTAGAGCCACGGGCCGTAACACAGCTGAAATGTAGCGTCCACTGTTCAAAGTCCCATCAATTCGAACAAGAGGTGACCGAGACATGTAACCAATGGCACCCCATACCATCACGCCAGGTGATACGATAGTATGGCGATGACGAATACACGCTTCCAACGTGCGTTCACCGCGATGTCGCCAAACACGGATGCGACCATCATGATGCAGTAAACAGAACCTGGATTCATGCGAAAAAATGACGTTTTGCCTTTCGTGCACCCAGGTTCGTCGTTGAGTACACTATCGCAGGCGCTCCTGCCTGTGATGCAGCGTCAAGGGTAACCGCAGCCATGGTCTCCGAGCTGATAGTCCATGCTGCTGCAAACGTCGTCGAACTGTTCGTGCAGATGGGTGTTGTCTTGCAAACGTCCCTCGGGGATCGAGACGTGGCTGCACGATCCGTTACAGCCACGCGGATAAGGTGCCTGTCATCTCGACTGCTAGTGATACGAGGCCGTTGGGGTCCAGCACGGCGTTCCGTATTAACCTCCTGAACCCACCGATTCCATATTCTGCTAACAATCATTGGATCTCGACCAACGCGAGCAGCAATGTCGCGATACGATAAACCGCAATCGCGATAGGCTACAAGCCGACCTTTATCAAAGTCGGAAACGTGATGGTACGCATTTCTTCTCCTTACACGAGGCATCACAACAACGTTTCACCAGGCAACGCCGGTCAACTGCTGTTTGTGTATGAGAAATCGGTTGGAAACTTTCCTCATATCAGCAAGTTGTAGGTGTCGCCACTGGCGCCAACCTTGTGTGAATGCTCTGAAAAGTTAATCATTTGCATATCACAGCATCTTCTTCCTGTCGGTTAAATTTCGCGTCTGTAGCACGTCATCTTCATGGTGTAGCAATTTTAATGGACAGTAGTGTAGTAGTGTAAAAATAATAATGTCGTTGTCGTCTTCTTGGAGTCACGTAGAGAGGAGGAACCTGTGACGCTATGTTTAACGTATAGGTAGCTTTCATTTGTCAAGATTGTAAGCAGGACGCCATTAGGCGCTGACTATAAAGAAAGGTTTGTGTACATGTTATTATTCGAGTGTTAAATATAGTTATTTAATGGTATTATTAGAAAGCTTGCCTGGTATTTTAGCCATTTATGTAAGACATTTTCAGCTTTTCAAGTAGTGTTCGTGGTGCAGAGCTGCGACACGGCGGAAAGAGCCGCCGCCGCGGCAGATTCTACATCTACATCTACATGACTACTCTGCAATTCACATTTAAGTGCTTGGCAGAGGGTTCATGAAACCATAATCATAATATCTCTCTACCATTCCACTCCCGAACAGCGCGCGGGAAAAACGAACACCTAAACCTTTCTGTTCCTGCTCTGATTTCTCTTATTTTAGTTTGATGATCATTCCTACCTATGTAGGTTGGGCTCAACAAAATATTTTCGCATTCGGAAGAGAAAGTTTGTGACTGAAATTTCTAAATAGATCTCGCCGCGACGAAGAACGTCTTTGCTTTAATGACTTCCATCCCAACTCGCGTATCATATCTGCCACACTCTCTCCCCTATTACGTGATAATACAAAACGAGCTGCCCTTTTTTGCACCCTTTCGATGTCCTCCGTCAATCTCACCTGGTAAGGATCCCACACCGCGCAGCAATATTCTAACAGAGGACGAACGAGTGTAGTGTAAGCTGTCTCTTTAGTGGACTTGTTGCATCTTCTAAGTGTCCTGCCAATGAAACGCAACCTTTGGCTCTCCTTCCCCACAATATTTTCTATGTGGTCTTTCCAACTGAAGTTGTTCGTAATTTTTACACCCAGGTACTTAGTTGAATTGACAGCCTTGAGAATTGTACTATTTATCGAGTAATCAAATTCCAACGGATTTCCTTTGGAACTCGTGTGGTTCACCTCACGCTTTTCGTTATTTAGGGTAAACTGCCACCTGCCGCACCATACAGCAATCTTTTCTAAATCGCTTTGCAACTGATACTGGTCTTCGGATGACCTTACTAGACGGTAAATTACAGCATCATCTGCGAACAACCTAAGACAACTTCTCAGATTGTCACCCAGGTCATTTATACAGATCAGGAACAGCAGAGGTCCCAGGACGCTTCCCTGGGGAACACCTGATATCACCTCAGTTTTACTCGATGATTTGCCGTCTATTAGTACGAACTGCGACCTTCCTGACAGGAAATCACTAATCCAGTCGCACAACTGAGACGATACCCCATAGGCCCGCAGCTTGATTAGAAGTCGTTCGTGAGGAATGGTGTAAAAAAATTTCCGGAAATCTAGAAATACGGAATCAACTTGAGATCCCCTGTCGATAGCGACCATTACTTCGTGCGAATAAAGAGCTAGCTGCGTTACACAAGAACGATGTTTTCTGAAACCATGCTGATTACGTATCAATACATCGTTCCCTTCGAGGTGATTCATAATATTTGAATACAGTATATGCTCCAAAACCCTACTGCAAACCGACGTCAATGATATAGGTCTGTAGTTCGATGGATTACTCCTACTACCCTTCTTAAACACTGGTGCGACCTGCGCAATTTTCCAATCTGTAGGTACATATCTATCGGTGAGCGAGCGGTTGTATATGATTGCTAAGTAGGGAGCTATTGTATCAGCGTAATCTGAAAGGAACCTAATCGGTATACAATCTGGACCTGAAGACTTGCCCGTATCAAGGGATTTTAGTTGCTTCCCAACCCCTAAGGTATCTACTTCTAAGAAACTCATACTAGCAGCTGTTCGTGTTTCAAATTCTGGAATATTCCGTTAGTCTTCCCTGGTGAAGGAATTTCGGAAAACTGCGTTCAATAACTCCGCTTCAGCGGCACAGTCGTCGGTAACAGTACCATCGGCACTGCGCAGCGAAGGTATTGACTGCGTCAAATGGTTCAAATGGCTCTAAGCACTATGGAACTTAACTGCTGATATCATCAGTCCCCCATAACATAGAACTACTTAAACCTAACTAACCTAAGGACATCACATACATCCATGCCCGAGGCAGGATTCGAACCTGCGACCGTAGTGGTCGCGCGGTTCCAGACTGTAGCGCCTAGAACCGCTCGGCCACCAGCGGCAGGCTTGACTGCGCCTTGCCGCTTGTGTACTTTACATACGACCAGAATTTCTTCGGATTTTCTACCAAATTTCGAGACAATGTTTCGTTGTGGAACCAATAAAAGGTATCTCGCATTGAAGTCCGTGGCAAATTTCGCGCGTCTGTAAATTTTAGCCAATCTTCGGGATTTCGCGTTCTTCTGAACTTCGCATGTTTTTTTCCGTTGCCTCTGCAACAGTGTTCGGACCTGTTTTGTGTACCATGGGGTATCAGTTCCATCTCTTACCAATTTATGAGGTATGAATCTCTCAATTGCTGTTGCTACTATATCTTTGAATTTGAGCCACATCTCGTCTACATTTGCATAGTCAGTTCGGAAGGAATGGAGATTGTCTCTTAGGAAGCCTTCTAGTGTCACTTTATCCGCATTTTTAAATAAAATTATTTTGCGTTTGTTTCTGGTGGATTTGGAAGAAACGGTATTGAGCGTAGCTACAACGACCTTGTGATCACTAATCCCTGTATCAGTCATGATGCTCTCTATTAGCTCTGGATTGTTTGTGGCTAAGAGGTCAAGTGTGTTTTCGCAACCATTTACAATTCGCGTGGTTTCGTGGACTAACTGCTCGAAATAATTTTCGGAGAAAGCATTTAGGACAATCTCGGAAGATGTTTTCTGCCTACCACCTGTTTTGAACAAGTATTTTTGCCAACATATCGAGGGAAGGTTGAAGTCCCCACCAACTGTAACTGTATGAGTGGGGTATTTATTTGTTACGAGACTCAAATTTTCTCTGAACTGTTCAGCAACTATATCGTCGGAGTCTGGGGGTCGGTAGAAGGAGCCAATTATTAACTTAGTTCGGCTGTTAAGTATAGCCTTCACCCATACCAATTCGCACGGAGTATCTACTTCGACTTCACTACAAGATAAACCACTACTGACAGACACAAACACTCCACCACTAATTATGCCTAATCTATCTTTCCTGAACACAGTCTGAGACTTCGTAAAAATTTCTGCAGAACTTATTTCAGGCTTTAGCCAGCTTTCTGTACCTATAACGATTTCAGCTTCTGTGCTTTCTATTAGCGCTGACAATAAGGGCAATCATACCGCAACAAGCGGTCAGGTAGAAAGTGAATTTAAAATTGTTTTTACAGCAGTTCGAGATCGGAGAACAAAGCAGCAGACTTGACGATGTGTGTCACAGGCGGACGCGGGCTGCTAATATTGCAAACAGTGTCAGAGTTAAAATACTTTCATGTTCCAAAAGGAAATCTTGCTATGCAAAAATTCTGGACTGGTAAAAGTTATATAAAAATCTTTTTCTGGTTAATAATGACAGTCTCATGCTCTAGTGTTAGCCATGGCACTGATTAATTATTAATGTTGAAGAATCCACTGCAAGGTTTGAGGTTCTTTAAGCATTGCGTACGGTAACTTCATCATTTTTGATAACAGAAATAATTTCAGAACCTTTTTACGATAGTTGTAGCAGAGATGGATATGTTGTGCATTCTATTGAGTTACAGTAACAAAACCGTTCATTTAATAAGAAGCCAGTTCCAGTACAATAATAATTAATCTCACTTGTTCGTAACATACAATTAACCAAAGTAAACCAGTGTACAGAAACAACAGTGAAGCGCGAAACGTCATGCGGCCAAAATCACGCACGCTTGTAGCCTTTTCACGTGAACCACCTGGGTACAAATGACCGCTCCGACAATGCACTGCCCTGTTATACCTTGTGTACGCGATACTATCGCCATCTGTATATGTGCATATCGTTATCCCATCACTTTTGCCTCCACGATGTACAAGCAGCATAAAAGAGGACACCCACAAAATTTACAGACAAGCACCTGAAACGTCTGTTTGTTGCTGAATTCATGAGTATATTCTAACTCCGATGATAGAAAAATTTCCTTGTGAGGGAAAAACTTGTGCACAAAATCAGCACGGGGTTAGAAACCATCTCAGCTTGCCCTCTTCGCAGATTGCCAATCACGGATTAAAGGCAACAGTCAGATTCAATAATCCTAGATATCCAGATCGCGTTTCACACGGTGCCCACTGCAACAATTAAAAGAGGCACGAGGATACGGAATAGGTTCCCAGGTATGTGAGTGGCTCGAAGAAGCCAATACGTTGTTATCTACGGCGAGTATTATCAGAGACAATGATACAGCTGGGAACGTCGCCCGAGAACTGTGATAGGCATAAATGATTTTACGATGCAGTCATCCACAGCTTAGTGCTAAGTTTTAAAAACATTCTTTACAAATTTTGTTAAAATCCTCTCCTAGATTATACACAACCGGTTTCGCGATATATTAATAACACCTTCATCTGAGACGTGCACGTGAGTCCTACTGTAGGGATGGCGAATGCTCGACTTCAGTTTATTGGGAAGATTTTGAAAAAGTGTAACTTATTTACTAAGGACACAGTGTACGGAAAACTTGTGCGAGCCGTTCTTCAGTACAGTTCGAGTGTTTGGGATCCGCACCAGGTCGGATTAAAGGGAGATATCAAAGCAATTCAGAGACGTGCTACTAGATTTGTTAACGGCGGAATCTTTCAACACAGCTAAAACGGAAATACTCCGTGAACTCAAAATGGGATCCTCAAGAGGGAAGAGTTCTCATTTTCGCGAAACAGAGAATCATAATTTGCGCCAGACTGCAGACTGATTTTCCTGTAATGAACATACATTTCGCTCAAAGGACCGTGAAGATGCAGAGAGGCGTTTTACCTTCGTTACGTTTGCGTGTGGAAGACGTAAGGGAATGACTAGCAATGACGCACCGCATAATGGCATGTGTATTGTGTATGTAGATGCAGATAAAATTGTTTTGTCAACAACCACGCCTTTCTCGTAATATTGACCTCAGCATATATAAACGATCGTAAAGCGTCTCTGTCATGGTTTTTTCGTGGTTATTCACTACATGAAACATAAGTTAACCATGCCGTTCCCGGAATTGTCCAGATAGAGTTTAGCCACGTAGGGATAACAGCATGAACAAATAAAAAACGTACTGCCCATTGTTACTTAATGTCGCCATAGCAACAATTAGACGTTCCGTTTCCCCGGAAATGAAATCTCAACAGAGCTCAGGGGGTATATAACGCAAAGGACGGGAAGAACGTTCGGAGCAGTCAGTCAAGGAGAGAGGTCAAAGCAGGACATCTGCGCTTCTACACATCTGTTTGTCTTCATGTTGGTGAGCCTACACGTCTGCAGTTCTACAAGTCAGTGGATCTATATATCTGTGCAAATACTTATGTGCAAGTTAACACATTTGCAAGTGTACAAGTCTGTGAATGTAAGCATCTGCGAGTGTGTCCAGCTGTGAAGCAACAAATCTACGAGACTACACGTCAGCGAGCCTGCACCTCTCCGAGGCTACACGTCTGCGAGTCTACATATCTGCGAGCCTGCATGTATCAGAGTTTGCACGTCAGTGATTTTAAAACATATTCTTATACTGTGTACCTGCTTGGCTAAACGTGATCGCTTGAACTATACATTTTCTTCATCTATATGTGCCACTTTAGTATACGTGTTCACGCTTGCAGTACATGTGACTCCTTAGTATACGTGTTCACGCTTGCAGTACATGTGCCTCTTTAGTATATGTGTTCACGCTTGCAGTACATGTGCCTCTTTAGTATACGTGTACACGCTTGCAGTACATGTAACTCCTTAGCATATGTGTTCACACTTGCAGTATGTGTGCCTCTTTAGTAGACATGTTCACGCTTGCAGTACATGTGCTTCTTTAGTATACATGTTCATGCTTGCAGTACGTGTGCCTCTTTAGTAGACATGTTCACACTTGCAGTACGTGTGCCTCTTTAGTATAGGTGTTCATGCTTCCAGTACATGTGCTTCTTTAGTATACATGTTCATGCTTGCAGAACATGTGCTTCTTTAGTATACGTATTCACGCTTGCAGTACATGTGCCTCTTTAGTATACATGTTCATGCTTCCAGTGCATGTGCCTCTTTAGTATATGTATTCTCACTTTCAGTACATGTGACCGTAGAGTATACACGTGAATCCTACCAGTACATATGTACCTTCAGCATACACGTTCACACTTGCATTAAGTATGCAGCTTTTGTATACATGTTCACACTTGCAGTACACATGCTACTTCAGTATACACGTTTACGCTTCCAGTATATGTGCACCTTTAGCATTCACATTCATACATCCAGTTGCCCTTTTTGTATATACATTCACGGATGCAGTACATCTGCCTGCGTAGTTTACATGTCAGCTAAGTCAACACATATGATCTAAGTTTAAACATGATTACTTAATGCACACGTGCCACCATAGTCCACACATGCCACCATAGTCAACACGTGCTACCATAGTCCACACATACCACCATAGTCCACACGTGCCACCATAGTCCACACTTGCAACCATAGTCCACACGTACCCACTCAGTCCACATGTGCCCACTCAGTCCACGCGTGCCCACTCAGTCCACTCGTGCCCACTCAGACCACATGTGCCCACTCAGTCCACACGTGTCCACACAATACACACATGCCTGATCAGTCCACATGTGCCCGATCAGTCCACACGTGCCCAATCAGTCCATACTTGCTCGATCAGTCCACACATGCTCGCACATTATACACATACTATCCTCGTCCACATATGGTCGCTTAGTCCACACATGGTCACTTAGTCCACACATGCTCGCTTAGTCCACACATGCACGCTCAGTCCACACATGCACGCTCAGTCCACACATGCACGCTCAGTCCACACATGCACGCTCAGTCCACACATGCACACTCAGTCCACATATGCTCGTACAATCCACACATGCTCGCTCAGTCAACACATACACGCTCAGTCCACAAATACTTGCTCAGTCCACACATACTCGCTCAGTCCACACATGCTCACACAGTCCACACATGCTCGCACACACCACACATGCTTGCTTAGTCCACAAACCCACATGCTTGAATAGTCCACACGTACACATGCTCGAAGACTCCACACGTACACATGCTCGCATAGTCCACACATCCACATGCTCGCATAGTACACACGTATACATGCTCGCAAAGTCCACATGTACACATGCTATCACAGTCCACATATGCTCGCTCACTCCACACATGCTCACTCAGTCAACACATACACGCTCAGTCCACAAATACTCTCTCAGTCCACACATACTCACTCAGTCCACACATCCTCGCACAGTCCACACATGCTGTCCTCGTCCACAAATGCTCGCTTAGTCCAGACATGGTCGCTTAGTCCCCACATGGTCACTTAGTCCACACATGCACAATTAGTCCACATATCGTCGCTAAGTCCAAACATGGTCGCTTAGTCCACACATGCTCACTTAGTCCAAACATGCTTATTTAGTCCACACATGCTCGCTTAGTCCACAAATACACATGCTCGCTTAGTCCACACATGCTCGCTTAGTCCACGCATGCTCGCTTAGTCCACACGTGCTCGCTTAGTCCACACATGCTCGCTTAGTCCACAGATCCTCGCTTAGTACTCATATGCTCGCTTTGTCCTCATATTCTAGCTTTGTCCTAAGAGGCTCGCTTAGTCCACATGTGCTCGCTTAGTCCACACATGCTCGCTAACTCCACACGTGCTTGCTTAGTCCACACCTACCCGTTTAGTCCACACGTGCTCACTTAGTTCACACGTGCTCACTTAGTCCACATGCGCTCGCTTAGTCCACTCATGCTCACTTAGTCCACACATGGTCGCTTAGTCCACACATGCTCGCTTAGTCTACACATTGTTCCTTAGTCCACACACGGTCGCTTAGGCCACACATGGTCGCTTATCCACACATGGTCGTTAGTCCACACATGCTCGCTTTGTCTACACATGCTTGCTTAGTCCACACATGTTCACTTAGTCAACACATACATATGCTCGCTTAGTCCCAACACACACAAGGCGCTTAGTGCACACATACACATACTTGCTTATTGCACACATGCTCGCTTAGTCCACACATAGTCACTTACTCCACACATGGTCACCTAATCCACACATGGTCGCTTAGTCCATACTTACTCGCTTAGTCCACGTGCTCTCTTAGTCAACAAACTGTCGCTTAGTCAACACATGCTCACTTAGTCCAGTCTTGTTTCCTTAGTCCACACAAGCTCACTTAGTCCACACAAGCTCGCTTAGTCCACACAAGCTCGCTTAGTCCAGTCATGTTCGCTTAGTCCATACAAGCTCACTTAGGCCACACAAGCTCGCTTAGTCCGCACAAGCTCGCTTCGTCCACACATGTTCGCTTAGTCCACACAAGCTCGATTTGTCCTAACACGCCTGCTTAGGCCACACATGCTGGCTTAGTCCACACATTCTTGATTTGCCACATATGCTCGATTAGACCACACATGCTCGCTTAGTCCACACATGTTCGCTTAGCCCACACATGTTCGCTTAGTCCACACATACACATGCTCACTTAGTCAAAACACACTCAAGGTGCTTAGTGCACACATACACATGCTTGCTTAGTCCACACATGCTCGCTTAGTCCACACATGCTCGCTTAGTCCACAGTTGCCCGCTTAGTCCACACAAGCTCGCTTAGTCCACACATGCTGACTTAGTCCACACATGTTTGCTTAGTCCACACATGCTCACTTAGTTGACACATGCTCGCATAGTCCACACATGTTCGCATAGTCCACACATGCTCGCTTAGTCCACACATGATCGCTTAGCCCACACATGCTTCCTTATTCCACACGTGCACGCTTAGTCTACATGTGCTCGCTTAGTCCACATGTGCTCGCTTAGTCACACATGCTCGATTTGTCCTAATATGCTCACTTTGTCCTAACATTCTCGCTTAGTCCTAACATGCTCGCCTAGTCCACACATGCTCACATAGTCCACACGTGCTCGCTTAGTCCTCACATGCTGGCTTAGTCCACACGTGCTGGCATAGTCCACAAGTGCTCGCTTAGTCCACACATGCTCACTTAGTCCACATGTGCTCACTTAGTCCACACATGCTCACTTAGACCACACGTGCTCGCTTAGTCCACACGTGCCCGCTTAGTCCACGCGTGTTCACTTAGACCACACGTGCTCGCTTAGTCCACACATGTTCGCTTAGTCCACACATGTTCACTTAGTCCACACATGCTCGCTTAGTCCACACATGCTCCCTTACTCCACACATACTCTATTTGTCCTAACATGCTCAATTTGTCCTAACATGCTCGCTTAGTCTACACGTGCTGGCTTAGTACACACGTGCTCGCTTAGTCCACACGTGCTCGCTTAGTCCACACGTGCTCACTTAGTCCACATGTGCTCACTTAGTACACATGTGCACGCTTAGTCCACACCTGATCGCTAAGCCACACATGCTCACATACTCCACACATGCGTGCATAGTCCACACATGCTCGCTTAGTCCACAAATGCACGTTTAGTCCACAAATGCTCGCTTAGTCCACACGTGCTGGCTTATCCCACATGTGCTCGCTTAGTCTACACGTGCTCACTTAGTCCATATATGCTCGCTAAGTCCACACATGCTCGCTTAGTCCACTCATGTTTGCTTAGTGCACACATGTTCGCTTAGTGCACACATGTTCGCTTAGTCCACACATAGACGTACTTGCTTAGTCCAAACATACACATGGTGCATAGTCCAAACATGCAGAGTGCACAGATACACATGCTTGCATAGTCCACACATGCTCTCTTAGTCCGCACAAGCTAGCTTAGTCCACACATGCTCGCTTGGTCCACACATGCTCGCTTGGTCCACACATGCTTGCTTAGTCCACATATGCTCGCTTAGTCCACATGTGCTCGCTTAGTCCTCATATTCTCGATTTGTCCTAACATGCTCACTTCGTCCACACATGCTCACTTAGTGCACACGTGCTGGCTTAGTCCACACGTACTGGCTCAGTCCACACATGCTCGCTTAGTCCACACGTGCTAGCTTAGTCCACATATGCTCGCTTAGTCTACACGTGCTTGCTTAATTCTCACATGCTCGCTCAGTCCACACGTGCTCGCTTAGTCCACACGTGCTAGCTTAGTCCACACCTGTTCGCTTAGACCACACATGATTTCTTAGTCCACAAGTGCTCGCTTAGTCCACACATGATTTCTTAGTCCACAAGTGCTCGCTTAGTCCACACATGATTGCTTATTCCACACGTGCTCGCTTAGTCCACATGTGCTCGCTTAGTCCACACGTGCTCGCTTAGTCTCAACATGTCCGCTTAGTCCTCATGTGGTTGCTTATTCTACACGTTCTCGCTTAGTCCACACATGCTTGCTTAGTCCACACATGCTAGCTTAGACCACACGTGCTCGCATAGTCCACACGTGCTCGCTTAGTCCAAATGTTCTCACTTAGTCCACACATAGTAGCTTAGTCCACACATGCCCGCTTAGTCCACACATGCTCGCTTAGTCCACACATGCTCGATTAGTCCACACATGCTTGGTTAAACCACACATGCTCGCCTAGTCCACACATGCTCGCTTAGTCCACATTTGCTCGCTTAGTCCACACGTATTTGCTTAGTCCACATATACACATGCTTCCTTAGTCCAAACACACACAAGGTTCTAAGTGCACACATACACATATTCACTTAGTGTACACATGCACGCTAAGTCCACACATGCTCGCTTAGTACACACATGCTCGCTTAGCCAACACAAGCTCGCTTAGTCCTCAAATGCTCGCTTAGTCTTCACATGCTCACTTAGTCCACACATGCTCGCTTAGTCCACACATGCTCGCTTAGTCCACACATGCCTGCTTAGTCCACACATGCTCGCTTAGTACACACATGCTCGCTTAGTCCACACATGCTCGCTTAGTCCACACATGCTCGCTTAGTCCACACATGCTCGCTTAGTCCACACATGCTCGCTTAGTCCACACATGCTCGCTTAGTCCACACATGCTTGCTTAGTCGACACAAGCTCGCTTCGTCCACGCATGCTCGTTTAGTCCACACATGCTCGCTTAGTCCACACATGCTCGCTTAGTCCACACACGCACGCTTAGTCGACACTAGCTCGCTTAGTCCACACACGCTCGCATAGTCCACACGTGTTCGCTTAGTCCACACATGCTCACTTAGTCCACACGTGTTCGCTTAGTCCACATATGCTCACTTAGTCCACACATGCTCGCTTAGTCCACATATGCTCGCTTAGTCCACACATATTCGCTTAGTCCACTTATACACATGCTTCCTCAGTCCAAACACACACAAATTGCTAAGTGCACACATATACATGCTCGCTTCGTGTACACATGCTCGCTATGTCCACACATGCTCGCTTAGTACACACATGCATGCTTAGTCAACACAAGCTCGCTTAGTCCTCACATGCTTGTTTAGTCTTCACATGCTCACTTAGTCCACACATGCTCGCTTAGTCCACACATGCTCGCTTAGTGAACACATGCCTGCTTAGTCCACACATGCTCGCTAGGTCCACACATGCTCACTTACACCACACATGCTCGCTTAGTCCACACATGCTCGCTTAGTCCACATATGCTCGCTTAGTCCACACATGCTCGCTTAGTCCATACATGCTCGCTTACTTCTCACATGCTCGCAAGTCCACACATGCTCGCTTAGTCCACACATGGTGGCTTAGTCGACACGTGCTCGCTTAGTCGACACGTGCTCGCTTAGTCCACACGTGCTCGCTTAGTTCACACGTGCCAGTTTAGTCCACACGTGCTCGCTTACTCCTCATATGCTCGCTTAGCCCACACATGCTCGCTTAGTCCACACATGCAGGCTTAGTCGACACGTGCTTGCTTAGTCCACATGTTCTCGCTTAGTCCACACTTGCTCGCTTAGTCCACAGGTGCTCACTTAGTCCACACTTGTTCGCTTAGTCCACACATGCTCGCTTAGTCCACTCATGCTCGCTTAGTCCACACATGCTGGCTTAGTCCACACGTGCTCGCTTAGAGCACACGTGCTCTTTTAATCCACACGTGCTCGCTTAGTAGACATGTGCTCACTCAGTCCACACATGTTTGCTTAGACCACTCATGCTCGCTTAGTCCACACATGCTCACTTAGTCCACAGATGCTCGCTTAGTTTACACATGCTCGTTTAGTCCACACATGCTCGCTTAGTCCACACATGCTCGCTTAGTCCACACATGCTCGCTTAGTCCACTCATGCTCGCTTAGTCCTCACATGCTCACTTAGTCCACACATGCTCGCTTAGTCCACACGTGCTCGTTTACTCCTCACATGCTTGCTTAGTCCACACATGCTTGCTTAGTCCACACATGCTGGCTTAGTCACCACGTGCTTGCTTAGTCGACACATGCTCGCTTAGTCCACAAGTGCTTGCTTAGTCCACACGTGCTCGCTTAGTCCACATGTGCTCGCTTAGTCCACATGTGCTTGCTTAGTCCACACGTGCTCCCTTAGTCCACACGTGCTCACTTAGTCCACACATGTTCGCTTAGTCCAGACATGCTAGCTTTGTTCACACATGCTCGCTTAGTCCACACTTGCTCGGTTAGTCCACACATGGTCTCTTAGTTTACACATGCTCGGTTAGTCCACACATGCTGACTTAGTCCACACATGCAGGCTTAGTCGACACGTGCTTGCTTAGTCCACAAGTGCTCGCATATTCCACATGTGCTCGCTTAGTCCACACGTGTTTGCTTAGTCCACACGTGTTCACTTACTTCACACTTCTTCGCCTTGTCCACACATGCTCGCTTAGTCCACTCATGCTCGCTTAGTCCACACATGCTGGCTTAGTCCACACGTGCTCGCTTAATCCACACGTGCTCGCATAATCCACACGTGCTCGCATAATCCACACGTGCTCGCTTAGTAGACATGCGCTCACTCAGTCCACACATGTTCGCTTAGTCCACACATGCTCGCTTAGTCCACACATGCTCACTTAGTCCACTCATGCTCGCTTAGTCCTCACATGCTCGCTTAGTCAACACATGCTCGCTTAGTACACACATGCTCGCTTAGTCCACACGTGCTCGTTTACTCCTCACATGCTCGCTTAGTCCACACATGCTCGCTTAGTCCACACATGCTCGCTTAGTCCACACATTCTCGCTTAGTCCACACATGCTCGCTTAGTTCACACATGCTCGCTTAGTCCACTCATGCTCGCTTAGTCCACACATGCTTGCTTAGTCAACACATCCTCGCTTAGTCCACACACGCTCGCTTAGTCCACACGTGTTCCCTTAGTCCACACATGCTCGCATACTCCACACATGCTCGCTTAGTCTACACATGCTCGCTTAGTCCACACATGCTCGGTTAGTCCACACATGCTCGGTTAGTCCACACATGCTCGCTTAGTCCACACATGCTCGCTTAGTGCACACATGCTCGCTTAGTCCACACATGCTCGCTTAGTCCACACATGCTCGCTTAGTCCACACATGCTCGCTTAGTCCACACATGCTCGCTTAGTCCACACGTGTTCGCTTAGTCCACACACGCTCGCTTAGTCCACATGTGTTCGCTTAGTCCACATATGCTCACTTAGTCCACACATGCTCGCTTAGTCTACACGTGCCTGCTTAGTCCACACATGCTCGCTTAGTCCACACATGCTCGCTTAGTCCACACATGATCGCTTAGTCCACACATGCTCGCTTAGTCCACACATGCTCGCTTAGTCGACACATGCTCGCTTAGTCCACTCATGCTCGCTTAGTCCACACATGCTTGCTTAGTCGACACATGCTCGCTTAGTCCACACACGCTCGCTTAGTCCACACGTGTTCGCTTAGTCCACACATGCTCGCTTAGTCCACACATGCTCGCTTAGTCCACACATGCTCGTTTAGTCCACACATGCTGGCTTAGTCGACACGTGCTCGCTTAGTCGACATGTGCTCGCTTAGTCCACACGTGCCAGTTTAGTCCACACATGCTCGCTTACTCCTTAAATGCTCGCTTAGCCCACACATGCTCGCTTAGTCCACACATGCAGGCTTAGTCGACATGTGCTTGCTTAGTCGACACGTGCTTGCTTAGTCCACAAGTGCTCGCATAGTCCACATGTGCTCGCTTAGTCCACACGTGCTCGCTTAGTCCACACTTGCTAACTTAGTCCACACTTGTTCGCTTAGTCCACACATGCTCTCTTAGTCCACACATGCTCGCTTAGTCCACACATGCTGGCTTAGTCCACACGTGCTCGCTTAGTCCACACGTGCTCGCTTAATCCACACGTGCTTGCTTATTCCACATGTGCTCACTTAGTCCACACATATTCGCTTAGACCACACATGCTCGCTTAGTCCACACATGCACGCTTAGTCCACACACGCCCGCTTAGTCCACACATACTGGCTAGGTCGACATGTGTTTGCTTAGTCGACACATGCTCGCTCAGTCCACAAGTGCTTGCTTAGTCTACACGTGCTCACTTAGCCCACATGTGCTCGTTTAGTCCACACGTGCTCCCTTAGTCCACACGTGCTCACTTAGTCCACACAGGCTCGCTTAGTCGACACAAGCTTGCTTAGTCCACACATGTTCGCTTAGTCCACATGTGCTCGCTTAGTCCACACATGCTCGCTTAGTCCACACATGCTCGCTTAGTCCACACATGCTTGCCTACTCCACACATGCTCACTTAGTCCACACATGCTTGCTTAGTCCACACATGTTCGCTTAGTCCACACGTGCTCGCTTAGTCCACACATGCTCGCTTAGTCCACACATGCTGGTTTAGTCGACATGTGCTCGCTTAGTCGATTTGTGCTCGCATAGTCCACACATGTTTGCTTAGTCAACACATTCTCGCTTAGTCCGCACGTGCTCGCTTAGTCCACACGTACTCGCTTAGACCATACGTGCTGGCTTAGTCCACATGTCCTCGCTTATTCCACACATGCTCGCTTAGTCCACACGTTCTCGGTTAGTCCACACGTGTTCGCTTAGTCCGCACGTGCTGGCTTAGTCCACACGTGCTCACTTAGTCCACACGTGCTCGCTTAGTCCACACATGCTCGCTTAGTCCACACGAGCTCGCTTAGTCCACACGTGCTTGCTTAGTTTACACGTGCTGGCTTAGTTTACACATGCTCGCTTAGTCCACACATGCTTGCTTAGTCCACACATATTCGCTTAGGCCACACATGCTCGCTTAGTTGATACATGCTCGCTTAGTCCACAAATGCCCGCTTAGTCCACACATGTCCGCTTAGTCCCCACATGCCCACTTAGTCCACACATGCCCGCTTAGTCCGCACATGCCCGCTTTGTCTGCACATGCCAGTTTAGTCCACACATGCTCGCTTACTCCACACATGCTCGCTTAGTCCACACGTGCTGGCTTAGTCCACACGTGCTCGCTTAGTCCACTCGTGCTTGCTTATTCCACACGTCCTCGCTTAGTCCACACATCCTCGCATAGTCCACATGTGCTCGCTTAGTCCTCACGTGCTCGCTTAGTCCATACGTGCTCGCTTAGTCCACACATGCTCGCTTAGTGCACACGTGCTCACTTAGTCCACACGTGTTCGCTTGGTCCACACATGCTCGCTTAGTCCACACTTGCTCGCTTAGTCCACACATGCTCGCTTAGTTTACACATGCTTGCTTAGTCCACACATGCTCGCTTAGTCCACACATGCTCACTTACTCACACATGCTCGCTTAGTCCACACATGTTCGCTTAGTCCACATATGCTCGCTTAGTCCACACATGCTCGCTTAGTCCATACATGCTCGCTTTCTTTTCACATGCTCGCTTAGTCCACACATGCTCGCTTAGTCCACACATGCTGGCTTAGTCGACACGTGCTCGCTTAGTCGACACGTGCTCGCTTAGTCCACATGTGCTCGCTTAGTCCACACGTGCCAGTTTAGTCCACACTTGCTCGCTTACTCCTCACATGCTCGCTTAGCCCACACATGCTCGCTTAGTCCACACATGCAGGCTTAGTCGACACGTGCTTGCTTAGTCCACAAGTGCTCGTATAGTCCACATGTGCTCGCTTAGTCCACACGTGCTTGCTTAGACCACACGTGCTAACTTAGTCCACACTTGCTCGCTTAGTCCACACATGCTCGCATAGTTTACACATGCTCGCTTAGTCCACACATGTGCACTTAGTCCACGCATGCTCGCTCAGTCCACACATGCTCGCTTAGTCCACTCCTGCTCACTTAGTCCTCACATGCTCGCTTAGTCCACACATGCTCGCTTAGTCCACACATGCTCGCTTAGTCCACACATGCTCGCTTAGTACACACATGCTCGCTTAGTCCACACGTGCTCGTTTACTGCTCACATGCTCGCTTAGTCCACACATGCTCGCTTAGTCCACACATGCTGGCTTAGTCGACACGTGCTTGCTTAGTCGACACATGCTCGCTTAGTCCACAAGTGCTCGCTTAGTCCACACATGCTCGCATAGTCCAAACCTGCTCGCTTAGTCCACACATGCTCGCTTAGTCCACACATGCTCGCTTAGTCCACACATGCTTGTTTAGTCGACACATGCTCGCTTATTAAACACACGCTCGCTTAGTCCACACATGCTCGCTTAGTCCACACATGCTCGCTTAGTCCACACATGGTCGCTTAGTCCACACATGCTCGCTTAGTCCACACATGCTCGCTTAGTCCACACGTGCCTGCTTAGTCCACACATGCTTGCTTAGTCCACTCATGCTCGCTTAGTCCACACATGCTCGCTTAGTCCACACATGCTCGCCTAGTCCACACATGCTCGCTTAGTCCACACATGCTCGCTTAGTCCACACATGCTCGCTTAGTCCACACATGCTCGCTTAGTCCACTCATGCTCGCTTAGTCCACACATGCTTGTTTAGTCGACACATGCTCGCTTAGTCCACACACGCTCGCTTAGTCCACACATGCTCGCTTAGTCCACACGTGCCTGCTTTGTCCACACATGCCTGCTTAGTCCACACATGCTCGATTAGTCCACACATGCTCGCTTAGTCCACACATGCTCGCTTATTCCACACATGCTCGCTTAGTCCACACATGCTCGTTTAGTCCACACATGCTCGCTTAGTACACACATGCTCGCTTAGTCCACACGTGCTCGTTTACTGCTCACATGCTCGCTTAGTCCACACATGCTCACTTAGTCCACACATGCTGGCTTAGTCGACACGTGCTTGCTTAGTCGACACCTGCTCGCTTAGTCCACAAGTGCTCGCTTAGTCCACACATGCTCGCTTAGTCCAAACATGCTCGCTTAGTCCACACATGCTTGCTTAGTCCACACATGCTCGCTTAGTCCACACATGCTTGTTTAGTCGACACATGCTCGCTTAGTCCACACATGCTCGCTTAGTCCACACATGCTCGCTTAGTCCACACATGCTCGCTTAGTCCACACATGCTCGCTTAGTCCACACGTGCCTGCTTAGTCCACACATGCTCGCTTCGTCCACACATGCTCGCTTAGTCCTTAATTGCTCGCTTACTCCACACATGCTCGCTTAGTCTACACATGCTCGCTTTGTCCACACATGCTCGCTTAGTCCACACATGCTCGTTTAGTCCACACATGCTCGCTTAGTCCACTCATGCTCGCTTAGTCCACACATGCTTGTTTAGTCGACACATGCTCGCTTAGTCCACACGTGCCTGCTTAGTCCACACATGCTCGCTTAGTCCACACATGCTTGCTTAGTCCACACATGCTCGCTTAGTCAACACGTGTCCGCTTAGTCCACACATGCTCGCTTAGTCCACACATGCTCGCTTAGTCCACTCATGCTCGCTTAGTCCACACATGCTCGCTTAGTCGACACATGCTCGCTTAGTCCACACACGCTCGCTTAGTCCACACGTGTTCGCTTAGTCCACACATGCTTGCTTAGTCCACACATGCTCGCTTAGTCCACATATGCTCACTTAGTCCACACATATTCGCTTAGTCCACATATACACATGCTTCCTCAGTCCAAACACACACAAATTGCTAAGTGCACACATATACATGCTCGCTTAGTGTACACATGCTCGCTAAGTCCACACATGCTCGCTTAGTACACACATGCACGCTTAGTCAACACAAGCTCGCTTAGTCCTCACATGCTCGCTTAGTCTTGACATGCTCACTTAGTCCACACATGCCTGCTTAGTCCACACATGCTCGCTTAGTCCACACATGCTCACTTACTCCACACATGCTCGCTTAGTCCACACATGCTCGCTTAGTCCACATATGCTCGCTTAGTCCACACATGCTCGCTTAGTCCATACATGCTCGTTTACTTCTCACATGCTCGCTTAGTCCACACATGCTCACTTTGTCCACACATGCTGGCTTAGTCGACACGTGCTCGCTTAGTCGACACGTGCTCGCTTAGTCCACATGTGCTCACTTAGTCCACACATGTTCGCTTAGACCACACATGCTCGCTTAGTCCACACATGCTCGCTTAGTCCACACATGCTCGCTTAGTCCACACATACTCGCTTAGTCCACTCGTGCTCGCTTTCTCCCCACATGCTTGCTTAGTCCACACATGCTCGCTTAGTCCACAGATGCTGGATAGTCGACACGTGCTTGCTTAGTCAACTCATGCTCGCTCAGTCCACAAGTGCTCGCTTAGTCCACACGTGCTTGCTTAGTCCACATTTGCTCGCTTAGTCCACACGTGCTCCCTTAGTCCACACGTGCTCACTTAGTCCACACATGTTCGCTTAGTCCACACATGCTCGCTTAGTTCACACATGCTCGCTTAGTCCACACTTGCTCGGTTAGTCCACACATGGTCTCTTAGTTTACACATACTCGCTTAGTCCACACATGCTCGCTTAGTCCACACGTGCTTGCTTAGTCCACATGTGCTCGCTTAGTCCACACGTGCTCCCTTAGTCCACACGTGCTCACTTAGTCCACACATGCTCGCTTAGTCCACACATGCTCGCTTAGTCTACACATGCTCGCTTAGTCCACACATGCTGGTTTAGTCGACATGTGCTTGCTTAGTCGACACGTGCTCGCTTAGTCCACACATGTTCGCTTAGTCGACACGTTTTCGCTTAGTCCACACGTGCTCTTTTAGTCCACACGTGCTCGCTTAGACCATACGTGCTGGCTTAGTCCACATGTCCTCGCTTATTCCACACATGCTCGCTTAGTCCACACATTCTCGCTTAGTCCACACGTGCTCGCTTAGTCCACACGTGCTGGCTTAGTCCACACGTGCTCACTTAGTCCACACGTGCTCCCTTAGTCCACACATGCTCGCTTAGTCCACACGAGCTCGCTTAGTCCACACGTGCTCGCTTAGTTTACACGTGCTCGCTTAGTTTACACATGCTCGCTTAGTCCACACATGCTTGCTTAGTCCACACATGTTCGCTTAGTCCACACATGCTCGCTTAGTAGATACATGCTCGCTTAGTCCACACATGCCCGCTTAGTCCACACATGTCCGCTTAGTCCCCACATGCCCGCTTAGTCCACACATGCCCGCTTAGTCCGCACATGCCCGCTTTGTCCGCACATGCCAGTTTAGTCCACACATGCTCGCTTACTCCACACATGCTCGCTTAGTCCACACGTGCTGGCTTAGCCCACACGTGGTCGCTTAGTCCACACGTGCTCGCTTAGTCCACACGTCCTCGCTTAGTCCACACGTGTTTGCTTGGTACACACATGCTCACTTAGTCCACACATGCTCGCTTAGTCCACACTTGCTCGCTTAGTCCACACATGCTCGCTTATTCCACACATGCTCGCTTAGTCCACACATGCTCGCTTAGTCCACACATGCTCGCTTAGTCCACACATGCTCACTTAGTCCACACATGATCGCTTAGTCCACACATGCTCGCTTAGTCCACACATGCTCGCTTAGTCGACACATGCTCGCTTAGTCCACACAGGCTCGCTTAGTCGACACAAGCTTGCTTAGTCCACACACGCTCGCGTAGTCCGCACATGGTCACTTAGTCCACATATGTTGTCTTAGTCCACACACGCTTGCTTAGTCCACACATGCTCGCTTAATCCGCACATGCTCGCTTAGTCCACACATGCTTGCTTAGTCCAGACATGCTCACTTAGTCCACACATTCTCGCTTAGTCTACACATGTTTGCTTAGTCCACACATGCTCGCTTAGTCCACACATGCTCGCTTAGTCCACACATTCTCGCTTAGTCCACACATGTTTGCTTAGTCCACACATGTTCCCTTAGTCTACACATGCTCGCTTAGTCCACAACTCGCTTAGTCGACACATGCTCGCTTAGTCCACACAGGCTCGCGTAGTCGACACAAGCTTGCTTAGTCCACACACGCTCGCGTAGTCCGCACATGGTCACTTAGTCCACACATGTTCTCTTAGTCCACACATGCTCGGTTAGTCCACACATGCTCATTTAGTCCACACATGCTCGCTTAGTCCACACATGCTCGCTTAGTCCACACATGCTCGCTTAGTCCACATGTTCTCACGTAGTAAACTCGTGCTCGCTTAGTCCACATGTTCTTGCTTAGTGCACACATGCTCGCTTAGTCCACACGTGCTTGCTTAGTCCATACATGCTCGGTTTTTTCACACATGCTCCATTAGTTCACACATGCTCACATAGTCCACACATGCTGACTTAGTTATACATGCCTGCTTAGTCATTGGTTCTTATGTGGCACCTTAGCTCATGCTTGCTTTATTATTTCGTACATGTCTGCTGAGTTCACACATGCTTGCTTAGTCCACATGTTCTTTTTTAATCATGGCACTTCTCCTTAGTCAACACATGCCTCCTTACTTGACACATGTCTCCTTTTATTCATAATTATCTGTTTTGTTCATGGTCAGCTTTGTAAAGTATCCTCCTGGAAGGTACACTACTACTGGTGGCCATCTTCTTCAGCAGTGATGAGTAAGACGACGTTGACGACGACTGCACATTAACAGTGTCACTTTGTTTTGCTAGGTGGTGATTGACTTAACTATGTTCTCTCAGTTCTGACCAAGGTTTTTTGGGAGGTTTTCCTTGGTTGTAAGGCAAATGCCAGAACTGCAAATACCCTCCCATTACTGTAGTGAATATTGATGTGAAAGATTAAATAAATGTTGAAGCCTAACTTACCTTGTCTTTATTGAATTTTTTAAATATAAAGATTAATGAAATGATAAAATCAATCCTTGATGAAAACAGTGCTTGATAGGATCAATCCTGTTTCTTGGGTGATACTTATAGAATGGTAGACCATTTCTGAATAAAAACATATTGCTGTTATTGTGGTTCTTAAAGAGAGTGGTAAACTGACGTAAGCTAATTGATGGGTTGAACATTTGGAGAGAGATAACCCAAATAAGGCTGAAATACATGTAGAAGAAAAACAAATTACAATAGAAACCGCAGAAATGGTGTCCCAGTGTTTCGTTCTCGTTTGTCGTTGGTATTTCGACTGAACCTGCTCTGCTGATGATTAGTGGTCAGTATTTTTTTCTTTTTTTTAAGATTTGTTCAGAGAATAGATTTCAATTGTTCAACTGTTAAGCAATCGTCGAATAACTGAGAGTTAACTTTGGATTATTGAATCCTTGGGAGACACACTATTTCTGGAATATAATTTGTTTCATCAGAAGAAAAGTCGGTGAAACTTAACGCTCGATTTGTATGTTAATCACAGGATTGTTTTCTTTAACAAATGGATTTGTTATGTGGCGGTAAGCAGAGAGTCCAGCGGGAGCGAAACTAACATCTTTGAATGTTTACATCTGGATCGCTGTGCATCTGTTCTTTTGTTAGAGCGTATTGAACAGACAAATACTACTTAGTTGACCATAAAGAAATTTTTGGTGTGTCTCGAGATGTGGCTCGTCAGACAATTCAATATCCCACAGTGGGATGTCACAATGAAGAAAATCCTTACACGTTGGTTTTGATCGAAACACATTTTTTTACATTTCCTCAGTGAGGAATGGAATAGTCTACTTGCAACACCGTCTCCTCCAACATACGCTGATGAACACAAAGAACACGTTGCCCAGTATCCTTGACCATGTCGGCTTGTAGAACCTATTCTCAACTAACTTAGTTGTATTCTTTGTTCGAATGGCGCTTTGTAAAATACACAGGTTTCCACAAATCGGAAGAGGAAGGTAGCACAGCTACCTTAAAGACGCGGTTGGCCTCACCTTATTTGTGTTGGTACCTACTATTAGGAGGGATGCAATTTTAAATACACAAGAAAAGACTAATAAATTGGATCTGTAAAATTTCTCATGCTTGTTTATATACTCGTGGCATGAGTAAATAGAAAATGAGGTGAACGTAGCATGCATTCAATAACATACAAAACTATACTACTTCGATTGTTTTTAAGAACATCCATATACAGTATATTATAAAAATGTATCTGTGATAAGTATGTTCGAGTGTTTCATATCTCTTCATAAACCATTAGACCAATTCGTCGAAACTTGGTACACATATCACTTACTGTCTCGAAAGAATTGCTGTGGGGCTAAGAAACACATACCTGTCAAAGGGGTGGGGTTGAAAATACCGCGTAGCCCACGACGCTTGAATACTCTACTCTAATGATAAAGTATTTGAATATGAGAGCAGTTAGTGACTTGGAACACGCTTTACACGTAACTCCAGACCCTTACGAAATTTTTCTTGCTGATAACCCTCACAAAATGAAAGGAAAAAAAATTATAGCTTACTACGTCTTCGTTGTTCATGCAGTAAAACTGTCACATAAAGTATGACGTTTTAAGTATCGCTTCACATATTGCAGACAGTATTTACATGTACCATTGACTTTATCTAGAAAAATGTATCAATCTATGACACATACACTATGTGATCAAAAGTCGTCGGACACTCCCAAAACATATACGTTTTTCATATGAGGTGGATTGTGCTGCCACCTACTGCCAGGTACTCCATACCAGCGACCTCAGTAAATGGTTCAAATGGCTCTAAGCACTATGGGACTTAACATCTGAGATCATCAGTCCCCTAGACTTAGAACTACTTAAACCTAACAAACCCAAGGACGTCACACACATCCATGGCCGAGGTAGGATTCGAACCTGCGACGGTAGCAGCAGCGCGGTTCCGGATGGAAGCGCCTAGAACCGCTCCGCCACAGCGGCCGGCGACCTCAGTACTCATTAGACATCGTGAGAGCAGAATGGGTTCCTCTGCGGAACTCACGGACTTCGAACGTGGTCAGGTGATCAGGTGTCACTTACGTCATACGTCTGTACACGAGATTTCCACACTCCTAAACATCCCTAGGTCCACTGTTCCCGATGTGATAATGCAGTGAAAATGTAAAGGGACACGTGCAGCACAAAAGCGTACAGGCAGGACCTTGTCTGTTGACTGACAGCGACCCCCGACAGTTGTGTTATAGGCAGACATCATCTACCCAGAACATCACACAGGAATTTCAAACTGGGTCAGGATCGACTGCAAGTACTGTGACAGTTAGGCGGGAGGGAGGGAGAAAACTTGGATTTCATGGTCGAGCAGCTGCTCATAAGCCACACATCACGCCGGCAAATGCCAAACGATGCATCGCTTGGTGCAAGGAGCATATACATTGGATGTTTGAACAGTGGAAAAACGTTGTGTGGAGTGACGAATGATGGTACACAATGTGGCATTCCGAGGGCAGCGTGTGGGTTTGGCGAATGCCCGGTGAACGTCATCTGCCAGCGTGTGTAGTGCCAACAGTAAAATTCGCAGGCGGTGGTGTTATGGTGTGATTGTGTTTTTCATGGAGGGGCTTGCACCTCTTGTTGTTTTGGGTGGCATTATCACAGCACAGGCCTACACTGATATTTTAAGGACCTTCTTGCTTCCCACTGTTGAAGAGCATTTCGGGGATGGCGATTGCATCTTTCAACGATCGAGCACCTGTTCATAATGTACGACTTGTGGCGGAGTGGTTATACGATAATAATATCCCTGTAATGGATAGGCCTGCACAGAGTCCTGCCCTGAATCCTATAGAATATATTTGGGATGTTTTGGAACGCCGACTTCGTGCTAGGCCTGACCGACCGACATCGATACCTTTACTCAGTGGAGCACTCCGTGAAGAATGGGCTGCCATTCCCCAAGAAACCTTCGAGTACCTGACTGAACGTATGACGGCGAGAGCGGAAGCTGTCATCAAGGCTAAGGGTGAGCCAACACCATATTGAATTCCAGCATTACCGATGGAGGGCGCCACGAACTTGCAAGTCATTTTCAGCCAGATATCCGGATAGTCTTGATCACGTAGTGTATTTCAGGATATCTGACGTCATAAACTGGGATGTGCGAAAAACTTCCGCATCATGAGTGACGTTTATATCTATTACTTCATTGTAACTATATTCACAACGCATATCGCGTTCTGTGTCCACATACACCGCTGAATGTACTTAGAAAAACATATCGTTGTACGACTCCATAGTTCAGGAGAAATCATAAACACTGAGATGCGTGAGAAACTGCTGCATCATGGTTCAAATGGATCTGAGCACTATGGGACTTAACATCTGAGGTCATCAGTCCCCTAGAACTTAGAACCACCTAAACCCAACTGACCTAAAGACATCACACACAAGGTCATCAGTCCCCTAGAACTTAGAACCACTTAAACCCAACTGACCTAAGGACATCACACACATTCATACCCGAGGCAGGATTCGAACCTGCGACCGTAGCGGTCGCGCGGTACCAGACTGAAGCGCCTAGAACCGCTCGGCCACCTCGGCCGGCGAGACAAGGGAAACGACTATATGGCAGTCCCAATGGACAGAATAGGAGACAGCTAAAAAAGGCACGTGGGAAAAGGGCTAAAAAACACGCCATACAAAATGGAGGTCCAAAACTAAAAATTAAATGGCCTTCGTCATATTGCTTCGGCGGATACAAAGTGAAACGCGGTCGACAGTCCGCGCATCATTCCCGAAAACGGCTGATAAATCAGACGGCAAACCCAAGCGGGAACGTAAAGGGGTTAAAAAATGGGCATTCCAGCAGGAAGTGGCGGACAGTTGAAATTTGGGCGCAATGCGCACAAAGTGGGGATAAAATCTAGTGTGCGATACCATCCGTCGGCTTTGACCAATGATGTCATACGTAAGGCAAAGATGCTGCAATGAACAATCTATGAATGGAACGGATTATACTCGTAAACAAATGAATGTAGTATGCCATAAAATAATACATGTAATGCGACTATTATTTACGCGCTAATTTCATTTAAACGAGTGGAAGATGACTGATATAAACAAGAACACGAGAGCAATTATGAGTGCATGTATTATGTAATATAGTAGAATAGCGTTGTTGCCAGCGATGTGGAAGGCGCAGTATACCGTTAGCAGAGTCTGTTCTATTATATTTTCCACACGTACTGCAAAACCGATCTAAATAATGAATCGTCGAATAGTTGGAATCGGTAAGTAGAAGCAACCTATGTAGGAGGTCATTTCTAGTTACCGATTCCAATACTACTGTTTGTTGCGCAAAAATCTTATAACATATCAGAAACGTGCCTAAAAAATGATCTTGTTAGTGAACTACAGAATACGACTAGACTTTAAAAAAATGAAAGTCTTTACACACATTACTGCACACGCAAAGAAATAAAATGCAAAAAAGACCAAACCTTGCAACCGATAACTATACTACACGAAAGTCACACCAGCAGCAGTAGCTCCAAATAACACTCAGTAAAATCGATACACCAGGTGTGACAGTAAAAATAAGACAAGTGTAGCAAAAACATCAAAAAGGAAAACATAATAGAGAGGCTACATAAAAAGAAACTTACCGCATATGAACTTCCAAAGGAGTCAAAGATCGAGGCTGACAAGAACGAAATAAGAACATAACAAGAAATAATAGTGTTAGAAGGTCAAACTGTAACGAAAGAAGCAAAATCTAGAATAACTGATGAACAATAATAAGAAACACAAAGTCCAGGCACAAATGAGGTACCACTCAAATCAGTTCTTCCTGCCCTCAATCAGACGCAAAATTTTAAAATAATAAAAAGAATGGAACCACGAGTCAATCACATAAACCCCTCGGCCTACGATTGTAACCAAAAAATTTTAAAACGACAGAAAATCCTCCCTTCAGAGAAACCAAAAAAGTAGGACTCGCACAATACAGTAACATAAAAAAACGCAACGTAAAACAAGAAAAAAGTATCAGACCCACCAACACTTAACTAACAAAAAGAGGCCTGTACATTTTGCTGACTACTTTCATAAATGCAAGAAATAAATAATAACCTTTAGGAATATTCTTCCTCCAACAGTATTCATCTAAATGGTCTTGCAACACTGAAATCCTTCTCTTTCCTTCCAATGACGCCCAATGATTGCAAAAATTTTATAGCTGATTTCCGGTCACTCATTTTGTGAAGCAGAATTTTCGCAGTAAAAACAACTGACTCATCCATAACGAACAGCGTGGGAAATCAAAACCTTTTAAATCACGACTACTTTCATTAACAAAAGCTGCCGAAAACAAATTACGAGATGAAAACAAAGCAATCTACATCGAATTTTTAATATACAAGCGCAACGAGGAAATCCAGAGAAATCATTTAACGTTCATCGACAGCAATCTGCGGCACAAACAAAATAACATCACACATTACGTCATTGGTCAAAGCTGACGGGTGGTATCGGACACTAGAATTGACCCCAAAGTGGTGGGGCAGCTCCACTGAGCAAATGACGATGGCTAAAAAGGCAGTGCCCAATACGCAGCCGAGTTAAGATTATCTCCTCCCGTCGGCAGGGCCGAGAGGAGGTCATCCAAGACGCCGGTAGAGACTTCATTCCAGTGATGGTAGTGTACTGGTTTTCTGGAGATGAGAAACGTTTATTTATGGTTGAAATGAAATTTTTAGTAATAAAACGAACTGTTATTCAGTGTACAAAAAGTACATAAAACATCAGTGACCTCACTGTGATATACACTCCTGGAAATTGAAATAAGAACACCGTGAATTCATTGTCCCAGGAAGGGGAAAATTTATTGACACATTCCTGGGGTCAGATACATCACATGATCACACTGACAGAACCACAGGCACATAGACACAGGCAACAGAGCATGCACAATGTCGGCACTAGTACAGTGTATATCCACCTTTCGCAGCAATGCAGGCTGCTATTCTCCCATGGAGACGATCGTAGAGATGCTGGATGTAGTCCTGTGGAACGGCTTGCCATGCCATTTCCACCTGGCGCCTCAGTTGGACCAGCGTTCGTGCTGGACGTGCAGACCGCGTGAGACGACGCTTCATCCAGTCCCAAACATGCTCAATGGGGGACAGATCTGGAGATCTTGCTGGCCAGGGTAGATGACTTACACCTTCTAGAGCACGTTGGGTGGCACGGGATACATGCGGACGTGCATTGTCCTGTTGGAACAGCAAGTTCCCTTGCCGGTCTAGGAATGGTAGAACGATGGGTTCGATGACGGTTTGGATGTACCGTGCACTATTCAGTGTCCCCTCGACGATCACCAGTGGTGTACGGCCAGTGTAGGAGATCGCTCCCCACACCATGATGCCGGGTGTTGCCCCTGTGTGCCTCGGTCGTAAGCAGTCCTGATTCTGGCGCTCACCTGCACGGCGCCAAACACGCATACGACCATCATTGGCACCAAGGCAGAAGCGACTCTCATCGCTGAAGACGACACGTCTCCATTCGTCCCTCCATTCACGCCTGTCGCGACACCACTGGAGGCGGGCTGCACGATGTTGGGACATGAGCGGAAGACGGCCTAACGGTGTGCGGGACCGTAGCCCAGCTTCATGGAGACGGTTGCGAATGGTCCTCGCCGATACCCCAGGAGCAACAGTGTCCCTAATTTGCTGGGAAGTGGCGGTGCGGTCCCCTACGGCACTGCGTAGGATCCTACCGTCTTGGCGTGCATCCGTGCGTCGCTGCGGTCCGGTCCCAGGTCGACGGGCACGTGCACCTTCCGCCGGCCACTGGCGACAACATCGATGTACTGTGGAGACCTCACGCCCCACGTGTTGAGCAATTCGGCGGTACGTCCACCCGGCCTCCCGCATGCCCACTATACGCCCTCGCTCAAAGTCCGTCAACTGCACATACAGTTCACGTCCACGCTGTCGCGGCATGCTACCAGTGTTAAAGACTGCGATGGAGCTCCGTATGCCACGGCAAACTGGCTGACACTGACGGCGGCGGTGCACAAAGGCTGCGCAGCTAGCGCCATTCGACGGCCAACACCGGGGTTCCTGGTGTGTCCGCTGTGCCGTGCGTGTGATCATTGCTTGTACAGCCCTCTCGCAGTGTCCGGAGCAAGTATGGTGGGTCTGACACACCGGTGTCAATGTGTTCTTTTTTCCATTTCCAGGAGTGTATATGAAAAGCAATATCGATATTTCATGACAATCTATGTTTTGTCATAAAGGTACTGACAACAAAGAAAACGACAGAAATAGATTTTCATAATTTTTTTTACTCTGGTTCGAATCTTCGAAACGAGAAAGACGTAGAGGGAGATAATGTATGTTGTAACGTATTCTTGCTGAATACATGCTGTTATTGATAACCAAATAACTTATTTCAGTAGCAGTAGCATCCCTACATATATGAAAAATTAATTGTACATTTCTGTAGAGATTAATGACGTGCAATACGGCGCGAGTTCTAATTAGCATTGTTGATCGCCTTTTGCAAGTGGTATCGAGATCAAAACAGATTATTGTGGATGCCGCTTCACGACTATCTCTTGTTTAAGTGACGAGATTTTCACAGTTATGAAAGTGCTCAGCTTTGAATTAATAATAAGTTTACTAGCAAAGGATGTTTCTCCATACGAACCTACGAAAGTATAGATTATTATTCATGTGAAAAAACATTCCGCTAGAACCCTGAGATATTTCCAAAAGCAAACGATTAAGGTGCTCCACAGCGAGCTGTTACTAATTTATTTTACGTTTATACAGACAAAAAAAATGGAAATTTGTGGTAAGTTCTATGGGACAAAACTGCTGAGGTCATCGGTCCCTAGGCTTACAGCCTACCTAATCTAACTTAAACTAACTTACGCCAAGGACAACGCACACTCCCACGCCCAAGGGAGTACTCGAACCTCCGACGGAGGAAGGGAGCCGCGCGAACCGTGGCAAGGCATCCGAGACCGCACTGCTAGCCTGCGCGGCTTTATACAGATATTCCAAAGCGATTTATTTATCGGGCGCTTGAGTATATCAAAAATAAAATTACTTGTCCTTGGAATGAAGTTTTAGAGGATATGTTGTTTGTAGCCTCATGTGATTTTATTAAGAAGACAAGCATACACACACACACACACACACACACACACACACACACACACAAACGGATACACACCCAAATACAGATGAAAAAAATCACTACAGTGGGCCACCGGAATACTGTCGTTTCTGATTTTGATGTATATGCCTAGGGCAGGATGGTTCAAAATGGCTCTGAGCACTATGCGACGTAACTTCTGAGAACATCAGTCGCCTAGAACTTTCGCCTAGAACTTTGAACTAATTACACCTAACTAACCTAAGGACATCACACACATAGGGCAGGAAAGTAGCGCTATAATGTGCAGATAGACAATTGGGATGTCACATTATTTAATTTCACGTCGAGAAATTCAGTGAGTGCAATTAGCCGCTAGTCCACTACACATACACATTTGTTTTTAATACATTATGCATTGCATGGCGGAGATATTAATGACTTTCTGGCCGTTTTTTTTTTGTTTTTCATTCACGTATAAAGCGAGAATGAGAGATTGTACCTTTGTCCCAATACGTTCCATAGTGTCTCTTACATTGTTTACATGACTCCTATCCGGAGCGATTTCATTTCAGTTATTGCATATTTAAAGACCTGCTGCCTAATATTTTAAAAGCAAGTCGTACATCTTACGGTTTTACATGCAATAGTACATTGTTCCCCATTGCTAGTGATTCACTGTAAATAATCCACTACAGTTCAAAAGGTACAATGATGTACATAATTACAGTATTAGAAGAGAAAAAGATGTTCATGACTCCACGTTAAGGTTGTCTTTTAACATGAAAAGCGATCTGGTCACTTTCCCCATGATATAAAATGTCTGAAAGACAACAAAGTAAAATTTGAAAAGAAACTGAAAAAGTTTCTCCTGGACAACTCCTTCTCTTCCCTAGAAGAATTTCTATTATTGTAATGCGTAAAATGTGGTGAGTAGGTATTACTAACTTATATCCGTAAATTAAAAAGAAATTTCAGCATGTGGCCATATTCACAAATTAATTTGCGATGTTAATGACTCGTTCCACATCATTACGATTAATAGTGCAGAATGATCCATGGAACATGAAACTAACTAAATAAGTAAGTAATAAAATGAGTTAAAGAGAAAATTAAAGTATTTCGTTAAGGGCTGAAAATCCTCTAAGTCAAGATCGCAAATAATTTTTTATTTTGGTTACTAGTTTCAGCTACACACGAACCACCTTCAGATCATAGAAACATTGATTATTGTACTTGAAATGACTGCTTAACACATCGTTAAAATCTTTTTTTTTTTAAGCTGACAACATCCATACAGAACGGATAGGTAAAGTAACTTTACATCGTTCCTAGCCAATCAGTTTGAACGAAGATCATAAAACTTAGTAACTGCTAATTTAAATCATTATTTGATTTATCTTATAGCACAGATCGTGATGAGTGCGTTATTATAACGCGGCGTATGAGAATGATATTGCAGTTGATGACTATTATAACGATCAAGAAACACCAGATTTGAAATGTGCACATTGTAAATAGACTACTGGCCATTAAAATTTCAACACCAAGAAGGAATGCAGATGATAAACGGGTATTCATTGGACAAATATATTATACTAGAACTGACATATGATTACTTTTTCACGCAATTTGGGTGCATAGATCCTGAGAAATCAGTACCCAGAATAAACACCTCTGGCCGTAATAACGGCCTCGACACGCCTGGGCATTGAGTCAAACAGAACTTGGATGGCGTGTACAGGTACAGCTGCCCATACAGCTTCAACACGATACCACAGTTCATCAAGAGTAATGACTGGCGTATTGTGACGAGCCAGTTGCTCGGCCACCATTTACCAGACGTTTTCAATTGGTGAGAGATCTGGAGAATGTGCTGGCCAGGGCAGCAGTCGAACATTTTCTGTGTCCAGAAAGGCCCGTACAGGACCTGAAAAATGCGGTCGTGCATTATCCTGCTGAAATGTAGGGTTTCGCAGGGGTGGAATGAAGGGTAAAGCCACGGGTCGTAACACATCTGAAATGTAACGTCCACTGTTCCAAGTGCCGTCAATGCGAACAGAGGTGACCGAGACGTGTAACCAACGGCACCTCATACCATGACGCCAGGTGATACGCCAGTATGGCGATGACGAATACACGCTTTCTAGTATGAAAAAAAAATGAGTTAAACATATTTGAATTTTTTTCAATTTTATTCTGATAATTATATATATATATATATATATATATATATATATATATATATATATATATATATATATATTATTGAGTTTCATACTAGAATGTCGTGTTCCCAGTTTGGCTTTGGCACAGCTTTGCCACAGGAGACACGAAAGCGGTCGAAGACGTCCGTCTTCTGGTCGGCTCCTGATCGTTGTCAGAAGAAGGCTAGTTTTTGATTACGCAAAGGCTTCTATTATTTGGAAAAGAACAACCCGGATTTCTTTACGTAATCAGTATGAAGTTTATAATCACCTAAGGGACCTTTAACAATGAACAATAAAAAAATTGCATTTGCAAATGAAATCATTAATAAATGGGCCAGCTATGAGTTGTATAGAAGACAAGGAGCGGCCTTCTGTACACGACCAGGATGCCGCATTACTCTCTGCTGTAGTAAAGGCTGTTTGACATTTATAAAAATAATATGACATGGAGGTAAAAAAAATTAAGGAAAAGAATAGAATAAGAAATCTGGTAAACACTAAATATATTCAAACAATTCTCACTATCAAATTAGGGCTTATTTATAAACAATATAACTTACATAAGTACTTTTCTAACAGAATGGTGCGATCAGATTTCAGCCTGCCCTGTGCTGTCTCCTTCGTTTACGTTTTTTCCACAAATTACAGTCATTATTTTTCTCCTTCGTTAAAGACAATTCTTGCACTGTTCAACACCTTCATAACAATAACTTGCCGATTTACAGTTTCGAACATAAATTACTTGAATTTTATTAATTAATAATGTTGTCTGCACGCTGGCAAGACCAATCACTTTTCTAGCTTAAAGTCTACCTTCTTTACGTTTTCACATTACCAGCAGAAGTACATTAAAATCTGAAGATCTGCGAAGGTTTTTTACTGTCATATTTTATTTAGATCGAAGCGGAACGTCAGTTCAGCTTCTGTTAAAATGTTTCTTTGACTGCGCAATCGATGTATTAGCGTCCGCGCTAGATGCGCATCTTTACAGTTATGTAAATTATATAAAACAAATGTCTTTCAAAGAATATGTCTCATTTCATAAGTTGATCATTTAATATACAGATAGGTAAATGCCTTTCCAAGGGTACTCAAAGCTTTCATACGACGGGAATCCCAATAATAGTACAGCTTCCAATGTGCGTTCATCGCGATGTCGCCAAACACGGATGCGACCGTCATGATGCTGTAAACAGAACCTGGATTCATCCGGAAAAATGACGTTTAGCCTTACGTGCACTCAGGTTCGTCGTTGAGTACACCATCGCAGGCGCTCCTGTCTGTGATGCAGCGTCAAGGGTAACCGCAGCCATGGTCTCCGAGCTGATAGTCCGTGCTGCTGCAAACGTCGTCGAACTGTTCGTGCAGATGGTTGTTGTCTTGCAAACGTCCCCGTCTGTTGACTCAGGGATCGAGACGTGGCTGCACGGACCGTTACAGCCATGCGGATAAGATGTCTGTCATCTCGACTGCTGGTGATACGAGGCCGTTGGGATCCAGCACGGCGTCCCGTATTAACCTCCTGAACCCACCGATTCCATATTCTGCTAACAGTCATTGGATCTCGACCAACGCGAGCAGCAATGTCGCGATACGATTAACCGCAATCGCGATAGGCTACAATCCGACCGTTGTCAAAGTCGGAAACGTGATGGTACGCATTTTTCCGGCTTACACGAGGCATCACAACAACGTTACACCAGGAAACGCCGGTCAACTGCTGTTTGTGTATGAGAAATCTGTTGGAAACTTTCCTCATATCAGCACGTTGTAGGTGTCGCCACCGGTGCCAACCTTGTGTGAATGCTCTGAAAAACTAATCATTTGCATATTACAGCATCTTCCTCCTGTCGGTTAAATTTCGCGTCTGTAGCATGTCATCTTCGTGGTGTAGCAATTTTAATGGCGAGTAGTGTACGTGAGCCAGTAAGTGGATTGGGGCACGCTATGCGGGCCCAATTGCCATTTTCTTTTGTCTTTACTTCCCTCAACTTTCTCAGTCCCTGATGCCATTGTCTGCTCCACATCAGTCTGCCAGTTGCGTGGCTGGCGACGACTTTTTCTCCGCTGGACTGGTATCCGTCGTAGTACCCTGTTTGGTATTGGGTCTTCATTCATCCTGTTCGCATGGTCAAACCACATCGGCTGTTTTTGTTGGATGCCGTCACATATATGTCTATCCATTTTCATACTAACTGACAGTAAAGTGATGTGAAAATGTCCACTCTGCCCCGACTATTTCGCTTTTATTAATTGAATTGATAAGCACTACAAAATGACGAAATGGTTTTTCTTTTCCTTTACTTGCCACTTTCATAATAACGTTGCTGTTCTCTCCGAGCTCACCTTCCGAAATAAATTCTTCCCCATCGTGAAGACTCGAATTAGCATCACTGTCACGCATCTAAAGAGTAGCATAGCCTTCATGAGCTTCTCTCGGGCCGAAGTTCCCCTCTGATATTTTTAGAAGTTCGATTTTGGAAGTTTGGAAGATTTTTCCCTTGCTATTTTCACATTCTAGGAGCTCCAGCTTCTCAGCGATGTCAGTAAGAATTCTTGTCCGTTCTCTTTTCTTTCCATGCTGACCTGTGGTCTTACGTGTGGTTGCTTTTGGACGATGTCGAATTTTCTTCGGCGATACCAAGAGTCTTGAACTTTTTCAACAGCTACTATTTGAAGGCAGACTTACAACTGGAGTAATAGGCTTACTTCTGTTGTATTAATGGTGTGTGTTTTATCTGCCATGTTTATATCATTATTAGTATTTTCTGTTACATTTCCAACTACTGTATCTTTTTTATCATTATACTGCAAAGAGAACTTTCCTTTCAAGGGTCTGTCTAGGGATGATGTACTGTTTTGATGCTGACTGAACTTTCATGCCACCTTTAATCACACTGTTCACAGCTTTCTTCACTTCTTCAGCAGGTGTTAGACCACAAGTTGTTTATCTGTCCCTCTCTGGCGAGACATTTTTGTTTTCTGCATATATGCAAACTGTGCCCCCAATAAAGTTGCTCACTCTGCCCAATAATCCATCAACACAAATAAGCGCATTTGCTCTGTCACAAACCGACGTTATAATTTTGTATTTAATGTAGTATGAAGAAACAATACCTATGTAAATGCTTTCATTCTCAAGATTTGGTTTCTACAAAATTAAAAAATACAAGTCCTTACTACAGACGTAACAAAATTTGCAGAGGAGGATAGCAAAACACACGTCACAATTTCAGTACTCCAGCATTATTTGGTCATCTATTTTCCACAGTCTTCTAAATGCTACGAGAGAGTAGACTGCGTGTGGCATCTCAAGATATAAAAGGCAATGTCCTGACTCATTGACTGACTGACTGTCTGACTGAGGGATCATAGCCCAGCCGAGACCGCTAAGGATAGAAACTTGAAATTTGGAGAAGGTGTGGATCTTATACTGTAGGTATCATTTCAAAAGGGACTGTCGGAAATTCCATTCTTAAGGGGGTGAAATAGGGAATGAAAGGCTATTTTAAAGTATTTCGCTATTAAGGGAATTTTGAAGTTAGAAATAGGAAAACTGGTATTTTGTTTCTCAGTCTAGTGTCCTTATTGAAATATTAAGGACAATACATATGAAATTACTAAAAAAGGAGACTGAATAATATTAAATGGACGGGAACGTCAAATTTATTACGAAAATTTATCAAATTAATTTCAAGGAAATGTTATATAGATCGTAATGTAAAAAAAGACATTAAATGTAATGGATGAAATCGTAGTGTATAACGTATAGACGCAATCATTACGACCTTTGTTCTTAAATATAAACTGAAAAAAAGGCAATGAATTTTTCTTCTGCTGTTAGTCTGCTGTCTGTAAGATACGATCGTTATTGTATTGGGGAGATTACGTATAGCGATACCACTTGTTCTGTTTGTTCTCTTGCTTAACCGATTAATTCGAGTGTATCCTGTGCTTGGTGAAAATACATAAAAGTGAGTGCATTGTGTCATCGGCAAACCCATACAAGCACCTCTTCATAGAGTGTTAATTGAAAAAGAAATTATTTAGCATTTTTCAGTTACTGAGAAGCGAGGAGCGGTGATCTTTGACTGGTAACAATTGGCCGCCATTACGCGGCATGTTTGAAATTGCTATTTGTGCAGATTACTTCAATAGCCAGAGTAGTAGAGTGCTAGTTCTGCATGGTTCGCAGGAGAGCTTCTGTAAAGTTTGGAAGGTAGGAGACGAGGTACTGGCAGAAGTAAAGCTGTGAGTACCGGGCGTGAGTCGTGCTTCGGTAGCTCAGTTGGTAGAGCACTTGCCCGCGAAAGGCAAAGGTCCCGAGTTCGAGTCTCGGTCGGGCACACAGTTTTAATCTGCCAGGAAGTTTCATATCAGCGCACACTCCGCAGCAGAGTGAAAATCTCATTCTGGAAACATCCCCCAGGCTGTGGCTAAGCCATGTCTCCGCAATATCCTTTCTTTCAGGAGTGCTAGTTCTGCATGGTTCGCAGGAGAGCTTCTGTAAAGTTTGGAAGGTAGGAGACGAGGTACTGGCAGAAGTAAAGCTGTGAGTACCGGGCGTGAGTCGTGCTTCGGTAGCTCAGTTGGTAGAGCACTTGCCCGCGAAAGGCAAAGGTCCCGAGTTCGAGTCTCGGTCGGGCACACAGTTTTAATCTGCCAGGAAGTTTCATATCAGCGCACACTCCGCTGCAGAGTGAAAATCTCATTCTGGAAACATCCCCCAGGCTGTGGCTAAGCCATGTCTCCGCAATATCCTTTCTTTCAGGAGTGCTAGTTCTGCATGGTTCGCAGGAGAGCTTCTGTAAAGTTTGGAAGGTAGGAGACGAGGTACTGGCAGAAGTAAAGCTGTGAGTACCGGGCGTGAGTCGTGCTTCGGTAGCTCAGTTGGTAGAGCACTTGCCCGCGAAAGGCAAAGGTCCCGAGTTCGAGTCTCGGTCGGGCACACAGTTTTAATCTGCCAGGAAGTTTCATATCAGCGCACACTCCGCTGCAGAGTGAAAATCTCATTCTGGAAACATCCCCCAGGCTGTGGCTAAGCCATGTCTCCGCAATATCCTTTCTTTCAGGAGTGCTAGTTCTGCATGGTTCGCAGGAGAGCTTCTGTAAAGTTTGGAAGGTAGGAGACGAGGTACTGGCAGAAGTAAAGCTGTGAGTACCGGGCGTGAGTCGTGCTTCGGTAGCTCAGTTGGTAGAGCACTTGCCCGCGAAAGGCAAAGGTCCCGAGTTCGAGTCTCGGTCGGGCACACAGTTTTAATCTGCCAGGAAGTTTCATATCAGCGCACACTCCGCTGCAGAGTGAAAATCTCATTCTGGAAACATCCCCCAGGCTGTGGCTAAGCCATGTCTCCGCAATATCCTTTCTTTCAGGAGTGCTAGTTCTGCATGGTTCGCAGGAGAGCTTCTGTAAAGTTTGGAAGGTAGGAGACGAGGTACTGGCAGAAGTAAAGCTGTGAGTACCGGGCGTGAGTCGTGCTTCGGTAGCTCAGTTGGTAGAGCACTTGCCCGCGAAAGGCAAAGGTCCCGAGTTCGAGTCTCGGTCGGGCACACAGTTTTAATCTGCCAGGAAGTTTCATATCAGCGCACACTCCGCTGCAGAGTGAAAATCTCATTCTGGAATCATTCCAAGTCATTAAGTTATTTAAAGTGGAAAAGTTCAATAATGTTATTTTGGCAAAAACTAAACATTTTCAGAGATGCAATTATTTCTAGGTCAGTGGACTTGGCCGGAATTCCATTGCGCAAAGAGCATTTGAAATAAATTGTACGGAGCCAGGCGCTCAAGTAAATCATAACTTAACATTTATTTTGGCCCCCTAGAAATCAATTTTCTTATTACGGCCTCTATTGTTTTTTACGTAACAGTCAATACTAATAAATCAATATATCAAATAATAAATTACAGTAAAGAGACGCAATATCAGTCAGAAAATTAAAAAAAATCTTGTTTCAGCATTTTTGGAAATTCAGGCACTAAGGGGGTAAAAAAGTGGTTGAAAGCTTTTTTGAAAATAAATCATTATTAAAGAACTACTAAAACATTTTTTCAAGCTACATCTATGAAAACTGGAATTTGACACCTTATGGAAATTTAAATAAAACGTACGTGTTTCAGTGTTTTTGGAACATCAACCCCTAAGGGAATGAAAATTTCTAAGAAAATATTTCGTTACATTAAAAAAATTTTAAGCCAAATTTATGAAAATTAGTATTTCACTTGTGGGTTAGATATAAAGCAATATTTGTTAGTGGATGGAAGTTGCTATGGAAATATCTTCACAAGCACGCAAAAAGCATGATTAACAACAACTCTGGAATCCAACTACCAGAATCGCTTTTTGGTTAGAAGCACATTCGGAAAAGACAATGCTTATATGGCAGTACTTAGCGTAAAAAGCCTAGAAACTGTTGCAGCTTGTGAAAACATTAAAAATTCGATTGAAGAGAAACAAAACAAAAAATCTGCAGGTCATACAGTCTACGCGAGAGCTAGGGTGGTATATTTTATACAAACAATCGGTCCCTGTGCTGTACTGCTTACCCGTACTGCGGCCCAGCCTCCCCTACTGCAGTGAAGAGGTGACTCAAACTTGTTGAAGGAGCGGAGGGCGTTAAATAATAAATGTTAGTAATTTAGAAGAAAATAAGAGAAGGATAGGGAAGGGACGATATGCAGATCATTTACTGTTAAGACGAAATATAACATTTAAATTACGGTTCATATTGTCGCTGTTCCATGTGGGAGACCTCGGCAGAAAAAATGAGCCTGCCTCATCTGAAGTATCATACAAAATTATATTTTCTTATACAGGGTGGTTCATTGATAGTGACCGGGCCAACTGTCTCACGAAATAAGCATCAAACGAAAAAACTACAAAGAACGAAACTCGTCTAGCTTGAAGGGGGAAACCAGATGGCGCTATGGTTGGCCCGCTAGATGGCGCTGCCATAGGTCAAACGGATATCAACTGCGTTTTTTAAATACGAACCCCCGTTTTTTATTACATATTCGTGTAGTACGTAAAGAAATATGAATGTTTCAGTTGGACCACTTTTTTCGCTTTGTGATAGATGGCGATGTAGTAGTCACAAACGTATAAGTACGTGGTATCACGTAACATTACGCCAGTGCGGACAGTATTTGCTTCGTGATACTTTACCCGTGTTAAAATGGACCGTTCACCAATTGCGGAAAAGGTCGATATCGTGTTGATGTATGGCTATTGTGATCAAAATGCGCAACGACGGTGTGCTATGTATGCTGCTCGGTATCCTAGACGACATCATCCAAGTGTCCGGACCGTTCGCCGGATAGTTACGTTATTTAAGGAAACAGTAAGTGTTCAGCCACATGTGAAACGTCAACCACGACCTGCAACAAATGATGATGCCTAAGTAGGTGTTGTAGCTGCTGTCGCGGCTAATCCGCACATCAGTAACAGACAAATTGCGCGAGAATCCGGAATCTTAAACGTCGGTGTTGAGAATGCTACATCAACATGCACCAGGAATAGCATGGCGACGACTTTGAACGTCGTGTACAGTTCTGCCACTGGGCACAAGAGAAATTACGGGACATTGACATTTTTTGCACCCGTTCTATTTAGCGACGAAGCGTCGTTCACCAACAGCGGTAACGTAAGCCGGCATAATATGCACTACTTGGCAACGGAAAATCCACGACGGCTACGACAAATGGAACATCAGCGACCTTGGCGAGTTAATGTATGGTGTGGCATTATGGGAGGATGGATAATTGGCCCCCATTTTATCGATGGCAATCTAAATGATACGATGTATGCTGATTTCCTACGTAATGTTCTACCGATGTTACTACAAGATGTTTCACTGCATGACGGAATGGCGATGTACTTCCAACATGATGAATGTCCGGCACATAGCTGGCGTGCGGTTGAAGCGGTATTGAATAGCATATTTCATGACAGGTGGGTTGGTCGTCGAAGCACCGTACCATGGCCCGCACGTTCACCGCATCTGACGTCCCCGGATTTCTTTCCGTGGGGAAAGTTGAAGGATATTTGCTATCGCGATCCACCGTCAACGCTTGACAACATGCGTCAGCGCATTGTGGATGCATGTGCAAACATTACTACTCGCTGTTGAGAGGAACGTCGTTACACGTATTGCCAAATGCATTGAGGTTGACGGACATCATTTTCAGCATTTATTGCATTAACGTGGCATTTACAGGTAATCACGCTGTAACATCATGCGTTCTCAGAAATGATAAGTTCACAAAGATACATGTGTCACATTGGAACAACCGAAATAAAATGTTCAAGCGTACCTACGTACTCTATTTCAATTTAAAAATCCTACCTGTTATCAACTGTTCGTCTAAAATTGTGAGCCATATGTTTGGGACTATTACAGCGCCTTCTATCACAAAGCGAAAAATTGGTCCAACTAAAACATTCATATTTCTTTACGTACTACACAAATATGTAATAAAAATGGGGGTTCCTATTTTAAAAAACGCAGTTGATATCCCTTTGACCTATGGCACTGCCATCTAGCGAGCAAACCATAGCGTCATCTGGTTTCCCCCTTCAAGCTAAACGAGTTTCGTTCTTTATAGTTTTTTCGTTTGACACTTATTTTGTGAGACATTTGGCCCGGTCACGATCAGTGGACCACCCTGTATAACTAAGGTACTTGACTCGACAGACGTTGTCCTACCAAAATTTCAATCAGTTTCTTTGTGATTGTTTTGTGAATTTGTGGAAAGATACTGGAAATATGTAAACAAAGCCAAAATGAGAAAAATCGTATTTTTGAATGATAATTGTATCTATCAACGATAGTGGCCATCGATATTCAGTTTGAGGAATACTTTCAGAAATAAAGACTGGGAAATTTAACGTGCGAGATAAATTGTATCCGCATTACAACGCTGAAATAGTGGAAACGGTTGATGTGCGTGAAATGTGACCGACTGGTAACGATGCGGTTTTGTACCAGAATTTAAATCTCAATTAAGTCAGAATTTCATATCAAACAAATGATTTATTTTCTTCCATTAAATTTGAAACCACAATGAATCTCAGGATGTTTTATTTGCATTTCGATTTCGATTACCAGATCGATGTTCATGTATACAAACAAAATAAAGAAATACTTTGTTTAGATTTTTGCTATGACATCATCATTTCGTTCATTGCAATGCTTTGTGATGATGGAGATTTTTTGTTCTGTCGTCGCGAGTAAACAAAGAAAGGTGACGGTTTTCCAGGACGGGAACAGGCGACGTAGAATTGACCATACGAGAAGCATGGATTTTCGAGTTTAATGCTGCAAAAACTTAAAGACTGTCCTTGTGTTCTGTTATTGTGATTGCGTTTAAAATCGAATGAAATATCGGCAGGAATCATTGGTATGCTTAGAGTTTGCTTGTTTGTTTGTTTTGAGGGAGCAAAAACAACTAGGGTCATATGCACCCATGTCAGAATCGCAGACCACAAAGACGAAAAAGCAGTTAAAAATGGTTCAAATCGCTCTGAGCACTGTGGGACTTAACTTCTGGGGTCATCAGTCCCCTAGAACTTAAACCTAACTAACCTAAGGACATCACACACATCCATGCCCAAGGCAGGATTCGAACCTGCGACCGTAGCGGTCGCGCGGTTCCAGACTGTAGCGCCTAGAACCGGCAGCAGTTAAAAGCGTCTACACGTTAAGCTCAATAAAGGAAAGACAGCTAAAAAAAAAAGGGACTTGGAGAAAGGTCCATACAAAACGCCATTTAGACAACGGAGGTCCTGAACTATAGATAAAATGCTGTATTTTTGAATTTGTGTTAGGAAATGTATGGAATCTGTTCCTGTACAAGAAACCAATGACGATAATGGCTGTAGTGGCGGGAGCAATGGCTTCAACATAATCCAGGGGTTTTATTTATTGTAACCAGAGTGGCGGGGCCTGCCGCCATCTTAAGTAGACCAAAACATTAGCAGACTACTGTTTACGACTGGGCCTTGTTCATTACTTCTCTCGTGCCCACAAAACAGATATTTTAAATACCAAAAGTTACAGCACTTGCATCAATAACAGAGTCAGGAACGCAATTACAAACGTTTTTCTGTCTTGAATGCGTATTTGCTCTAGCAACACAGACATTTGGCTTCGTTAACGTAACTTCCTTTCTGTTGATAAATTTCAAATAACCAGAAAGGGAAGGATGTATTGGACAAAGGATGCTTTCGTAATCCATTTAATTTTACTTTTACTGTATTTGTATCGACAGCAAATGAAGCTGAAACTCCCAAACCATGCTTGTTTGCTTTCTGGTACTGCTTCTTTTTCGTTACATTTTCAGCTTTCAACTCGCAGTCAAATTTTTGGCGTCCACGTTTGCAAAACTCGTAGCTACGTGTTCTTAAACGTATGTAACGAGGAAAGAAGCAAGGCATGCTATCGTATATTGTTAATGTCTACAAAGTGAACGATTATTGAAATGTGAAAGAAACAGAACTGCATAGAGGATGCTTTATTATATTGTCAATGGATTAGTCTCACTGTAGTTTGTAAATCTTGTCACTTTGAAATCATACCTGTGATGGCGTATTTGGTTGTGTGGCCAATAACAGCAATTTACAGGGTTTAAAAAAAAAGATATAACTTTTTGAACGTTTTCCAACATTGTGCAAACGGTAAAATGCTTACACCCAGTAACATGAATATTTTGCATTAACATCTATGTAAGTGATTTTTTTTAGAAATTATAGCCTAACTTGAGTAACATGTATACCTAGCTTTCCAACAGTAGCATAGTTGCTCCTTTTCTCGGACTATTTATCGCCAGTAACTCTGTCAACTTTTCAGGAATAACCAGACATATGAATGTATGTCTAACTTGATCATCTGCTTCTTTTACTTCTGAATTTCATTTTGAGGTTTTCAAAGCATATAAGTGTCTACAATGCTATGTAATACAACAATAGCTTGTTTCATGGACCATATACCATTTGTACGAGCAATCGTTATGATATGGAACGAGTCATATTATATTAACATCAATGTTAATTTTTTAAAAAAAGTATGCCTCCGTGCTGATTGTTTATTATTTTTTTATTTTTTAATTAAAGACAGGCAGGTGCTAGTCAGTAATTCTTACCCAAACAATTTACACATTACAACAGTAGTCTTCTACCGAATAGGATGAGGTGTCAAAGTTTAACGTTTTCAGGTTAGCTTCAAATTTTACTTTTGTGTCTAGCAGGCATTTTATATCATTTGATAAGCGATCAAAACTTTTGCTTGCAGCATTGTGAACTCCTTAGTGTGGTACTGTAATTATGTACATCATTGTTCCTGCTGAAGTCAGTGGATTATTTACAATAAACTTCATGGCGGAATAAACATACTGTGAAGCGGATAGATTGCTACTCACACGCCGAGCAGCAGGCAGGCACGACAAAAAGAGTGTTCACGTACGTTTTCGGCCAAGCCCTTCTTTAAAAAGGAAGCAAAGCATGGACATAGATTCATACAAACATATACACAAGACTCACAGACACACACGGCTGTTCTAGTCAGAATCTCTTTTGAAGAGGGAGGGAATGTGAACAATGATTAACTACTAGCGGGAAGAAAATCAGTCGGCGCTGTCACGTAGCCGTGTTTTGTGCGGGGACGAGACCGTTGATACAGTGTGACGGATGTAAAGAAAAAAAAATAGAGGATAGTAACAAAGAAAAACATAACTGGTTCGTGAGATACAAGAAATGTGAGTCCTTTGAATTCGGATACGACCATGAAAGTCTTTAGATATCTACAACGGTCCAAACCTGGCAGAAAATCCAAATAGATTCTGGTCGTATGTGAAGTACGTTAGCGGCAAGAAACAATCAATGCCTTCTCTACGCGATAGCCATGGAGATACTATCGAAGACAGTGCTGCCAAAGCAGCATTACTAACAGCCTTCCGAAATGCCTTCACAAAAGAAGACGAAGTAAATATTCCGGAATTAGAATCGAGAACAGCTGCCAACATGAGTAACGTAGAAGTAAATATCCTAGGAGTACTGAAACAACTTATATCACTTAATAAAAGCAAGTCTTCTGGTCCAGACTGCATTCCAGTTAGGATCCTTTCGGAGTATGCTGATGCATTAGCTCCATACTTAACAATCATATACAACCGTTCGCTCGACGAAAGATCCGTACTCAAAGACTGGAAAGTTGCACAGGTCACACCAATATTCAAGAAAGGTACCATAATACACTAAATTACAGGCCCATATCGTTAACGTCGATATGCAGCAGGCTTTTGGAAATGAGGCGGCCGATATAGCGGCCAAGGCTGCAGTCTTTTTTCTTCGGCCAGCTATTCGCCTATTCGCATGATTCCCTTCGCCGATCTACGGAATGTTTTACGTCGTCGTGTTGCTCTTTTATGGCACGCACGTTGGTCGACACTTCCCAATAATAAGTTGTGGGACGTGAAAGCTCTTTCCTGTGCTTGGACCTCTTCCTCCCGAACTCGTCGTCGGGAGGAGGTAATTTTAACTAGACTCCGGATAGGGCACTGTCTTTTTAGCCATCGACATCTTTTAATTGGCCATCCTCCCCCACTCTGTCCCCACTGCTCTCAACTGTGGACGGTGAGACACCTTTTACTTGAGTGCCCCTATTTTACTCCGTTACGCGGCCGTCTACAGCTGTCGCCTGATATATCTTCCATTTTAGCAGGCGACACGCGATCAGCCGATCGTGTTCTCGAGTTCATTAGTGCCAGTGGGATGACGTCAGTCATTTGAAGCTCTTTTTGGGGACAAACAACCCCCCTTCTATAGTTGTTTTTTAAGCTTTCCTTCTGTTTTTGGTTTCCACACTTTTTTGAGTTTTGCTCCCATTGCTGCTGGTTTCCAGTTTCCTGTTTCACAGACCGGGCGCTAATGACCGCAGCAGTTTTGTGCCCTAAAATTATAACAAAAAAAGGCTTTTGGAACATGTATTGTGTTCGGATATTATGAATTACCTCTAAGAAAACAGTCTATTGACACACAGTCAACATGTATTTAGCAAACATCGTTCCTGTGAAACACAACTAGTTTTTTATTCACATGAAGTGTTGAGTGCTATTGACAAGGGATTTCAGATCGATTCCGTATTTCTGGATTTCCGGAAGCCTTTTGTCACTGTGCCACACACGCGGCTTGTAGTGAAATTATGTACTTATGGAATATCTTCTCAGTTATGTGAATGGATTTGTGACTTCCAGTCAAAGAGTTCACAGTTCGTAGTAATTGACGGAAAGTCATCGAGTAAAATAGAAGTGATTTCTGGCGTTCCCCAAGGTAGTGTTATAGGCACTTTGCTTTTCCTTATCTATATAAACGATTTGGGAGACAATCTGAGCAGCCGTCTTAGGTTGTTTGCAGATGACGCTGTCATTTATCGACTAATACAGTTATCAGAAGATCAAAACAGACTGCAAAACGATTTAGAAAAGATATCTGAATGGTGCGAAAATTGGCAGTTGACCCTAAATAACGAAAAGTGTGAGGTCATCCACATGAGGACTAAAAGGAATTCGTTAAACTTCGGTTACACGATAAATCAGTCTAATGTAAAAGCCTTAAAAACTAAATACCTAGGTATTACAATTACGAACAACTTAAAGTTGAAGGAAAACATAGAAAATGTTGTGAGGAAGGCTAACCAAAGACTGCGTTTTACTGGCAGGATACTTAGAAAGTGTAACAGACCTACTAAGGAGACTGCCTACACTACGCTTGTCCATCCTCTTTTAGAATACTGCTGCGTGGTGTGGTATCCTTACGAGATAGGACTGACAGAGTGCATCGAAAAAGTTCGAAGAAAGTCAGCACGTTTTGTATTATCGCGAAATATGGAAGAGTGTGTCACAGAAATGATACAGGATTTGGGCTGGACATCATTAAAAGAAAGGCGTTTTTCGTTCGACGGAATCTTCTCACGAAATTCCAATCACCAACTTTCTCCTCCAAAAGCGAAAACATTTTGTTGACACCGACATACATAGGGAGGAACGATCACCACGATAAAACAAGGGAAATCAGAGCTCGTACGGAAAGATACAAGATTAGAATAATAGAAAGTTGTGAAGGTGGTTCGATGAACCCTCTGCCAGGCACTTAAATGTGATTTGCAGAGTATCCATATAGATGTAGATGTAGATGAAAGTGGCTCTGCGCACGTCAGAGTGACGTCACAGGGAAGTATCACCGCGGTGAACCATGACAGGACGAGGGTGGTGAACCTAATGCTTCGGGCTATCTGAGATGGCGGACGTCGGCTTAAAGTTTGTGATGAAATGACAACTCCCTACCTTTTGTATCTCCATGGTGATCATACGATGATCATCGATCCAACAGCAATGGATTGTAATCGGCTGCCACGTTGTAATGGAATGCAGCTCGATTGGTATTCTACCAAACATTTGTTGGTCTTCTTGGACGATTATTCAAATTCGCGTGACTGGTTTTTACTGAGTGGTGATGTCTCATTCGATGCTTATCATCTTCGTTTGCATACTCTCCTCGTGAACGTGCTGAACATGTCTGTAATAATCGAATCCATTCAGTTTCATTTCGCTCTTCGCGTTGCTCTGCAGTTCGATTAAATAGAAAACTCATTTGCTTTGTAGCACTGCGAGTTCCGCGACCTAAATTGCTGCGTCTTCTTGGCGATATTTCAATGTGATTAACTTGTGCAGGTTCAATTCCACGCCGCGTGGGGTAGCCGCGCGGTCTAGGGTGGCTTGTCACGGTCCGCGCAGCTCCCTCCGTCCGAGGTTCGAGTCCTCCCTCGGGCATAAGTGTGTGTCGTCCTTAAAGTTAGTTAGCTTAAGTTAGAGACCTATGACCTCAGCAGTTTGGTCCCAAAAGACCTTACCATAAATTTCCAAATTTTCAGTTCCATCGTGTTATTGCAACATAATGTGCGATGCGAATGATCACAATTCAACTGAAAATGGACAACTGATTCACTTTGTTGTTACTATATTACCGTTTGTGACTTCGAAATGCACGGTATTTCGTTGGTAAATCTGTACATTTATGTAAGATAAAACGACGAATCCTAATTCATTTCGTGAAACGACTGCTATGAGTTTATAACAATCATAATTGAACTGAAAATTAACAACCGACTCAATTTTTATCACTATTTAACCGATTGGCTTGATTCGCAATTAGACAATCAGCTCTCAAACAATATTTGCGCAAGCAGCATCCAAATAAATTGGAATTGGAATAGAAATAAAATAACTACATCTGTTGGACTATCGCGAAAGTAAAAGTGAGAAATTTAACCAACAGGATGGAGCACTAACATTGCTGCCTTTCTCTCAGAGATTAAGATTGAAGTTCCACGGACACATTTCTCACTCCCCTAATATGAGCTGTAACGACCTAGCAGAGAGAATCTTAATTTGTTCGTTTTCTCCTAAGCGGTCAATTGTATGTTAAGGGCAAGTTGCACTATTGCATTTCCCAAACACATATCTACAACTACATATGTACATCTAAACCCACTATACAGTGGATGGCGGATGGTACCGCGTACCAATATGATTGATTTTGTGTCACGTTTCATTCACGTCTGATCGAGGGAAATATGGGTACCTATATACTTGTCTACTGAAACGTAGCTTCTCGCCTAGATTCTACAGTAACCTTAGAATTGGTCTGTAAAGTATGCGACTGCAAAGAATAAAAATTTATGTGAAGCTATTGTATCTTTAAGTCGTCGTATGGAGTAAGCACACTTCAGAATTGACGGAATTGCTAATTGATGCTAATAAGTGAAAGTTACTTTAAAATGGATTTTAGAAAATGTTTCCATCGCGAGCAGTCATTCGAATCAGGCCAATGTGTTATCAGTGACATTTGACCGTGTAAGTTAGCCTATCGAAATTCTCGCCCAAAAAAAAAAAAAAAAAAAAAAAAAAAAACTCTAATTGGAATACAATCGGACACCGTTTTGTATGTAAGCAGGTTCTTTGTGAAAAGTAAGACAATGCGACAGGCGCTCGATAGTTCCAACCACTAAACGACTCGGTCCCAACTTTATTATTAATTTTTTTTTTTTTGGTCATCAGTCCACTGACTGGTTTGATGCGGCCCGCCACGAATTCCTTTCCTGTGCTAACCTCTTCATCTCAGAGTAGCACTTGCAACCTACGTCCTCAATTATTTGCTTGACGTATTCCAATCTCTGTCTTCCTCTACAGTTTTTGCCCTCTGCAGCTCCCTCTAGTACCATGGAAGTCATTCCCTCATGTCTTAGCAGATGTCCTATCATCCTGTCCCTTCTCCTTATCAGTGTTTTCCACATATTCCTTTCCTCTCCGATTCTGCGTAGAACCTCCTCATTCCTTACCTTATCAGTCCACCTAATTTTCAACATTCGTCTATAGCACCACATCTCAAATGCTTCGATTCTCTTCTGTTCCGGTTTTCCCACAGTCCATGTTTCACTACCATACAATGCTGTACTCCAGACGTACATCCTCAGAAATTTCTTCCTCAAATTAACGCCGGTATTTGATAACAGTAGACTTCTCTTGGCCAGAAATGCCTTTTTTGCCATAGCGAGTCTGTTTTGATGTCCTCCTTGCTCCGTCCGTCATTGGTTATTTTACTGCCTAGGTAGCAGAATTCCTTAACTTCATTGACTTCGTGAGCATCAATCCTGATGTTAAGTTGCTCGCTGTTCTCATTTCTACTACTTCTCACTACCTTCGTCTTTCTCCGATTTACTCTCAAACAATACTGTGTACTCATTAGACTGTTCATTCCGTTCAGCAGATCTTCACTTTCACTCAGGATAGCAATGTCATCAGCGAATCGTATCATTGATATCCTTTCACCTTGTGTTTTAATTCCACTCTTGAACCTTTCTTATATTTCCACCATTGCTTCCTCGATGTACAGATTGAAGAGTAGGGGCGAAAGGCTACAGCCTTGTCTTACACCCTTCTTAATACGAGCACTTCGTTCTTGATCGTCCACTCTTATTATTCCCTCTTGGTTGTTGTACATATTGTATATGACCCGTCTCTCCCTATAGCTTACCCCTACTTTTTTCAGAATCTCGAACAGCTTGCACCATTTTATATTGTCGAACGCTTTTTCCAGGTCGACAAATCCTATGAAAGTGTCTTGATTTTTCTTTAGCCTTGCTTCCATTATTAGCCGTAACGTCAGAATTGCCTCTCTCGTCCTTTTACTTTTCCTAAAGTCAAACTGATCGTCACCTAGCGCAATCTCAATTTTCTTTTCCATTCTTCTGTATGTTATTCCTGTAAGCAGCTTCGATGCATGAGCTGTTAAGCTGATTGTGCGATAATTCTCGCACTTGTCAGCTCTTGCCGTTTTCGGAATTGTGTGGATGATGCTTTTCCGAAAGTCAGATGGTATATCGCCAGACTCATATATTCTACACACCAACGTGAATAGTCGTTTTGTTGCCACTTCCCCCAATGATTTTAGAAATTCTGATGGAATGTTATCTATCCCTTCTGCCTTATTTGACCGTAAGTCCTCCAAAGCTCTTTTAAATTCCGATTCTAATACTGGATCCCCTATCTCATCTAAATCGACTCCTGTTTCTTCTTCTATCACATCAGACAAATCTTCACCCTCACAGAGGCTTTCAATGTATTCTTTCCACCTATCTGCTCTCTCCTCTGCATTTAACAGTGAAATTCCCGTTGCACTCTTAATGTTACCACCGTTGCTTTTAATGTCACCAAAGGTTGTTTTGACTTTCCTGTATGCTGAGTCTGTCCTTCCGACAATCATATCTTTTTCGATGTCTTCACATTTTTCCTGCAGCCATTTCGTCTTAGCTTCCCTGCACTTCCTATTTATTTCATTCCTCAGCGACTTGTATTTCTGTATTCCTGATTTTCTCGGGACATGTTTGTACTTCCTCCTTTCATCAATCAACTGAATTATTTCTTCTGTTACCCATGGTTTCTTCGCAGCTACCTTCTTTGTACCTATGTTTTCTTCCCAACTTCTGTGATGGCCCTTTTTAGAGATGTCCATTCGTCTTCAACTGTACTGCCTACTGCGCTATTCCTTATTGCTGTATCTATAGCGTTAGAGAACTTCAAACGTATCTCGTTATTCCTTAGTACTTCCGTATCCCACTTCTTTGCGTATTGATTCTTCCTGACTAATGTCTTGAACTTCAGCCTACTCATCATCACTACTATATTGTGATCTGAGTCTATATCTGCTCCTGGGTACGCCTTACAATCCAGTATCTGATTTCGGAATCTCTGTCTGACCATGACGTAATCTAATTGAAATCTTTCCGTACCTCCCGGCCTTTTCCAACTTTATATACGACTGAAAATTTCAAATACATTAAACTGATATCTTTAATGGAACAAAGGAAATGATTTTGGGAATAAGTCTCTTTAACCACATTGTAATTAAAATGCTGTTAATATTGATAAAGTTCCCTAGGGGACACTTGCATTCGAAGATTTGAGCGCAGAGAGAGACTGATCAAATAATGAAACGAGCGATGGACGCTCAATAAAAGAAAACTATTCAATAAAGATGTATATTAGTAGCTTTTTTGGCTGTTAAGGGGAGGTTTACTATCTTTTGGTTGAAAAAATCGATTTTTAATTGCATTTTTGGATCCATAAAAGTATTTAGAATCCACCCGTGAAACAGTTTTTCCGAATACGGAACGGAAATGTTTGTTATTCGCGGTTGAAGAAAAAAATGCACCTGCCTGGAATCGGCCTTTTTCACGCACCAGTTTTTTTCTTTCGGAGGACGAGTTATTTTACCGGTGCTTGGGAGGAAACACATCATTAAAAAAATGGCTCTGAGCACTATGGGACTCAACATCTTAGGTCATAAGTCCCCTAGAACTTAGAACTACTTAAACCTAACTAACCTAAGGACATTACACACACCCATGCCCGAGGCAGGATTCGAACCTGCGACCGTAGCAGTCCCGCGGTTCCGGACTGCAGCGCCAGAGCCGCTAGACCACCGCGGCCGGCTCATCATTAAAAGAGAAGCGTTTTTCGTTGCGACGGAATCTTCTCACGAAACTCCAATCACCAACTTTTTCCTTCGAATGCAAAAATAGTTTGTTGACACCGACCTACATAGGGAGAAACGATCACCACGATAAAATAAGGGAAATTAGAGCTCGTACGGAAAGATATAGGTGTTCGTTCTTTCCGCGCGCTATGCGAGAATGGAATAATAGAGAATTGTGAAGGTAGTTCGATGAACCCTCTGCCAGGCACTTAAATGTGATTTGCAGATGTAGTCACATTTACAAAATATTCGTGCACTGGAATGTCGAGTAAAGTGTAATAATGTGCGAATCATTAGAGTCCACACAAAATTGTTCGGTATCAAGGAAAAGGCTGTAAGTAGGCTGTTTATATTTTCTTATTGGCAACGTTACGTAGCGCTCTGTATGAAAATCGCTGGCTGTGCTGTGTGCAGTCTGTGGCTAGTTTGCATTGTTGTCTACCATTGTAGTGTTGGGCAGCGGCAGCTGGATGTGAACAGCGCGTAGCGTTGCGCAGTTGGAGGTGAGCCGCCAGCAGTGGTGGATGTGGGGAGAGAAATGGCGGAGTTTTGATATTTGTAAGAATGGATGTTATGAACTGCTATATATATTATGACTATTAAGGTAAATACAATGTTTGTTCTCTATTAAAATCTTTCATTTGCTAACTATGCCTACTAGTAGTTAGTGCCTTCTGTAGTTTGAATCTGTTATTTAGCTGGCAGTAGTGGCGCTCGCTGTATTGCAGTAGTTCGAGTAACGGAGATTTTTGGTGAGGTAAGTGATTTGTGAAAGGTATAGATTAATGTTAGTAAGGGCCATTCTTTTGTAGGGATTTTTGAAAGTCAGATTGCGTTGCGCTAAAAATATTGTGTGTCAGTTTAAGCACAGTCATGTATAATTTTTCAAAGGGGACGTTTCAAGGCCTGTAATAATAAGATCAGACAATTACAAAAATATACAGTGATCAGCCAGAACATAATGACCACCTACCTAATAGCTGGTATGACAAGTCACATCATTCCCGCAAATTTCGGGGAGGGGGGCAATGAGCTCAGACGCCCCGTTCAGTCATATCCCAGATGTGTTCTATCGGGTTCAGATCTGGCAAGCCGGGCGCTGTGGCCGGGCAGTTCTAGGCGCTTCAGTCCGGAACCGCGCTCCTGCTACGGTCGCAGGTTGGAATCCTACCTCGGGCATGGATGTGTGTGATGTCCTTAGGTTAGTTAGCTTTAAGTAGTACTATGTCTAGGGGACTTATGACCTCAGATGTTAAGTGCTTAGAGCCATTTGGACCAAATTTGGCAAGTTGTGGGAGGGGGCAGTACATGTATTGGAATCCGCCACTGTGTTCCTTGAACCACTCCACCACACTTGTAATATGGCGCTTTATCTTGCTGAAAAATGCCACTGCTGTCGGGAAACATGATTGTCATGGAAGGGTGTATGTAGTCTGAAGGCAGTGTGCGATACTCCTTAGCCGCCATGGCGCCTTGTTCGAGCTCCACTGGACCCATGGATGTCCACGTGAATTTTCCCTGGAGAATAACGGAGCCGCCCTCATCTTGTTTGCGTCCAGTAGTACTGGTGTCAAGGAGTTGTTCCCCTGGAAGACACCGATCCGCACCTTCCCATCGGCATGATGAAGAAGGTATTGGGGTTCGTCAGACCACGCAACGCTCTGCCACTGCGCCAACGTCCAGTGCCGACAGTCACGTGCCCATTTCAGTCGTAGTTGCCGATGTCGTGGTGTCAACATCTTCACATGCATGAATAGTCGGCTGCGGAGGCCCATCAAAATGGTTCAAATGGCTCTAAGCACTATGGGACTTAACATCTGAGGTCATCAGTCGCCTATACTTAGAACTACTTAAACCTAACTAACCTAAATACGTATATCACACACATCCGTGCCCGAGGCAGGATTCGAACCTGCGACCGTAGCAGCCGTGTGTGGAGGCCCATCGTTCAGACACACTTGAACTCTACCCAGCATTAAGGTTTGATGTTAGTTTCGCCACAGTTCGCCGCCTGTCCTGTTTTACTAGTCCGCCCAGCCTACGACGTCCGACATCTACACTCGTGGAAATGGAAAAAAGAACACATTGACACTGGTGTGTCAGACCCACCATACTTGCTCCGGACACTGCGAGAGGGCTGTACAAGCAATGATCACACGCACGGCACAGCGGACACACCAGGAACCGCGGTGTTGGCCGTCGAATGGCGCTAGCTGCGCAGCATTTGTGCACAGCCGCCGTCAGTGTCAGTCAGTTTGCCGTGGCATACGGAGTTCCATCGCAGTCTTTAACACTGGTAGCATGCCGCGACAGCGTCGACGTGAACCGTATGTGCAGTTGACGGACTTTGAGCGAGAGCGTATAGTGGGCATGCGGGAGGCCGGGTGGACGTACCGCCGAATTGCTCAACACGTGGGGCGTGAGGTCTCCACAGTACATCGATGTTGTCGCCAGTGGTCGGCGGAAGGTGCACGTGCCCGTCGATCTGGGTCCGGACCGCAGCGACGCACGGATGCACGCCAAGACCGTAGAATCCTACGCAGTGCCGTAGGGGACCGCACCGCCACTTCCCAGCAAATTAGGGACACTGTTGATCCTGGGGTATCGGCGAGTACCATTCGCAACCGTCTCCATGAAGCTGGGCTACGGTCCCGCACACCGTTAGGCCGTCTTCCGCTCACGCCCCAACATCGTGCAGCCCGCCTCCAGTGGTGTCGCGACAGGCGTGAATGGAGGGACGAATGGAGACGTGTCGTCTTCAGCGATGAGAGTCGCTTCTGCCTTGGTGCCAATGATGGTCGTATGCGTGTTTGGCGCCGTGCAGGTGAGCGCCACAATCAGGACTGCATACGACCGAGGCACACAGGGCCAACACCCGGCATCATGGTGTGGGGAGCGATCTCCTACACTGGCCGTACACCACTGGTGATCGTCGAGGGGACACTGAGTAGTGCACGGTACATCCAAACCGTCATCGAACCCATCGTTCTACCATTCCTAGACCGGCAAGGGAACTTGCTGTTCCAACAGGACAATGCACGTCCGCATGTATCCCGTGCCACCCAACGTGCTCTAGAAGGTGTAAGTCAACTACCCTGGCCAGCAAGATCTCCGGATCTGTCCCCCATTGAGCATGTTTGGGACTGGATGAAGCGTCGTCTCACGCGGTCTGCACGTCCAGCACGAACGCTGGTCCAACTGAGGCGCCAGGTGGAAATGGCATGGCAAGCCGTTCCACAGGACTACATCCAGCATCTGTACGATCGTCTCCATGGGAGAATAGCAGCCTGCATTGCTGCGAAAGGTGGATATACACTGTACTAGTGCCGACATTGTGCATGCTCTGTTGCCTGTGTCTATGTGCCTGTGGTTCTGTCAGTGTGATCATGTGATGTATCTGACCCCAGGAATGTGTCAATAAAGTTTCCCCTTCCTGGGACAATGAATTCACGGTGTTCTTATTTCAATTTCCAGGAGTGTATAATGAGAGATGGCCGCCCAACCCCGCGACGTCTGAATGTAGTTTCACTTTGGTTTCGCCACTTGTTGAAAACACTCACCGCAGCCCTCCTCGGGCACCCGACAAGTCGTGCAGTTTCCGAAATACTCGTGCCGAGCCTCCGGACCATCACAATCTCCCCTCGGTCAAACTCACAGAGATCGCGCGCCTTCCCCATTCTACACACGGACAGCACGCTCTCTTATACTATGTGCACCGTGCCTGTATCTGACAAGGGAACCTCCCCATCGCACCCCCGTCAGATTTTGTTATAAGTTGGCACAGTGGATAGGCCTTGAAAAACTGAACACAGATCAATCGAGAAAATAGGAAGAAGTTGTGTGGAACTATGAAAAAAAAAATAAGCAAAATATACAAACTGAGTAGTCCATTCGCAAATTATGCAACATTAAGGAGAGTTTCAGCCCACAGCGTCGTGGTCCCGTGGTTAGCGTGATCGGCTCGGGAACGAGAAGTCTTTGGTTCAAGTCTTCCCTCGAGTGAAAAGTTTTAATTCTTTATTTTCAGACAATTTTAGTGTGGGAGTAGACGTGATTACCATTCCTCCAGGTTGTACACCTCTTGTGCAACCGTTAGATGCGTTTGGTTTTCGGCAAGTGAAATACTTTGTGAAAAGATTCTATGATTTTGCGAAGCTGCACAGGTACACAGAGCAGTATTGTTTACGTGATCGTGTGTCAATTATCAAAGTTCAGGCACTCACACATAATCAACTTCGCTCTCCAAAATTCCAGGACATGTTCAGATTTGCTTGGATATATGCAGGATTTGACGGTCTACACACGGAAAAATTTGAAAACGTTGAAAACATATGTTTTGACAGGGCACAGGGAAAACTGTGCGACTGTGAAACTGTTGCATTCATTTGTTGCAGTTTATGTGACAAACTCTTATGTTTTCATCACTTTTTTGGGAGTGATTATCACATCCACAAGAAAACCTAAATCGGGCAAGGTAGAAGAATCTTTTTGCCCATTCGCCAAATGTACAAGTTAGGTGGCTCGACAACATGTTCCTGTCATGTGACGCACATGCCGTCACCAGTTTTGTATAGAATATATCAGACGTGTTTTCCCGTGGAGGAATCGGTTGACCTATGACCTTGCGATCAAATGTTTTCGGTTCCCATTGGAGAGGCACGTCCTTTCGTCTACTAATCGCACGGTTTTGCGGTGCGGTCGCAAAGCACAGACACTAAACTTATTACAGTGAACAGAGACGTCAATGAACGAACGGACAGAAAATAGCTTTGTGAAAATAAAGAATGTAATCTTCTCACTCGAGGGAAGACTTGAACCAAGGACCTCTCGTTCCGCAGCTGCTCACTCTAACCACGGGACCACGGCACTCCTGAGCTAAAACTGCCCTTGATGTTGCATATCTTGCACATGGACTACTCAGTTTGTATATTTTGCTTATTTTTTTCATAGTTCCACACAACTTCTTCCTGTTTTCTCGATTGATCTGTGTTCAGTTTTTCAAGACCTATCCACTGTGCCAACTTATAACTAAATCTGAGGGCGGTGCGATGGGGAGGTTCCCTTGTGAGTAGCAGTCATTCCTCGCCAGGTGCTATCGCCTGTACGGTTTTATATCGATGGTAGGTCGGTGGTCCTGGCTGATGAATCTATATTTCTCAAGCCTGTAGTATGAGTTTACATTCTCTTGATTTCAGCAGTATAAGCTGCAAATATTCACACATTCCAAACTATTTCTTCACGAATAAAATGTAGCTTATGGCACTGATTCAGTGAGAATCAGCTTTTTTTTACGTTTATTTCATGGTAATTCACGTCTCTCGATAATTTAGTAAAGTTTCTGGCACAAAAGTGTAATAACTATTTCGTTAATTACGAGGAAAAAGAATTAAAAACAAACGTCAATCTTAAGGCTGCTTTCTTGCTGCAAGGGAAGACAATGTTGTTCCAACTGTCAGACGGTAATAATTTTCTCAGCAGTGAGTGTCGTGACTCTGTATGTTAGACTGTGGTAGCAGTAAAGGTTTGCCACACAGTGACCTTGTCTTTTCTTAATACGTGGCGCTATATGTAGAACTCGTGGTCGACAGAGACGATTCAAGAAGATGAACCACTACACTATGAACGCAGTGTAATCTATACTCTTGCCATCACGATTATGCCTGAAAATGTGACTAAGGACTGGATCGCTGACTTCTTATATTTTTTTACTGTTGTAAGACGTGTATATTTCTGTTGTCTATTGTCGAACCACAATTTATGAAGGATGTTTATGTTTTATTAACAGGATTAAGTAGGAATAATTAATATTTGTCATTTTGGAAATAATTGTGGTAGCAGGGAATGTCTGCACCAAAGTATTGTTGGCGGGAGAGACCGCTATGGATACATTTTAAGAAAAGAGCGGGAGAGACCGCGCATTGATAGATTTTGTAATTGTAGCAGGGATTGTCTGCACCAGAAAGCATTGTTGGCGGGAGAGACCGCACTTTAACATTCGTAGGAAGTCAGTAGTAAGCGAGAAGTGAAGCGAGTTGGTAGCAGGTCTGAAGCGAGAGGTTGAGACAAGCGGTGTGCCTGCCAGCCACCAGCTATGATTTACAAGAGATTATAAACGGATTTGCAGAGACATCAGCTAACTATTGTTATAAGAGGAACTAATGTTATTGAATTAATTTTTTGAGAAACTCAAGACTACTGAAGGTATGTTTGCGAATTGCTAGTCGTAAGATTATTGTAGAAAGTAAGTCCCATTTGAACGTTTGTAAAACCATTTCATTACCAACAGTAAATATTTAAAGAATCGTTTTCAGAATGTAATTATTTTTGCCAGCAATATTGCATTACTGATTATAATCCATCCCAAAAACTATGAACGTAAAAATTTGCAAAATTTTATTGTTGTCAAGAAAAAGTTTAACTATGAATTACGTAACTTCAGTCAAATTAATTAAAGAAAAACGTCAGCTTCGCTATTAAAGAATAACGTCAGCTTTGGTAATAAATACAGCCACTTATTATGACAGCCCACCAGCAGCTAATAGAGTATACTAAACCAGAGTAAATATATTCATGTCGCAGTTCGATGTAGCAGTCAGATGGCGATCCAGTAACAGTAAAAAAGGTAAGGAACAGTTTTGGGTTGTTGCAGGTAACGACTGAGGGCCACGACGACGACACATTCTATGTTTCGTCGAAATAATCAGCAAATCACTTTTAATAAGCCGCATTTAAATTTGTATGCGAAGATTGCATTTATTGTTATTGAGAAAGAGAATTAATTTCAAAGGGAAGATTTCACTTGTTATTATTAAGCAAGAGATAGAAATCCTAAGGGAAGGTTTCATAGGTTATTATAGAAGGGAAGATTGCGTAACAAAAGAGATATAGGGAAGGTTTTACTGTACACTGGGCCGAGATAAAACAAAACCCTTTTCTCTTTTCTTCCGAACTCAGATTTCATTAATGAGTAACCGGATGCGACCCGAATTTAAAGCACCCACTGTCCTCAGAGTAAACCCGGCGCCAGAACTTGACCCAGGTCGACCGGTGAGCAGTCGGTAGCAAAGGCGGCACGAACCGCGGAATTGATGATGATGTTTGGTTTGTGGGACGCTCAACTGGGTTGTTATCAGCGTCCGCACAAAGTCTCAGTCCTTGCACAGCCGAGTCACGCCACGTTTCCCGAAGTTATCAGGACTACACAAGCATCCAGTCCCCGGGTGAGAAATTCCCCGGTCTGGCTGGGATCCGAACCCGGGACCCCGTGATCCGAAGGTAGCAAGACCAAGAGCTGCGGCCTAATAGCTGAGGGTGTCAGACAAATGGGAAGCGTAAGGACAGTGTTACTGAAACTGGTGGACGAGTGTGTCAGCAATACCAACAGCGACGTCCAGTTGAGCAGCCAAAGTGTCTGATTGTGATCTATCAACCACCTCGAATGAGAGTGTCCGCACGTTCCAACATTGCAAGAGAGAGAGAGCTGTGTGCTCCCAGCCGGAACGCGCAGTGTATCAGACCGGTTTGCACGACCTTGTTGAGATGATGACAGACGCCTCGCCCAACGACTCAGCGTGCTTTTATTCGCTGCCATGTCTCCGTAGACATTCTGCAAGAGCCTATGAATATCTGCGATGCACTGATTTTCCGCCAGAAGAAATTCAATGATAGCTCTATGCTCGGAATGCACCTACTTTACTGACCCCATTTGGAAGGCTGTGTACAGGCCTGGAGGGCAATTTCAGGGGGCGCCAAATTCATATTCTTCAAGAAACAAAACCTTGTTTCACAAAGCGCCTATCGTCCAGCGTACATTGATCTACCGATTATTCATATGATTTTGAAATGCAACTCTGTTGATTTTGGAACATTTCTCATATGGTTCAAATGGCTCTGAGCACCATGGGACTTAACTTCTGAGGTCATCAGTCCCCTAGAACTTAGAACTACTTAAACGTAACTAACCTAAGGACATCACACACACCCGTGCCCGAGGCAGGATTCGAACCTACGACCGTAGCGGTCGTGCAGTTCCAGATTGTAGCGCCTAGAACCGCTCGGCCACTCCGGCCGGCAACATTTCTCAGCACATTCTAAGTTGATCGTCATACAAAAGAGAAATTTATTAGCGAATAGGCAATAAAGAGTGCAATTTTTCTGAAGAGTTATTATTCTCCGGGTCACAAATAATCCCACCCAAGATAGGGGAAATGGTTCAAACGGCTCTAAGCACTATGGGACTTAAGCAGAGAATAAGTTTTGACAATGGCAGGAACAGTTACAGAATTAGTGATAACAAGATTGTTTTTTAGGACGAGAAAGGGGACGAAACGGGGACATCAAAGATATTATATAGAAGAATATGACGATTCCAAATTTATATACAAATTTCATACTACTATTTTCCGATCTCATGCTTGAGAAACTGGAGTGTGTGAATGAAATGTGTCACTACTTCCTAACATAAAACTTTTTCCTTGTAGTAGGATTAATAGACATTTGATATTGGTGCTTCGTGAATTACATTCTGTCGTGTTATTTATGTAAAAATACACAAAAATGACCATTCGTGCCAAAACAGTCTTACATTTTTGGCGTGTTCTACAATTTCTGCGATATTAGAAAGGGCAATTTCGTTTTACTAGCAGACAGTGACAAAACAAACGTAACGAAATCGAGAAACCACACCACTCTTGGGAACTAAGATTTTTCCGTGTTAGACAATGACATTTTCATTTTTCATGCAGCAACACGTTTGACGAACTTTGGTGAGGTAATAGAGTCTTTCGCAGAAAGGAAAGTACGCCGTGTAAAGATGTAGCAAGATTAGAAAGAAAAATATGCTGGGACCTAAGGATTGAAGAAATGTGTACTGCCTTGCTTGTCTCTTGGATTTACCGGTTTTATGTTTCCTATCTTTAATTCTGTCACACAAAAGAGAAATGTATTAGCTAATAGGCAATAAAGAGCGCAATTTTTCTGAAGAGTTCTTATTCTCCCAGTCGCAAATAATCCCACCCAGGAGAGGGGAATGGGTTTACTCCGCCACCTGTTTGAGCGTGGAGAAATGGACTGATGACCCTGTAGTTTGGTATCTTTTTCTCCGATCCAACCACCACCACCAGGATTAACTGAGAGGTTTTTTTAAGGGGGCTAGGATGTCATACCGGCCGACTGGGAGAGGCACCACAAGACATTTTAATTTGCACTGACCTGAATATAGGTTTGATGGCTTCCATTACAAAATACAAACGTTTGAAATTCTTCCAATCCATCTGTGGCATGAATCAGAAAACCAGTGTTTAGTAGTATTAGTTGAAAACAGACCTGGTTGCCAATTTAGTACATCAGGCCAATATCGCCTTAGTTAACCTCAGTAAATACTTTATAGTTGGACACGAGTGACTCCAAGACTTGCACAACGCGTTCACGTTCACAGTATCAAATAATAGAATAAGATGCTAACTACTTAAGCCCTATCTTATTCTATTATTTGCTCCTGTGAACGTGAACGCGTTGTGCAAGTCTTGGAATCACTTGTGTCCATCCAGAAAGTATTTACTGAAGATAACGAAGGCGATGTTGGCCTGATGTACTCGACGATGCCCTTCAGCTACACTGTGAAAGGTGGCTACACTGAGTCACAGCGCCAGAGATTGCGCCAGAGAGTATTATTCAGCCGCCTCCACTGGCAGTAGTTGTTCAGAAGCGGTGGTAGAGAGTTCTTGTCGAGAAGCGGTGGTAGAGAGTGCTTGTGGAGATGTTGCAGTAGCGTGTCGTTGTTGAGAAGGCTAAGCCGCCAACTATTTCTCACAGAGCACCGTTGATTCCTATCATTCCAGCGAAATTAAAGGAGATGGCTGCAGTCGATTTGTTCGGTCCAGTGGTTCGTTCTACTAATGGTTTTGCCTACATTTTGGTAGCAGTGGAATTGACATCAAAATATGTGTGTTTACGCAAAGCAACAGCTCATTCAGTATCTAATGCCTTCATCAAACATTTTCTTAAAGAAGTGGGTCATGTTGATAAGGTTATATCAGATAATGGATCACAGTTTCGGTCTAAAATTTAGATTCGTACTCTAAGGCGTCGTAAGATTAAACCAATTTTCATTTCACTTTTTCACCCTCAATCTAACGCTTCAGAGAGTCGACTTTATTGTCATCAGAATCACAGAACTTGGGATCAGTATCTTCATATTTTTCAAAATATTCTGAATGAACTCTCTAATGATTCAACTTCTTTACCGCCTATATTGATATTAAAAAATAAAGCACCGACAAATCGCATTTCTGAAATCGTTCCTTTTCCGCCTGCACGGAAACTGCGGCATTCTGATGTTCTCAACCTGGCTCTACAAAATATTGCATCTGCGGCTGCTAGAACAGAGAAATCAGCTAAACGTCCTGGTCGTTTAAAAATCTTGTCAGTTGGTCAAAAGGTGTTAATTAAGTCTCATCGTTTGTCTCACAAAGGAAAAGGCTTGTGTCGCAAATTTTTTCTGCTTTATAACTGTCCATATAGAGTTCGCAAAATTATTCATGATAACACTGTCGAAGTAGAAACTCTTAAATCTCGACGCTCTAAGGGAATACATCATATATCGAACGTTAAAATTTTTGTGGAATGACATACTTGTGAGACATCAACAGTTATACGTAAACACACGGAGAGTACAAGGATACCGCGCTGTGTTTCGGCGGCGACACATACTCAAAGCAACAGTCAAGTCTGCGCGGCGCACAAGGCAGTCGTTGACCGCAAACAATTACTGCATACGTTACGCGTACCTACAGCTGATCGAGCGCTCAGTGCGAATGCACTGACAGCCGTAAACAAATACACAGTGTAATTTCTCCGAATAAAATCAGTATAAAGCTATAGTGACTTGATAAATTATGTTATTAACGTTCAGTATTTTTCGGGATACGGTTGTATAAAATATTTAAGAACTTCAGGTAAATTCTGTGTGTGTCCCACGTTAAGAGGACTTGCTATCGAGAAATTTTCTGGAAGAATGTAATTTCGAAGAAGAAACTAATAAACTAAAAAGGTAACTATTAATTGAGTCTATTTTTCAGGTAACATATTTCCACTTTGGTATGTACTCTAGACGTAATTTGTTGCTCGCGATTACGTGATTTATACTTTGTGTTATCTGATTTTGACAATGATGATTAATGAACAGGGTTGTTACTTAGGTATATTATGCATCGCTTGGCTGCACTTCTTTTTCACTGATGTCATATTTTTTTATTATGTGCCTGCTGTGCTTATTTATTTAAATTATAATTGTCACCTGATTAGTTGTACTGATATGGTTATGTATGTAAGTTATACTTTGTGATTTATCTGCTTGCGTCTTCATGTTTACTTATTAAGATTACATATGAACATTTATTTACTTATGCTGATATGATGCTAATGACGTGTTTATTGTGTAAGATATATATTTGCTGCTTTGCGTATGGATTGCATATTTACACATTTCTGTTTTGTTGTCATAACTACTCTTTAATTTGGTATATAGAAATGCTAATATGCGGTGAACAAACATGGAGTTTAGGTCACACTATGGTATTAATTATTGTTCGCTTGGCAGAGCCTCGTTGTAGGGATTGTGCTGCATCCACTTGTTGACATTGTGTTCTTTACTGGTATATTTACTCGCTATTCCATGTTTTGCTTACGCTCAGTGCCGTATATTTTAAGATAAGAAAATGAATTGCTATAATTCTACGAACGACATTGGTACAAGAATTTCATTGAAGTCATATGAGCTGGAGGTTTTATGGAAGCTGTATAATTTTATGCTAATAGGAAGGAAGCTAACGATATGACATACCAACACTAGGTTTAGACCATTGACAGTTATTACACTGCATTCTTCGTGAGCAATTGAAATAGCAAGTGACACTGACGCAAGAAATACTTCATGTTTGCTTCTGTTTTGCTATGATTCTTGAAGTGGTGTACACACTGTGAAATATTACGATTTATTCAGTCATAGTCTTATATGATCTTTCATACCACGTACTCGCACCTACTTACTGAAAGTTATTCAAACTAAAGGCTGTTAGAGGTCATGTATGCATTTCTTTTATTTAATGATGGACAAGGTAACCAAAATGTATTTTGTAATTCATAATGAGTAGAAGATTTGGCTCAGGTGGACTACACAGAGTTTGTGTGTGGACATTGTGTCTTCGGATTGCATGGGATGATAAATTGAAGTTTGCACTAGGATTTTGTCTGTACTTGTTCGAGGAGACTGACTAGAGGAAAGAGTTGTTATGGAAGTGAAATGATATTGGTAATAAGGTTTATATGTATCGACGTATTGAAGAGGTATTATTGAGGTATTGAGATTGTGTGAAGTTGATGATTATTGGAGTTTTGGTGGACAAGAGGTAAGGTAAATGATATTGGCGATAAGGTTTATATGTATCGACGTAAGAGGTATTATTGAAGTATTAAGGTTATGTGATGATGGTGATTATTGGAGTTTTGGTGGATAAGAGGTGAAGTAAGTGAGGAGCATATTTTTTTGTTGGTTTATATGGAACAAGGAGGATGAAGATAGCAGACGAGAACACTCAAGTGGAAAGAAGATTGTCTACACACACACTTTGTTAAATCAATAAGCAGTATATATTTTTTTTTTTAGGAGAGAGGAAGTAATTGCATATCTTGGCACACTGACAGTTGTTCAGCAACCGTACATTTTGATTTGGCTTGGCAAACATTGGTCTTGACATGATGACTGCGACGTTGACTAACTATTATTGACTGTTATACATTGCTGCCACTACTACTTGATACACAAGTTGAACATCAAATTTTGACAGAACTGGGTTTACACAGTTAACACTATTCAATTAAACAGTAGTACTTAAATGTGGATGAAAGATGAGTGAGTGTGTTTTGTGTGTTTTCCCTTCCTAATCTCAAATAATTGGTACCGACCTATTTCCTGAATATTATTTTACTTGTTTGTTGTGGCCTGCACTGACTCCCATAAATATTATAGGTTTACTGATATTTGTATCTTTGTAATAGTTAATATGACAATTATCTGATATCAATTGTGTGTTTGTTATAATTTGTATGTTTAGTGTAAGAGCATTGATAATGATTTTGTAAAAGCAATTGTGTGTGCATTCAAACTGTTGTTCGTGCTTGCACCTATTCAACATTGCTGGGTGCCACTTGGAAATGTTTAATTTCTGCTGATGAGCTCTGATGAACGTTCTAATTAGTGATAGTGAATATTATGGACTGTTATGTACACTTGTTCAACATGAAGGGTGCCACTAGGAGATGTTTAATTTGTGCTAATGAACTTTGATGAACTGTCTAATTAGTGATAGTGAATATTATGGACTGTTACGTACACTTGTTCAACGTGAAGGGTGCCACTAGGAGATGTTTAATTTGTACTGATGAACCTTGATGAACTGTCTAATTAGTTATAGTGAATATTATGGACTGTTACTTGCACCTGCTCAACATTACTTGGTGCCACTGATGGATTGCTTCTACTGAAATGATATCACTTGTTGGTGCTGCACCTGTTCAACATTGCTGGGTGCCACTGATGGACTGCTTCTACTGAAATGATATCACTAGTTGCTGTCTGCAGCTTCTCAACATTACTAGGTGCCACTGATGGACTGCTTCTACTGAAATGATGTCACTTGTTGGTGTTGGCACCTGTTCAACATTGCTAGGTGCCACTAATGGACTGCTTCTACTGAAATAATGTCACTTGTTGGTGTCTGCACCTGCTCAACATTACTGGGTGCCACTGATGGACTGCTTCTACTGAAATGATGTCACTTGTTGGTGTCTGCACCTGCTCAACATTGCTGGGTGCCACTGATGGAACTGCTTCTACTGAAATGTCACTTGTTGGAGTCTGCACCTGTTCAACATTACTGGGTGCCACTAATGGAACTGCTTCTACTGAAGTAATGTGACTTGTTGCTGTCTGCACCTGTTTAACATTGCTGGGTGCCACTACTGGAACTGCTTCTACTGAAATAATGTCACTTGTTGGTGTCTGCACCTGTTCAACATTACTGGGTGCCACTGATGGAACTGCTTCTACTGAAATAATGTCACTTGTTGGTGTCTGCACCTGTTCAACATTACTGGGTGCCACTGATGGACTGCTTCTACTGAAATGATGTCACTTGTTGCTGTCTGCACCTGCTCTACATTACTGGGTGCCACTGATGTACTGCTTCTACTGAAATGATGTAACTTGTTGGTGTTTGCACCTGTTCAACATTACTGGGTGCCACTAATGGACTGCTTCTACTGAAATGATATCACTTGTTGGTGTCTGCATCTGTTCAACATTCCTGGGTGCCACTGTTGGAGCTGTTTAAATGCTGCTGATGAAATGTTATGAGACTGCTATTTGCACCTGTTTATCATTGCTGGGTGCTACTGTTGGAACTGTCAACTACTCTGAGGAGTTCTACTTGTTTATTGAACTATTGAAAGGGTTTTATGTGAATATTTGTAAAAACTGATTTTTTGTGTGTTTACTGTTTATGAAATGTTATGAGATTCTTACCTGCACCTGTTCGTCATTTCTGGTGCCATTGATTGAATAATACTTGTGTAAACCATTATGTAAAATCATATGTATGCAAGCATTTGTATTCCTTACTGTATTTTATGTATTAGGTTATTGATGGGTCAGTGAAAAGCCAAAATTTATTTAGTTATGTGATATTTACTTATTAACATTACCTTTTAATTTTTGTCTGTATTTTTTGGACGAATTTGGTGGTATTTTCACCACCAATGCTGGCAAAAATACCATCAAATTCTAGCCTGTGGAGGAGGGGCATATGAAAGGTGGCTACACTGAGTCACAGCGCCAGAGATTGCGCCAGAGAGTATTATTCAGCCGCCTCCTCTGGCAGTAGTTGTTCAGAAGCGGTGGTAGAGAGTTCTTGTCGAGAAGCGGTGGTAGAGAGTGCTTGTGGAGATGTTGCAGTAGCGTGTCGTTGTTGAGAAGTTCACATGGAGAGTGCTTGTTCAGATGTTGTCATATTGTTTTGATGGGCTAGACACCAGATGTTGTTGGATTAGGGATGCTGTAATGTGCTTTTCGTCAATATATATGAAGGTAAAAAATTCCTTTTTTTTAATTATTTCAATGTCTTAAACAATAATGCCTCTTGGTCACAGGTTCAGTCAACAAAGCATCTGGCTCATGTTCATGTATTAGTTTGTAATTCGGGTTTCTATGTGCAATTATAGTATTTCAGTTTTATTTAATTAATTCAGTGTAAATGGTATTTAAAATACCTGGTCTTATTGAGGAAGAACCGTGCCAGATGTGTACGTTGAATCACACTTCCACACACAGAACAGTTACATTTGTGTTTTGTTGTTTCGTAGGTTTTATAGTTGCTGGGGACTTAATTAATTAATTGTGTTAACGGAAGTTTTCTTTCATTGTTTGTTGTTATATTATGCAGTCAGATTGCGTACTAATACTGGTCAGGGCCAACCGGTTACGAGACTGCGTAACCAGACAGACAGTAAAATTATTTGCATAATAAAATTTCAATTAAGCCCCCATGAAACTGTCTAAAGGATCGTACTAAGAAATATCAAATTAGGATCAGCGTGAAGATGCCTAAATGTGGTGAAACGCTTAGTTGACAAAAACAAAACAAAAAACTAAAATTGAAACCAAGACTGTTTTCAACTAATACAAACGTATGAATTTCACAGAGCGGAATATAGTGACGTGCGATAAAAGAATGCTTTGTGAAGAGGCGTGGGACTGTACTTCGTCAAACATAAGACCAAATAACATGTCTCACATTTCCTCAAGCATGTATGTTTTATAACACACATCAAAAAAGTTATGCGTAACGCCGGTTCCCACAACTCCTGAAGATGCACATTGACTGTGGGTATTGTATCACAGACACAGTCGCTTTGATTGTTCATAGATGTCACTAAAAACCGGCCGAAGAGGTAAACAACCATGTATGAGCAGCGACTATTAGATGGAGGGGGTCCGGCAGCCGATCAGTTCTAGTCATTCCACCAGGAAAGAGGTACACGGCTCGTGTTGTCTGTAGTTCAACCATGCCTAGACGGTCCATAATGCGGTTATATGGCGTCCGCATTGTTACTTTGTGCCAGGAAGGGCTCTCAACAAGGGAAGTGTCCAGCCGTCTCTGAGTGAACCAAAGCGATGTTGTTGGGACATGGAGGAGATACAGAGAGACAGGAACTGTTGATGACATGCCTCACTCAGGCCGCCCAAGGGCTACTACTACAGTGGATGACCGCTACCTACGGATTATGGCTCGAAGAAACCCTGACAGCAACGCCACCATGTTGAATAATGCTTTTCGTACAGCCACAGGGCGTCGTGTTACGACTCAAACCGTGCGCAAGAGGCTACATGATGCGCATCTTCACTATCGACGTCCATGACGAGATCCATCTTTGCAACCGCGACACCATGCAGCGCGGTACAGATAGGCCTAACAACATGCCGACTGGACTGTTCAGGACTGGTGTCACGTTCTCTTCAACAACGAGTATCGCATATGGCTTGAACCAGACGATCGTCGGAGACGCGTTTGGAGGCAATCCGGTCAGGCTGAACGCATTAGACACACTGTGCAGCGAGTGCAGCAGGGTGCAGGTTCCCTGTTTTGGGGTGGCATTATGTGGGGCTGTACGCCGCTGGTGGTCATGGAAGGCGCTGTAACGGCTGTACGATACGTAAAATCCGTCCTTCGATCTGTAGTGCAACCATATCGGCAGCATATTGGCGAGTCATTCGTCTTCACGGACGACAGTTCGCGCCCCCATCGTGCACATTTGTGAATGACTTCCTTCTGGGTAACGACAGCGCTCGACTAGAGTGGCCAGCATGTTCCTCAGACATGAACCCTATCGAACATGCCTGGGATAGACTGAAAACGGCTGTTTATGGACGAAGTGACCCACCAATCACTCTGAGAGATCTACGACGAATCGCCTTTGAGGAGTGGTACAATCTGGATCAACAGTGCCTTGCTGAACTTGTGGATAGTAAGCCACGACGAATACAGGCATGCATCAGTGCAAGAGGACAGGCTACTGGCTATTAGAGATACTGGTGTGTACAGCAATCTGGACCACCACCTCTTGAAACGTCCCCTTAGAACAATTATACATGACTGTGTTTAAACTGACACACAATATTTTTAGCGCAACGAAATCTGACTTTCAAAAATCCCTACAAAAGAATGGCCCTGACTAACATTAACCTATACGTTTCACAAATCACTTACCTCACAAAAATCTTCGGAACTCGAACTACTGTAATACAGCGAGCGCCACTACTGCCAGCTAAATAAAAGATTCAAACTACTGAAGGCAGTAACTACTGATAGGCATAGTTAGCAAATGAAAGATTTTGATAGAGAACAAACAATGTATTTACCTTAATAGTCATCAAAAGTCATAATATATATAGCAGTTCATGACATCCAAATTGTTTTGGGCAGCGGCCAATACAGATTTGAAAAAATTTTTCATAATTACAATAACAAATCAAATGCACACACTTATCGTTACAATGTTGGTCAAAAGCTAAAATTTTCTCACAGTCCATAAAGACAGTCCTGATCATTCATGACAGTAAAATTGCAGTTTTTTTTTCTCAAAGTCTGAGCAGTAAAAGAAAATGCCCACGGAAGTAGTGGATTTCCATGCAGTCTTGAAGAAGCAGTGTTGTCCTTCAACGGAAAGACAGTGCTGACTCTTGACATGCAGACAGCTAATGGGCCACAACAGAGCAAACCCACAGCAGAGTCAGTCGAAGTTTTGAAGAATATTGGTAGGTAGGTCATCACAGAGCAGACCCACTGTAGTCCTGGTAGAGAGTATGGTATTAGTGGGCCACCAGAGCTGCAGACCCACTGCAGTCCTTGTAGAAATATTGGTATTGGTGGGTCATCGAAGGTGCAGACCCACTGCAGTCCTTGTAGAGACGGCCAACAGCCATCTGTTGCGAGTGTGCAGGTGCACAATCACCATCGAAGAGTCTTGCGGAGAATATAGCAAGTCCATAAACCACTACTTGTGCACTCACAAATTTTTTGAATTGTCCTTAGAACCAGCAATGCTGTTAACCAGTCCCTTGCTGAATTATTAACACACGTGCAAGCACAAACAGTCCCAACTTCTCACATATTGTCCATATACTATGACCAACAGAAATGTGTGCAGTGAAATGTAACTTACAAGTTACTTAATTTGATGAACTGGTGTCAATTACAATTTGATAACATAAGACTACAATAAGAAAGGTACAAAATACATCATTAAAGAACTGCAAGAGGACATGCTACTGGCTATTAGAGATACTGGTGTGTACAGTAATCTGGACCATCACCTCTGAACGCTCGCTGTATGGTGGTACAATATGGAATGTGTGGTTTTCATGAACAATAAAAACGGTGGAAATGATGTTTAAGTTGATCTCTATTCCAATTTTCTGTACGGGTTCCGGAAGTCACGGAACCGAGGTGATGAAAAAAAAATTTTTTGTGTGTGTTTGTGAAGGTGCTACGATGTTCTCGGTGCACAGTGTGCCGTGGCGGCGGTATTCCCGATCGATTCTCGATCGTTGGGCCTCCGAGTGGTGTTTCTTTCTCGGTTGCTGGGCGCCTCCTGGCGGCGTGTGGCGCCGTCCCTGCCAGGTGGCTGTGTGCGCGGGAAGTCAAGTTTGGGCGCGAGCGTTGCCTTTTGCGTCGGGCGGTGGGTCCCTCCGCGCTGTCGCTGGCCGGGGCTGGTGTTAGACGCTGCTCCCCGGGTCGGTGGCTCGAGTCGTCGCCTGATTACCAGCTTTCCCGCCCTGTCTGACTGCACCTTGCTGAGATCTGGGTGACGATACTCGTGCTGGATCATCTTTCTCGAGGCGATTTCCCTGGACCGCGCTTCGGCAGGAGCTTGTGGCTGTGCTGCTCCCGGATATAGTTTACAGGGGAATACTTTTCCGTCCTCGGAAGTTTGCTGCTGTTTGTGTGTTTCAGCGTTTGCTGCTGTTTGTGTGTTTCAGCGTGCTATGGCTAAGAAGATTATCTTCGTTGTTATGACTGTGTCGGAACCGTGGGCAAACCACAGTATTCGTATTTCTCACAAGGGAACCTCCCCATCGCACCCCCCTCAGATTTAGTTATAAGTTGGCACAGTGGATAGGCCTTGAAAAACTGAACACAGATCAATCGAGAAAACAGGAAGAAGGTGTGTGGAACTATGAAAAAAATAAGCAAAATATACAAACGGAGTAGTCCATGTGTAAGATATGCAACAACAAGGATAACGGGAGCTCAGGAGCGCCGTGGTCTAGTGGTTAGCGTGAGCAGCTGCGGAACGAGAGGTCCTAGGTTCTAGTCTTCCCTCGAGTGAAAGTATTACATTCTTTACTTTCGCAAAGTTATGATCTGTTGGTTCACTGACGTCTCTGTTCAGTGTAATAAGTTTAGTGTCTGTGTTTCGCGACCGCACCGCAAAACCGTGCGATTCCTTACAGTTCGGAAAATATTCATTGACCTTGTTATTGAAGTAACGAGCTATATTTGCTGTATTCATATTGCCCACGGAATACATCTCATGTATTTAATGCACTCTCGTCCAAAGTAGCGAACAGTCAACTGCCAGCCAGGGAGCCTCGTTAGCAGGAATACTCTCTCTTCCGTGCGCTGTAGTCGACTGACGTCGTGTGTTTCGATGTTTGTTTAGGTGTAGCGTCCCCGTACTACGGCGCAGTTACCTCGCATCTGACGGCCGGAAGGACAGATAATAATTGTCTGGAAATAAAATATTAAACGTTTTACTCGAGAGAAGACTTGAACCGAGGACCTCTCGTTCTGCAGCTGCTCACCCTAACCACGAGACCACGACGCTCCTGAGCTCACGTTATCCTTGATGTTACCTATCTTGCACATGGACTACTCAGTTTGTATATTTTGCTCATTTTTTTCATAGTTCCTCACAACTTCTTTCTGTTTTCTCGATTGATCTGTGTTCAGTTTTTCAAGGCCTATCCACTGTGCCAACTTATAACTAAATCTGACGGGGGTGCGATGGGGAGTTTCTCTTGTCAGCATTCTGTGGGGTGATGTACCTTAGTGTGTTTTTCTTGGCGTTCTATTGTGCTGTTGCAGAACTTTGTTTAACCTTTTCCCTCCTTACTCTTCCACTGAATGCCTTTGGGTCCTGTGGCTTTTCTCTGCCTCGTGATGACTGGGTGTTGTGTGATGTCCTTAGGTTAGTTAGGTTTAAGTAGTTGTAAGTTCTAGGGAACTGATGACCATAGATGTTAAGTCCCATAGTGCTCAGAGCCATTTGATCCTGTGGCCTGTAATTTCGCTTTTGCCAAGTTCCGGGGTTTTGGGGGATAATTGATTAAATTATGTTTTGGAATTTATGGGATTCTGTGTGTTTCTCTGGGGTTTTTGCTGTCCTGTGCCCGTACGATTTCCCGTTTCCTCGCCTGGGCGTCGTACGTAAGGTTTAAGGTGAGTGAATTTTGGTAGTTCCAGTCCAGTGGTTCGGTGGGCCCCGTGACGAATTTTTTTTTTTTTTTTTTTTTTTTCACCCTGCCTGTTCTATCTGCCTGGCTTAAGGTTGGCTCCTCTGTGCCCGTGCGCGAGTGTGTATGTGGGCGGTCTATGCCATGTTATAGTTGCTTCAAGTTGATTCGCACACTCCCCTCGGTAATGACATCTGCGTACCTGTGAGATTGAATAATGTTTTGAACTATTGTAACCTGGCGGTTGTCACCGTATGTGTTAAATTTTAACTTGTACTTGAGTTTTGGTGTAACTGAGCTAATTTTGTCTTGCCTACTGCTGCGATGTCAGAAATTTTAAAACCTACACTTGGGCTCCTAGTAAATTTTTATGTTGATAACTGATGCAGCATTTTAGTGTAATGATATATCTTTTACGTTTTGGGGAAATTTTATCTTGGCAAATCCTTGGGGTTAAATTGTGCAACTTGTATCTATGATCTACGGAAATGTTGGGGTGGATTGCACTTTATCATTAGGCCTATCACTTATTGTTTTACTAATGGCATTAAGGGATATTTGTTGAAAGTTTTTTTTTAAATAATTAACAATCATAAATTTAATCTTACCTGTGAAGCCATATTTGTGGAGAGTTGTTATTTAAATTTCATTGTCTTCCCAGCTTGCCCTTTGCTACTGTATTAAAGGTGTTTGTTGTTTTGACTAATCGCAGCTGCTTGCCTTAAAGAAGTACAGCTGTTTTGAAAGATTGAGAATTAGTGTAACTGTTCACTCCAATAAAGCCACCCTGTTAAAAGAAAAATTTTGGTGCTACCATTTGTTTCCCCCTTGTTCCGCTTCCATGGCTCACACAGTACTGTGACCCTACCTAGTGCTGCTCAGATGTGGTCGACTGCAACCTTCATAAACGAGTATTCCTTTCCTCACGTTCTTATCCCATACACCAATTTGCCACTGTCATATCCGAATGCGCCAAAAATCTGGATACTGGACAGTTCGACCAGCCGCCAAAATAGTGATCCTCTATGAGGCCCTTTTCTATCCCTGTCAGATGCTGATGCAAACGCGGCACTTCACGCACCTTAGGTACGCTAACAACCTGATAACTACTCTAAACACGAACAACTATAATGCATGCAGGTGGTCTTTCTACACATCACAAAGAACTGTAACCGTAATAATTTAGAGTTTTCTGTATTTGATGGAAAGTTATCGTGTGAAAAAGCGTTCGCTAAGGCAGGTTACAAGCCTGCAGCTCTTCTTAAATCTGTAAACCTGTAAACACACCAGAAAGGCATTTCTGACTATCCAGTTGATAATGGAAACAAAACTAGAGAAGAATCAAGACACGTTCATAGGGTTATTCGATCTGGTAATAGCTTTTGACAATGTAAAATGTTATTAGATGTTAGAAATTTTAAGAAAAATAGGGGTAAGCTAGAGAAAGAAATGAACAATATACAATATGTACAAGAACCAAAAGGCAACAGTAAGACTGGAAGAACAAGAACCAAGCAGCCGGATTAAAAGACGTATAAGGCAGGGATGTCGTCATTCCCCCCAACTGTTTAATCCATACAACGAAGGAGCAATGACGGAATGGAATAAACAGTTTAATGAGAACAGAATATGGATTGAGAGTAAATGGAAGAAAGACGAAAGTAATGACAAATACCGGAAATGAGAACAGAATTGTGCGTCACGAAGTAGATGAGGCTAAGGAATTCTGCTATCTAGGCAGTAAAATAACCACTGACGGACGGAGCAAGGAACACATCAAAAGCAGACTAACAAAGGCAAAAAGGGTATTCCTGACCAAGAGAAGTCTACTAGCATCGAACATAAGTCTCAATTTGAGAAAAAAATTTCTGAGAATGTACGTTCGGAGCACGTCGTTGTATGGTAGTGAAACATGGACTTTTGGAAAACCGGAACAGAAGAGAATCGAAGAGTTTGAAATGCTGTGCTTCAGAAGAATGTTGAAAATTAGGTGGACTGATAACGCAAGAAAAAAACAGGTTCTCTGCAGAACCGGCGGCGAAAGGAGTATATGGAAAAAAGTGACAAGACGAAGAGATTGGGTGATAGGACATGTGTTAATACGAGGGCCATTCGATAATTAAAGAGACAAATTGGTCTGGGGGAAAAACTGTTAGTAGGGCAAATTTGGTACTTTTATGGCTTTAAGTTGGCATCATTGGGATGATTACTGATCAGCTGATGTATCAACACTGTTTGGTTTATAACCTCAAAAATACATTTCAAGATGGCGAGTCCGTTTGAAACGTCCACATTAGTTTAACGACGTTCTGATATTTGTTTTTTACTTGCTGAAGGCGAGAAACCAGTGAATATATACTGTTGAATGTCTAAAGTTTATGGTTAAGGTTGTACAGATCTTGCAAATTTTTTGAAGTGGGTAGAGAAGTTCAAAAATTGTTGCTACTCAGTGACTGACGAACACTTTTCTGGCCGACCAACTCCCCCACTTGAAAGTCGAATTGATGACATTTTCCTTGCTGACCGCGTGTGATTGTGCAATGATAGTTGATAAGGTTCAAGTTAGTTCAAGAATGGCTTTGAGCACTATGCGACTTAACATCTGAGGTCATCAGTCCCCTAGAAGTTAGAACTACTTAAACCTAACTAACCCAAGGACGACACACACATCCTTGCCCGAGGCAGGATTTGAACCTGCGACCGTAGCGGTCGCGCGGTCCCAGACTGAAGCGCCTGGAACCGCTCGGCCACTCCGGCCGGCTTCAAGTTAGTACTGGTACAGTTCATAACATTATCTGTAACAAGCTGAAGTACCGCAAAACATGTGCAAGATGGGTTCTAAAGGGGTTGACGCGGTTACACAAGGAAACAAGTTTGAAAGTGTGGACAGAGCTAAAGGAACGTTATGAAAGAGAAGGAGAGCGCTTCCATAAGAAAATTTTCATTTGTGATGAAACTTGGGTTCAGTATTATGAGCCAGAATCAAAAAGACAAAGCACGGAGTGGAAGCACACCAACTCACCTGTCAAGAAAAAATTCAAAACTCGTCATCTGGAAAACTCATTTTGATGGTGTTTTGGGTTGCTGAATGTCCCATTTTCGTGATTATCTCTAAGAGCAGCGTACAATGTGCAGCCGATACTATTCGGATTTGCTTTAAACCAAGGTGAGGTCAGCAGTGAGAGAGATGTTGGGGATCTCAGAGAAGAGGTGTGATTCTCCAGCAAGACAATGCATGTCCTCATAATACTCAACTAACTTGTCAAACCATCGACAAAATGGGCTAGGAAGTAGTGCCTCATCCCTCTTACTGTCACGATTTAGCACCTAGTGCTTACATTTGTCTGCTGCACAGACGGTGGGAAAAGGTTCCAGAACAACGAGGACGTGAAAAAGTTTGTGGGAAATTGGTTCAAACATCAAGATAAAGAGTTATTTGCAGCCGGAATAAAAAAGCTTGTAGCCTGTTCGAACAAGTGCATAAATGTTCAAGGGGATTGTATTGAAAAGCAGGAAAAGTATTTTCTCCAGACCAATTTGTCTCTGTAATTATTGAATGACCCTCGTACATTAGGGAATGACCTCCATGGAGCCAGAGAGAGCTGCAGAGGGTAAAAACTGTAGAGGAAGACAGAGATTGGAATGCATCCATCAAATAATTGAGGACGTAGATTCCAAGTGCCAACGGCCTTGCCGCAGTGGTAACACGGGTTCCCGTCAGAATACCGAAGTTAAACGCTGTCGGGCTGGGCTAGCACTTGGATGGGTGACCATCCGATCTGCCGAGCGCTGTTGGCAAGCGGGGTGCACTCAGCCCTTGTGAGGCAAACTAAGGAGCTACTTGATTGAGAAATAGCGGCTCCGGTCTCGGAAACTGACATACGGCCGGGAGAGCGGTGTGCTGACCAGATGCCCCTCCAGATCCGCATCCAGTGACGCCTGTGGGCTGAGGATGACACGGCGGCCGGTCGGTTCTGTTGCGCGCTCCAAGGCCTGTTCGGGAGGAGTTTAGTTTTTAGTTTTAATAAGTTGCAAGTGCTTCACTGAGGTGAAAAGTTTGGCACAGAAGAAGATTTCGTTGTGCGCCACTAGCCAGAAGACTGATGACCGAGAAAAAAAAGTAATCAAAAGATAAATACAAAATGATTTAAGAAAGATAGCTGTGTGGTCTGAAAATCATCAGCCGACCCTTAGGGCTAAAAAGCGTGTGGTTCTCCACATGAGTACTAAAAATAATCCGTTAGATTTGCGTTTTACGACAAATTACATAGTTTTCAAGGTTGTCGATCGAACTAAATACATAGGGGCTACAATCACAAACGAATTAAATTAGAACCACCATATAGTAAATGTTGTGCAGAAGTCGCTGCAAAGAATGTACACTCCTGGAAATTGAAATAAGAACGCCGTGAATTCATTGTCCCAGGAAGGGGAAACTTTATTGACACATTCCTGGGGTCAGATACATCACATGATCACACTGACAGAACCACAGGCACATAGACACAGGCAACAGAGCATGCACAATGTCGGCACTAGTACAGTGTATATCCACCTTTCGCAGCAATGCAGGTTGCTATTCTCCCATGGAGACGATCGTAGAGATGCTGGATGTAGTCCTGTGGAACGACTTGCCATGCCATTTCCACCTGGCGCCTAAGTTGGACCAGCGAACGTGCTGGACGTGCAGACCGCGTGAGACGACGCTTCATCCAGTCCCAAACATGCTCAATGGGGGACAGATCCGGAGATCTTGCTGGCCAGGGTAGTTGACTTACACCTTCTAGAGCACGTTGGGTGGCACGGGATACATGCGGACGTGCATTGTCCTGTTGGAACAGCAAGTTCCCTTGCCGGTCTAGGAATGGTAGAACGATGGGTTCGATGACGGTTTGGATGTACCGTGCACTATTCAGTGTCCCCTCGACGATCACCAGTGGTGTACGGCCAGTGTAGGAGATCGCTCCCCACACCATGATGCCGGGTGTTGGCCCTGTGTGCCTCGGTCGTAAGCAGTCCTGATTGTGGCGCTCACCTGCACGGCGCCAAACACGCATACGACCATCATTGGCACCAAGGCAAAAGCGACTCTCATCGCTGAAGACGACACGTCTCCATTCGTCCCTCCATTCACGCCTGTCGCGACACCACTGGAAGCGGGCTGCACGATGTTGGGGCGTGAGCGGAAGACGGCCTAACGGTGTGCGGGACCGTAGCCCAGCTTCATGGAGACGGTTGCGAATGGTCCTCGCCGATACCCCAGGAGCAACAGTGTCCCTAATTTGCTGGGAAGTGGCGGTGCGGTCCCCTACGGCACTGCGTAGGATCCTACGGTCTTGGCGTGCATCCGTGCGTCGCTGCGGTCCGTTCCCAGGTCGACGGGCACGTGCACCTTCCGCCGACCACTGGCGACAACATCGATGTACTGTGGAGACCTCACGCTCCACGTGTTGAGCAATTCGGCGGTACGTCCACCCGGCCTCCCGCATGCCCACTATACGCCCTCGCTCAAAGTCCGTCAACTGCACATACGGTTCACGTCCACGCTGTCGCGGCATGCTACCAGTGTTAAAGACTGCGATGGAGCTCCGTATGCCACGGCAAACTGGCTGACACTGACGGCGGCGGTGCACAAATGCTGCGCAGCTAGCGTCATTCGACGGCCAACACCGCGGTTCCTGGTGTGTCCGCTGTGCCGTGCGTGTGATCACTGCTTGTACAGCCCTCTTGCAGTGTCCGGAGCAAGTATGGTGGGTCTGACACACCGGTGTCAATGTGTTCTTTTTTCCATTTCCAGGAGTGTATTTCATTCGTGGAATACTTAGAAGACGCAACTACTCAACTAAACAGGCTACTTGGACTATGCTTGTCCGTTCTCAGCTGGAGAGCAATGGATATTGTCACACGGGTGGCAATGGCGTCGCATGAGTATTTCCATTCTGTGCGCGTCCGCGGCCACTGAGGTAGGTTCAATTTAATAATTCAGAAATAATCACGGAGAAACTAAACTGTTTTGTATAGTCAAAAATACTGGGTATTACATATACTTCGAGAAATGTTATTTTGAACAAAAAAATCGTTTAAAAAAAGAAAACCTGTAAACTTCAACGGCACGAATTTGTCTACTTTTTTCGACTCTTGTCATCCAGAAGCTGGATGGCAGATTTAAAACATTGTACAGATTGTTTCCTTATACTGATCATGAATTTACGGAGTCACACCCTCTGCCTGTTGACATTAATGTGAGGCACAGATTCACTGTTGCTGCAAGATTCTAGACATTTCATGGAATCCTATTCGTCTCATTATTCGCAACTGCTGAGCAATGAAGGATATAATGCACAGATATAATACGCACTACAGATAACAAAACCAGAGCAACTAGTGAATCAGGTACTTTCTGGAGAAGAATGCGGTTATTATGCGATCTCGCACGACAAAAGCAGAATACGTGGGCTGCATCATATCCATAGCACGATATGGGGACTTTATAGAAAGGGCCACGATGCTAAAAAAATTGATGAAGTGAAGAGCCGGAAGTTAGAGCTGTTCGACCAAAATCACCTTCGGCTCCGTTATTTCAAAAGTGATGGTGGTAGGATAGCCACTGTACACCCGTGACCATGTGTGATCGTGCATACGTGTGAGAGGTTAGGTGCTTATTGAACCTCGTATAAAAACGCTACCGTATTTTAGAGTTATTTGGAACACTTTTGAACTCTGAAGCCATCCTGCATTCCAACAATGAATGGAAACACAATAAGAATGTATTCCAAACTTTGGGGCAAGATCCCAGTTGAGCTTTTCAGTTGTTGTTATGGTCTTCAGTCCTGAGACTGGTTTGATGCAACTTTCCATGCTACTCTATCCTGTGCAAGCTGCTCCATCTCCCAGTACCTACTGCAACCTACATCCTTCTGAATCTGCTTAGTGTATTCATCTCTTGGTCTCCCCCTACGATTTTTACCCTCCACGCTGCCCTCCAATACTAAATTGGTGATCCCTTGATGCCTCAGAACATGTCCTACCAACCGATCCCTCCTTCTGGTCAATTTGTGCCACAAACTTCTCTTCTCCCCAATCCTATTCAATACCTCCTCATTAGTTATGTGGTCTACCCATTTAACCTTCAGCATTCTTCTGTAGCATCACATTTCGAAAGCTTCTATTGTCTTCTTGTCTAAACTATTTATCGTCCATGTTTCACTTCCATACATGGCTACGCTCCATACAAATACTTTCAGAAACGACTTCCTGACACTTAAATCTATACTCGATGTTAACAAATTTCTCTTCTTCATAAACGCTTTCCTTGCCATTGCCAGTCTACATTTTACATCCTCTCTACTTCGACCATCATCAGTTATTTTGCTCCCCAAATAGCAAAACTCCTTTACTACTTTAAGTGTCTCATTTCCCAATCTAGCTCCCTCAGCATCACCCGACTTAATTCGACTACATTCCATTATCCTCGTTTTGCTTTTGTTGATGTTCATCTTATATCCTCCTTTCAAGACACTGTCCATTCCATTCAACTGCTCTTCCAAGTCCTTTGCTGTCTCTGACAGAATTACGATGTCATCGGCGAACCTCAAAGTTTTTATTTCTTCTCCCTGTATTTTAATACTTACTCCAAATTTTTCTTTTGTTTCCTTTACTGCTTGCTCAATATACAGATTGAATAACATCGGGGATAGGCTACAACCCTGTCTCACTCCCTTCCCAACCACTGCTTCCCTTTTATGCCCCTCGACTCTTATAACTGCCATCTGGTTTCTGTACAAATTGTAAATAGCCCTTCGCTCCCTGTATTTTACCCCTGCCACCTTTAGAATTTGAAAGAGTGTATTCCAGTCAACATTGTCAAAAGCTTTCTCTAAGTCTACAAATGCTAGAAACGTAGGTTTGCCTTTCCTTAATCTTTCTTCTAAGATAAGTCGTAAGGTCAGTATTGCCTCACGGGTTCCAGTGTTTCTACGGAATCCAAACTGATCTTCCCCGAGGTCGGCTTCTACTAGTTTTTCCATTCGTCTGTAAAGAATTCGTGTTAGTATTTTGCAGCTGTGGCTTATTAAACTGTTTGTTCGGTAATTTTCACATCTGTCAACACCTACTTTCTTTGGGATTGGAATTATTATATTCTTCTTGAAGTCTGAGGGTATTTTGCCTGTTTCATACATCTTGCTCACCAGATGGTAGAGTTTTGACAGGACTGGCTCTCCCAAGGCCGTCAGTAGTTCCAATGGAATGTTGTCTACTCCGGGTGCCTTGTTCCGACTCAGGTCTTTCAGTGCTCTATCAAACTCATCACGCAATATCATATCTCCCATTTCATCTTCATCTACATCCTCTCCCATTTCCATAATACTGTCCTCAAGTACATCGCCCTTGTATAGACCCTCTATATACTCCTTCCACCTTTCTGCTTTCCCTTCTTTGCTTAGAACTGGATTTCCATCTGAGCTCTTGATGTTCATACCAGTGGTTCTCTTATCTCCAAAGGTCTCTTTAATTTTCCTGTAGACAGTATCTATCTTACCCTAGTGAGATAAGCCTCTACACCCTTTTTTTCAGTAGATAATAGAATTATACACTACTTCAGCAAAAGTACCTGGACATCCCCAGAAATTTTCGTTTTCATATTAAGTGCATTGTGTTGCCACCTACTGCCAGGTACTCCATATCAGCGACCTCAGCAGTCACTAGAGGGAGAGCAGAATAGGGTGCTCTGTGGAACTCACGAACTTCGAACGTGGTCAGGGACTGGGTGTCACTTGTGACATACATCTGTGTATAAACATCCCAACGTCCACTGTTTCCGATGTGAAAGTGAAGTGCAAACGTGAAGGGACACGTACAGGACAAAAGCTGTAAGTAGGCTGTTTAGGTTTTTATATTGGTAACGCCACATAGCGCTCTGTATGAAAATCACTGGCTGTGCTGTGTGCAGTCTGTGGCTGGGTGGCATTGTTGGAATTTGCTATTGTAGTGTTGGGCAGTTGGCTGTTAACAGCGCGTAGCGTTGCGCAGTTGGAGGTGAGCCGCCAGCAGTGGTGGATGTGGGGAAGAGAGATGGTGGAATTTTGAGAGCGGACGATCTGGACGTGTGTCCATCAGAGACAGTAAATTTGTAATATTGGATATCATGGACTGATATATATAATATGACTTTTGAACAATATTAAGGTAAATACATTGTTTGTACTCTATCAAAATCTTTCTTTTGCTAACTGTGCCTATCAGTAGTTACTGCCTTCAGTAGTTTGAATCTTTTATTTAGCTGGCCGTAGTGGTGCTCGCTGTATTGGGGTAGTTCGAGTAACGAAGATTTTTGTGAGGTAAGTGATTTGTGAAACGTATAGGTTAATGTTAGTCAGGTCCATTCTTTTGTAGGGATTTTTGAAAGTCAGATTGCGTTGCGCTAAAAATATTGTGTGTCAGTTTAAGCACAGTCATGTATAATTGTTCAAAGGGGACGTTTCAAAGCCTACAGGCCGACCTCGTCTGTTGACTGAAAGAGACCGCCGACAGTTGAGGAGGGTCGTAATGTGAAATAGGCAGACATCTGTCCAGACCATAACACAGGAATTCCAAACTGCATCAGGATCCACTGCAATTACTATGACAGTTAGGCGAGAGTTGAGAAAACTTGGATTTCATGGTCGCGCAGCTGCACATAAGCCACACATCACGCCGGTAAATGCCAAACGACGCCTCGCTTGGTGTAAGGAGCGTAAACATTGGACTATTAAACAGTGGAAAAACGTTGTTTGGATGACGAATCACGGTACGCAATGTGGCGATGCCATGGCAGGGTGTGGGTATGGCGAATGCCCGGTGGACGTCATTTGCTAGCGTGTGTAGAGCCAACAGTAAAATTCGGATGCGGTGGTGTTGCGGTGTGGTCGTGTTTTTCATGGAGGTGGCTTGACCCCTTGTTGTTTTGCGTGGTACTATCACAGCAAAGGCCTACAGTGATGTTTTAAGCACCTTCTTGCTTCCCACTGCTGAAGAGCAATTTGGGGATGGCGACTGCATCTTTCAGCACGATTGAGCACATGTTCATAATGCACGGTCTGTGGTGGAGCGGTTTCACGACAATAACAGCCTTGTAATGGACTGGCCTGCACGGAGTCCTGACCTGAATCCTGTAGAACACTTTTGGGATGTTTTGCAACGCCGACTTCGTGCCAGGCGTCACCAACCGACATCGATATCTCTCCTCAGTACAGCACTCCATGTAGAATGGGATGCCATTCCCCAAGACACCTTCCGGTACCTGATTGAAAGTATGCCTGCTAGAGTGGAAGCTGTCACCAAGGCTAAGGGTGGGCCAACACCTTACTGGAATCCAGTATTACCGATGGAGGGCACACGAACTCTTAAGTCATTTTCAGCCAAGTGTCCGGATACTTTTGATCACATAGTGTACTTAAATATCTGATATTGCAAAAACAGGAAAAAACGGGTGTTTCAAGCTACGCATTGATATAGGGTTTCTTGGAACACTTCCGTTTCTGACGTAAGATCGGATGGTAAAAGCGTCGGTGTAGGTAGTAACATTGTGCAAACGTTGTTGAAAACCTACAAATCCGAGGACTCTTGAACGTAGCGATTAAACTTTAGTAATTCTGTCACATGTGGCGGTAGCTATGGCATTTTAATCTGCTTCATAGCTTTAAAGGCTACAGAATGCCACTAGCCACAATAGTTTTTTTATTTATTTAAACAGCTCAACCTCTTTGAGGCTGCTTCTTCGAGCGTTCATCGCACTTTAGGGACACCACAGTAAAATGATTTGCATGTATATTGTGAAGTTCTGAACAAGTGTATATTAAAATTTTTTAATCGGTGATTTTTGAATTGAATTCTAGATTATTATTGTACTGTAATCATCAATGCATCAGTGATCATCTTCATCATTTTAAGTTGTTTCAAATTTGCGCATGGAATGATAAAAAAATTTAAAGAAGCCTGGTGTGACATCATGACTGGTTTCATGACATTATGAGAAAAATGGGTTCAAATGGCTCTGAGCACTATGGGACTTAACATCTATGGTCATCAGTCCCCTAGAACTTAGAACTACTTAAACCTAACTAACCTAAGGACATCACACACATCCATGCCCGAGGCAGGATTCGAACCTGCGACCGTAGCAGTCGCGCGTCTCCGGACTGAGCGCCTAGAACCGCTAGACCACCGCGGCCGACTCATTATGAGAGATTTCATAAGTTGGCTTGTAGAAAAGATGTCAAAGGTAAATTTTCAAGGCTTAATCGTTGAGAACATAAACGATATCTGGAGGCTGGTAACTGCATTTATTTACTTGATTTACTTGCTAAAACTACACGTTATCGTATTGTACGGGACTAACTGATTTAAACTAGGGAACTGGTTTAAAAACTTTTGTTTCAAAGGCCCCAGTCAAATCATTAAAAGTTTTCTCCCATACAACTTCGGCTGTGCCAATGTAACACAAGTTTCCAGCGTTTTCGGAAACGAAGCAGATCTGTCCGGTTGAAGCTGCTGACAAGAGACGCCATCAGCCCTGTGCTGAAGTTATTCACGGCCATCGGCTTAACCAATAGCGTGTTTGGGAGGCAGGTGACCTGTTTGAATGCTGGATGGTTCTGCAGAGAAGAACACAGTCCCTTCGTTCTCTAGTGATCCAGACCTCGAGCAGAACAGACGTCCATCATCGGAGACAGAGCCTTTGGCTCTGCGCCCCGTGACAGGCCTTCAACAGAAGTTAACACGAATCGCCTCCCCTCCCGTTGCCCACTTTATTTAGTTTGCTCCACCTCATAGACGGGCCGACACCTGGCAACCTCTTACCCTAGGCGCGCTCCTTGTATCCCGATTTCATTATAAGCAGTTTGCGAGGTGCTTGGGTGGATGTAGTGTCCCTTTTGCAATATTCACCCTTACCGAGGTGAAACATAAATAAAAATGACTGTATGTGACCGAAAATGAACTGCAAACATCGATTTATCTACGAAAGGGAATAACAATAACTGTAAAAATATACAATATAGATCGATAGATGCAGAAAAGACATTATTTTTAGTGTATGAGATTATAATGTGTAAGTAATTAAAAGAAGTATTATCATCTCTGTAAGTGTATAAAACACAATGCAATGTTCATTCTTCTGTCTAGTCTGTTTTGTTCTGTTCGTTCTGGTGTTAGCTGGAATAAGGTACGCAAGCTATTGTGCTGCGCTAGCATTTGTTTCTGTCGTAACGTAATTGCAAATATTTAATGGTGTAAACTGTGTCCTAGTAAGAATATATTAGTATAAAGTGATCTCCGTGTGTTATTTCAAGAACCTACGCCACATTTATCTTATGAAAAGAATATTTAATGAAAATTATTTAGCATGTTTCCAGCTGCTGCGGAGCGAGCAACAGTGATCTCTGATTGTTAACAATTAGCCGCCATTACGCGGTACATTTAAAAATATTTTTTCACAGTACAATGTCTGATAGCCGGAGCGAAAGAAATTATGTAAAAATATTCAGTGAGATTAATTGAAGTAATCCAGTGAAATAATTTTATTAAAACTTGTCTATTTTCTATGATAGTGAACTGGAGCTGAGTAATACTATGCTATTACATTTACAGTAATTTGTAGGGAGCCTGGCGCTCGATAAAACCAGATATAATACGTAACTGGCAACCTACGAAATCCATTATTTTGCTTATTATATCTCTTTTGTATTTTTTTTTAAAGCTAAAAGTAAAAACTAACTCCACTAAAAGTCAGTAACAGATCACGATAAATCAAAGGACAAACAAATTTACTAGGAGAGTGTTTCCTCTAAATAAATAGTTACATTACTCTTTTTAAGAGATATAATATGGAGAAGAGTTTGTACCTCTTTAATTCAGACAAATTTTGCATGCGAACATGCACTCGACCCTCTTCTTATCTACCACCTAATTAATGATGGCCGCAACGGTAACGGAAGGAAATGGTGGTGGACCCTGCTAGTTGGTAAAATAAGGAGTGCACACTCACAATAATGTAATAAAAATCGTTATCTACTCAAAAAAGAGAGCTTTATCATAATAAGCAACAGGGAAAGGGATTCTGCCTGTATCTGCGAAATGATACGCGGATTAAATATCACAATGAGATTTATTATATATCAGAACATAAAGGTACATGATTGTCGACACACACAGTAGGTTAGAGGATAAGGTATACTGAAAAAATTATGAGAATAAGAGTTGGCTCGAGAACAAGGGGCTCCTACTCTCTGTGCTGCAATAGACGGGCGATAATGACCGAAGGTCCTAATGAATCAAATACTAATCGCCCGACTATACAGCAGTATCGCAATTAGTAGTGAGAGGTCAAATGGGATCACATGGAGAAACAAGCAAGGTGGATCTGTACCAAGGCGATCGCGCACGCTGCTGAGGGATTCAGCATAAAATTGATAAGGTCCTACAATGCCGGAGCCGCAAACTACTGTACCAGGACTGAAATCTGCAGCACGTCGCCGGTAGGCAGCGTCCTGATGACGTAGGCGGCGACTTCTGCCGTGCAGCGACTCTGTGTCAACCCCTGGCCTCGAAGGCTGTCCGAGAATTCAAAGTTCTTCCGAAAACGAGCGACCAAGTCGCAAGACCGTCCAACTCTGAGGAGATCAGATCCCCGATCCCCTCTGTGACGTGATGCAAGCAGCGAAGCCAGCATTGCTCTGCTCCCTACTCTCGTCGAAAACCACGAATCACCATTCAGTTCTGATTCCAAAATTCGCCCACACTGTCTCAGAACATCATTCACACCAATAGCGACCATTCCCTCCAATTTTGAGCAGGGCTGTATGACGTCAACTAGCCTCAGTTGACCAATCGTGCCTCTGCTATTCAGCTGAGGGCACTGAACTTGCCGTTTGACCGGCTACGAACACAACCTGCCTAGACCACCGGCCATCTGGTGCCAGACAGTCGCACCCAGCAGGGCACAGTCCACAAGTAGTCTTAGAATCATGAGGGCAATGCAGTCAGTCGGTGCCAGCAATCTTCTTTCCGGACGCGCCGGAACGGTAAATACAAAATCTGCGGCGATACTCAGATGTCTCGCAGGTCGTTTCGCCCTGCATACAATAGGCGAAACTCGCCCGACGTCAGTCGGTCCGCCAGGCGCTGAAGCCTATTGTACGAACCCCTCGGAATTCAGGTAAGTGCAGCCCCTAACCGGAAACGCAGTGTGCCGCGTCCTCCGATGCTCGCCTCGCCCAGGCCACCCACGGAAGTAAAACAACATGTTTAGGAATCAAGTGAAAAGTATTTTTTGAGCTCTCAGTACAAATACTCTCATTACAATAACCTTATTCGGTCTGTTACTACCGTGCAATGACATACAGCATTAATAAAATTGATGAAAATGAGAGGAGACATGCAAAAGAGGGCATCGAACCTCTCAAGTTTCCTATTCTATCATTTAACGTCAGCCCTAGAAGTCCACCTAATAATTCCTGACCCCTCAACCACCCGTTCATTGTTGTCAGAAGCCAGATGCCACAACCTCCCTATCCCTGCACCAGTACAGTTCGTTTCTTAAGAACCACACACAAAACCAAATATTGCGCGTACCATGATGACAACAGTATAACTTCATATTTTATAGAGTTACCCCGCTGTTTCAAGTAATCGCATTTTATGGTACCAATTTTTACATCGTATTCAAAAATAAAAAGCCTATCATACTATTTAATTCTTTTAAAAAATGTTGGTTAATTGATTTTGCGGAGGGAACCAGACAGCGAGGTCATTAGTCTCTTCGCCGGCCAGGGTGGCCGAGCGGTTTTAGGTGCTACAGTCTGGACCCGCGCGACTGCTATGGTCGCAGGTTCGAATCCTGCCTCGGGCATGGATGTGGGCGATGTCCTTAGGTTCGTTCGGTTTAAGTAGTTCTAAGTTCTAGGGGACTGATGACCTCAGAAGCTAAATCCCATAGTGCTCAGAGCCATTTGAACCATTTCATCGGTCCCTTCGGATTAGGGAAGTCGGCCGTGCCCTTTCAAAGGAAACAACGTGGCATTTGGCAGGAGCGATTTAGGGAAATCACGGAAAAATTAAATCAGGATGGCTAGATGCAGAATTGAACCGTCGTCCTCTCGAATGCGTGTCCAGAGTGCTAACCACCGGGCCACCTCGCTCAGTTTTCTATACACGTATACACGAAGCATCATTGGCTATACATGAACGTAGATACAACCCTCACAGCAACTATGCAAAGCACGTCCCGTGATTTTTTTTGAGAATGAACCACAGTTCAAACATTTAACAGAACGCATATTATGCAGAGATGTACTATGTCATGCATACAATCGCCTGACAGGACATTTCGATGTCGCCTCAGTCTTCATATCATTTTTATAACACGTGCGAAACTCTCCGAACTTATAGGTCGGGTAACACAAAAATAGCGCTGATTATACCGCAGTTTATGAAACGGAGCATAATTAGTTTGGTTTCAAAATGTTAACTTTGTCATTTTTGACTCTGTCTTAGCCCCCAAGTAATATTCGATTTGCCCTCTCTTACCTTCTTACCTCTTGCGTGAAATTATGTCTCTGCTACCTTTCACATGCGAACATGCATACATTTTGGGTTTGAACACGTCAACACTCATAATCAGGTACAGGACTTTTTTTCGGTCAGGTGATCGATCGGTATGGACGAGTAATGGGGCGGAGCGTTGCCCTATTAAAATTTCTTTGAAACTTAGTAGCACCCATTATTTTGGATCTAAGCGGAGGCCACTATAGCATCTAAAATCCGCCCTTGCTCACTCTTACAGCAATACTAAGTAAAATATTTCATTCAGCACGAGCAGAACGTTCACGTTCAAACTTACCCGTATCGTAAGGGCAACAAGAAGCAGACAGAAGCGGTTCCAGGTGAGTTCTAGGGACGACGTATAGGAGGTGAGGCCATAAGATAACGGGAGTAATGCTGTGACAGTAAGTATGCGTGCGACAAAGATGAACGACCAATAGATGTGAAGCGTAAAGCCACAGACATACGTCACTAGACTGCCAAAGACGTAGCTTTTACTGAAGCCTGATGCCTGGTGAGGTAAGATGGCTGCGATAGGAAGTTTGGTATGCCTACAATTTTCGGAAAGGGAAATGACGCAGACCAGTATCAGTTGCAAAGCGATTTAGAAAAGATTGCTGTATGATGTGGCAGATGGCAGTTGACGCTAAATAACGAAAAGTGTGAGGTGATCCACATGAGTTCCAAAAGAAATCCGTTGGAATTCGATTACTCGATAAATAGTACAATTCTCAAGGCTGTCAATTCAACTAAGTACCTGGGTGTTAAAATTACGAACAACTTCAGTTGTAAAGGCCACATAGATAATATTGTGGGGAAGGCGAGCCAAAGGTTGCGTTTCATTGGCAGGACACTTAGAAGATGCAACAAGTCCACTAAAGAGACAGCTTACACTACACTCGTTCGTCCTCTGTTAGAATATTGCTGCGCGGTGTGGGATCCTTACCAGGTGGGATTCACGGAGGGCATCGAAAGGGTGCAAAAAAGGGCAGCCCAACCTGCATAGGCAGGAATGAACATCAAAATAAAATAAGAGAAATCAGAGCTCGAAGAGAAATGTTTAGGTATTCGTTTTTCCCGTGCGCTGTTCGGGAGTGGAATGGTAGAGAGACAGTACGATTGTGGTTCGATGAACCCTCTGCCAATCATTTAAATGTGAATTGCAGAGTAATCATGTAGATGTAGATGTAGACGTTGTAAGGTTTACGAGGTAGTTGAAACATGTACTACAGTTGAACAAGTATCTGCATACTATTTGAATTTAACATGTTATTGTAGAATCGGGTTATGAGGAGGACATTAAGTTATATATACACACGTTTAAAGCTTATAGTAGCTTTCGAAAGAACACACAGATGAATAAATACTCGTGACAACAACGAACAGTTTCTTCTGATGGGAGCACTTTCGTACCGAACGTACTATTCGAAGAAAAGGCGAAGCTGATGAAAACTTGCTAAAACACCTCATTAAGCTATGCCCATTGATACTAGATTTACTAAGCCTTATAACATACATAGAAACTATTTAAACACTGCCAGTATTTCAGATAAGAGAAGCTTAGTTAGGCCTACATACAACAAAAAAGCATAAATATGTAAGATACTTTTAATTACTCTTGAGACATGCTCCTTGCCTTGTATCTTCCGTCTGATCTACGAAAAATTCAAGGCAAACACAACGCATGTATTTACCACTGGGTGAAAACTCTAATGATAACAAACCTTCTAGAGCTAAGATCGCATATATACTTATTTATTTTTTTACAACTGCTTTCGACAGGCTCTGCTATCATCTTCCGGTCTTCATAAATTTTTTTTTGCAAAACTTGTTCATTGTGAGTTGGAACCTCATGCCTAGTAGTCATAGTAGTATATAAAATGATGATTGTTAGTTCCTAAAACACAAAATACAGTAAAATGTACGATAGCACATTTGTTTACTTTAGTTTGACATATTCCGTTCATGTTAGGTTAGCTCCACATGTTTCATTTATTTATGCGATCACGAATATGGGAAGTTTTTTTACCACGTAAAAGAGATCTCTCCTCATTTCTCAACATCATAAATTCCAGTCTAAAGATAACGTATATGTATCAGTTCATCCCCATTTCTTACGGCTGTTTCAACAATAAATAAACAGCTGTTTACACGTCCTTTGTGCTCGCGGCCATATTGTAATTGTACGAGGTGCATTCAAGTTCTAAGGCCTCCGATTTTTCTTCTAATTAACTACTCACCCGAAATCGATGAAACTGGCGTTACTTCTCGACGTAATCGCCCTGCAGACGTACACATTTTTCACAGCGCTGACGCAATGATTCCATGGCAGCGGCGAAGGCTTCTTTAGGAGTCTGTTTTGACCACTGGAAAATCGCTGAGGCAATAGCAGCACAGCTGGTGAAAGTGCGGCCACGGAGAGTGTCTTTCGTTGTTGGAAAAAGGTAAAAGTCACTAGGAGCCAGGTCAGGTGAGTAGGGAGCATGAGGAATCACTTCAAAGTTGTTATCACGAAGAAACTGTTGCGCAACGTTAGCTCGATGTACGGGTGCGTTGTCTTGGTGAAACAGCACACGCGCAGCCCTTCCCGGACGTTTTTGTTGCAGTGCAGGAAGGAATTTGTTCTTCAAAACATTTTCGTAGGATGCACCTGTTACCGTAGTGCCCTTTGGAACGCAATGGGTAAGGATTACGCCCTCGCTGTCCCACAACATGGACACCATCATTTTTTCAGCACTGGCGGTTACCCGAAATTGTTTTGGTGGCGGTGAATGTGTGTGCTTCCATTGAGCTGACTGGCGCTTTGTTTCTGGATTGAAAAATGGCATCCACGTCTCATCCATTGTCACAACCGACGAAAAGGAAGTCCCATTCGTGCTGTCGTTGCGCGTCAACATTGCTTGGCAACATGCCACACGGGCAGCCGTGTGGTCGTCCGTCAGCATTCGTGGCACCCATCTGGATGACACTTTTCGCATTTTCAGGTCGTCGTGCAGGATTGAGTGCACAGAACCCACAGAAATGCCAACTCTGGAGGCGATCTGTTCAACAGTCATTCGGCGATCCCCCAAAACAATTCTCTCCTCTTTCTCGATCATGTCGTCAGACCGGCTTGTGCGAGCCCGAGGTTGTTTCGGTTTGTTGTCACACGATGTTCTGCCTTCATTAAACTGTCGCACCCACGAACGCACTTTCGACACATCCATAACTCCATCACCACATGTCTCCTTCAACTGTCGATGAATTTCAATTGGTATCACACAACGCAAATTCAGAAAACGAATGATTTCCCGCTGTTCAAGTAAGGAAAACGTCGCCATTTTAATTATTTAAAACAGTTCTCATTCTTGCCGCTGGCGGTAAAATTCCATCTGCCGTACGGTGCCGCCATCTCTGGGACGTATTGACAATGAAAGAGGCCTCATTTTAAAACAATGCGCATGTTTCTATCTCTTTCCAGTCCGGAGAAAAAAAATCGGAGGCCTTAGAACTTGAATGCACCTCGTACATATCTCGCTGTAAGATGATAATGCCCATGTGCATAAATAATTCAAAAAGACGTACTTCATTATTAAGTGAGTCATTTCCTCTAAGGCAGGCCAGAATTTTTTCTGCGGGGTACATTCTTTGCAATACACATGGGAACTTCAATGTCAGATATTGTCGTTGGTAAGTGGGACACTTAGCGACACAAAACCGTGTTAATATTAAGTTTCAGTACAATGAAGTGATTTGCATGATGATAACAATAATAATCGGACTTCGTTCAAAGGCAGACCCAACTTGTAAATCTTGAAATGAGTAGCACAGTCAGCAGAGCGACCACGTATTAACAGGATGAAACCATACATAAAAAAGGTTTGATTAATGGAATGCGACAGTAATCATCTTTCTGCTAAGTAAATCATACAACATTTTGAACATACAGGGTGGTCCATTGATAGTGACTGGGCCAAATATCTCACGAAATAAGCATCAAACGAAAAAACTATAAAGAACGAAACTCGTCTAGCTTGAAGGGGGAAACCAGATGGCGCTATGGTTGGCCCACTAGATGGCGCTGCCATAGCACAAACGGATATCAACTGCGTTTTTAAAAATAGGAAACCCCATTTTTATTACATATTCGTGTAGTACGTAAAGAAATATGGATATTTTAGTTGGACCACTTTTTTCGCTTTGTGATAGATGGTGCTGTAATAGACACAAAGGTATAAGTACGTGGTATCACGTAACATTACGCCAGTGCGGACGGTATTTGCTTCGTGATACATTACCCGTGTTAGAACGGACCGATTACCAATTGCGGAAAAGGCCGATATCGTGTTGATGTATGGCTATTGTGATCAAAATGCCCAACGGGCGTGTGCTGTGTATGCTGCTCGGTATCCTGGGCGACATCATCCAAGTGTCTGCACCACTCGCCGGATAGTTACGTTATTTAAAGAAACAGGAAATGTTCAGCCACGTGTGAAACGTCAACCACGACCTGCAACAAATGATGATGTCCAAGTAGGTGTTTTAACTGCTGTCGCGGCTAATTGCACATCAGTAGCAGACAAACTGCGAGAGAATCGGGAATCTCAAAAATGTCAGTGTTGAGAATTCTACAGCAACATCGATTCCACCCGTACCACATTTCTACGTACCAGGAACTGCATGGCGACGACTTTTAACGTCGTGTACAGTTCTGCCACTGGGCAAAAGAGAAATTACGGGACGATGACAGATTTTTTGCACGCGTTCTATTTAGCGACGAAGCCTCATTCACCAACAGCGGTAACGTAAGCCGGCATAATATCCACTACTGGGCAACGGAAAATCCACGATGGCTGCGACAAGTAGAAAATCAGTGATCTAGGCGGGTTAATGAATGGTGTAGCATTATGGGAGGAAGGGAAGGGTAATTGGCCCCCATTTTATCGATGGCAATCTAAATGGTGCAATGTATGCTGATTTCCTACGTAATGTTCTATCTATGTTACTACAAGATGTTTCACTGCATGACAGAATGGCGATGTACTTCCAACATCATGTCCAGCACAAAGCTCGCGTGCGTTTGAAGCGGTATTGAATAGCATATTTCATGACAGATGGACTGGTCGTCGAAGCACCAAATGGTTCAAATGACTCTGAGCACTATGGGACTTAACATATATGGTCATCAGTCCCCTAGAACTTAGAACTACTTAAACCTAACTAACCTAAGGACATCACACAACACCCAGTCATCACGAGGCAGAAAAAATCCCTGACCCCGCCGGGAATCGAACCCGGGAACCAGGGCGTGAGAAGCGAGAACGCTACCGCACGACCACGAGCTGCGGACCCCGAAGCACCATATCATGGCCCACACGTTCTCCGGATCTGACGTCTCCGGATTTCTTTCTGTGGGGAAAGTTGAAGTATATTGCTATCGTGATCCACCGACAACGCCTGACAACATGCGTCAGCGCATTGTCAATACATGTGCGAACATTACGGAAGGCGAACTACTCGCAGTTGAGAGGAATGTAGTTACACGTATTGCCAAAGGCTTTGAGGTTGACGTTCATCATTTGAGCATTTATTACATTAATGTGGTATTTAGAGGTAATCATGCTGTAACAGCATGTGTTCTCAGAAATGATAAGTGCACAAAGGTACATGTATCACATTGGAACAACTGAAATAAAATGTTCAAACATACCTACGTTCTGTATCTTAATTTAAAAAACCTACCTGTTACCAACTTACTTTCTTTCTTTCTTTTGCTTGTGCCTTTCTCCCGCAATGATGCAGGGTCGGCATGGTTAATCAGAATTTCCGAGGTTAATTTAAGGGGTGGCCGGATGCCCTTCCTGCCGCCACCCCAAATCCCCTGGGATGGAATTAGTGTACCCCAACTGTCTGTGTCTAGTGTAGTCCATGGAATAGTGCGAATGTGTTCAGATGTCTCAGAGCCTTGCAACTGAGGCGGAACGTGGTGACCAGCCCAGTATTCACCTAGTGGGATGTGAAAACCGCCTAAAAACCACATCCAGGGTGGCCGGCACACCGGCCTCCGTCATTAAGCCGACGTGCGGATTCGATCCGGGGCCGGCGTGTCTACCCAAGTCCAGGAAGCAGCGCATTAGCGCTCTCTGATAACCTGGCGGGTCTACCTGTTACCAACTGTTCGTCTAAAATTGTGAGGCATATGTTTGTGACTTTTACAGCGCCATCTATCCCAAAGCGAAAAAGTGGTCCAACTGAAACATTCATATTTCTTTACGTACTACACGAATATGTAATTAAAAATTGGAGTTCCTATTTAAAAAAAAAAACGCAGTTGATATCCGTTTGACCTATGGCAGCGCCATCTAGCGGGCCAAGTATAGCGCCATCTGGTTTCCCCCTTCAAGCTAGACAAGTTTCGTTCTTTGCAGGTTTTTCGTTTGACGCTTATTACGTGAGATATTTGGCCCGGTCACGATCAATGGACCACCCTGTATAATGACTGTCTCAACGTAATATTGCGACAACAAATTGTACAGGACCTTCTCGTGTGACAGTCGTCACAAGGAAGAGAAGACAATGCGACGTACTTCACCTTGTACAAAAACAGTAGAGATTCTGAATTTACAAAGAGATATAAATTGTAACATAAATGTGTGCTTTGCATCGGGTAAAAAAGATACATTGCTGACTCTATCGAAATCTAATGGTTCGCTCGTAGGTGTACCGTATGCTTTGGTATGCAAATCAGCATTTTGGAGCACATCTTAGGTGGGGGCAATTCTTACCACATTCTGCGTAAGGAAACGTTACGCATCTGGTTTCTCATTTGGAAACCGCATTTGAACGTCGGTTGTTTTCTACAAGATCGGGTGGTGTCGCGTGTAATAACAGGATACGTCCACCAGCACACGTGTTTCGACAGCTGCAGGATGTTGGTCTATTGAGACAGCGGTTTAGCGCTATTGCGTTGGTCGGAATCCCACTATTCTCGTACTAATGTCTAATCAGTGGTTTGACGAAGACCATAGTCAACGCCACGCAGCTAGCGCTTGGGATGTATTGTTCACTCATCGGTGTGGTCTCGGACAGCCATGTCACCTACACTGAATTAGGAAATAGAGGTCTCCGCAACGACCTGTGCCCTAAGTCCTCCACCAAGAGCACGGAAATCCGATGTTGCCTGTGATGTTCTGTGCTACCTCGACGCAGAGGGTGTTCAACTTTTTGACGTGGTCGGCACGTTCTTCAGATTTATCATACACTGAAAACAGCAACTTGTCGGCTGCGGAGAGAATGGCACGTCACCACTCACTAGGCTCGGTACAACTGTTAAACTCTGGCGTCTGATTGAACCTCATTGAGTGGCGTACTCGTATCTGTGATCCAAGCTGAGCTAAACTCGCTGCCCGTCCGGGTTAAAGCGATCGTTGGTGCCAGTGTTAGCAGTGTACCAAATTTCACACCTCGTGTACTTTATTTATTTATTTAATCGTGTCTGAGCTACATCTGTAATTAATTAATACGCTATATTTACTAGATTACAAATACAAGTAAATGATAGTTATTCATTCATATGTACAGTCATGATCTTCACATATTGTAAGTCGTCATTATTGTCTAAAGCAAGGCTCATATCTCTCTCCAGTGTTCGGCACACTTCACTGCAGCGTCGTTGGCCAACCACAGGTCTTGGAAAGTGCATGGGGCCAGCAAAGATGGACAGGTCAGCAGGTGTGTCATGGTTTGTTTTCCTCCACATTGGCAGGGCTCTTCTTCGGCGTATCCCCACTTGATCAGGTTATCCTGTGATCTTCCCATTTGACATCTAAGTCTATTTAGGCTCTTCCAGACTCTCCTTTCCAATTGTAATGCAGCAGGAAGTTTTTCTTTAATGTTCCAACTTTTCAGACTGCCTTTATCCAATTTCTGTTTCCACATTGATTCTCTAGTTGTAGACTGACTTTCGGTTAGTGGACGTTAAACTTTTATGAAGTCTTTCCTAGATTTAAGTCTTGCCTCCGCTGGCCGATGTGCGTACCTCGTGTACTGATAAACGTCCTACACATTTTGTCATTTGTTCTTCCAACTTTACTGTTTCCGCACAGTAAGTAAAATTTCGTTATTTGCTACCCTTCGTGCTGCTGCAACTTTGACGCTTAGTAGCGCAGATTTTTTTGCAGCTGCTTGCTGTTTGTACCGGTATCACTGGAGGTCGGTTAGCAGCGGCCAGCGAGTGTACAGGTGGAGCTGGCATCTGTCACCGCCTGGCGCCGCTCCTCTCGCTTTATTGCTGTTATTGGACGGCAGGTGTGCGGCGCAGGAGGGACGCTCTTCTGTCCAAATGACTGCGAGGGTCTAGGGACAGGTCGCCGAGAGTGGCTTCCCCTGTGTGGTTAGGCCACTGCACTTAGCTCTCTTACGTTTATGGCATAAACACTGTGTCAGATCTGATAGAATGCGTAAGTCCTCGACGAATGCCTCTGCTGCTGGTAGTGTTGTCATCTTTCCATCTACATCGACGAGGGCCGTTCAATAATCAATGCAAAACATTTTTCCCTTGGTCAGTTTCGGCTGAAAAAATGCAGAGTTTGTTGTTGGACTTCGTGGAATACTCGCGCTTCCGTCCCTATAGTTTGAAGTTCCGATAGGTCGCGGCATATACGTAGCCTCCAAAACATTGTCTGCAACGGAGATCCGTTCCTGGCAGAGAGCTGTCACTGCGTTTCATTTGGTGGAGAACCAGGGCATCGCCGATATTCATAGGCTCTTGAGAATATCTACAGATACTGAGCAGTGCACAAAAGCACGGTGAGTCGTTGGGCGAGATGTCTTTAATCTTCGCAACAAGGTATCACAAACCTGTCCGATGTCCTACGTAACCGACCGGCCGCAGATAGCTGTGAGTCCTGCATTGTTGGAACGTGCGGACACTCTCGTTTGAGGTGATCGATGGATCAAAATCAGACACCTAGCTGCTCGACTAGACGTCTCTGTTGGCAGTGCTGACACACTCGTCCACCACTTAGAGTATTCAAAGTTGTATGCCTGGGGGGTTCCTCACCTTCCGACTTCCATCTTTATGGCCCAATGATCGATGCACTCTGCGCCGAACAGTACATCGATGATGAGGAAGTTAATGATGCAGCAAGACGTTAACTCCGCTGTCAATCTGTAGAGTGGTACGATGCGGGCAGACAGGTCCTTAGGATTTTTTCTTTTTGTTATTTGTCTCTGCTTTTATCTCTGGCTATGACCTGTTACTGTGATAAATGATAAGCTGCACTGTGGTTCCAAATGCCACGATAAACGGTATGCTACGTACAGGTGGCCTGGTAAACTGGTGTAAGAGTCTTATATAACGCAGAACAAAATTATTTCTCCTTAACAATTACTTCTGTACCATAAAAGGCCATTTGAACAGAAATAAGCAGTCAATTACAAATCTACAGATACCCCTGCAAAAGTATTTTTAGGACGTAGGCACAAATTTTATTTGATTAACGTATTTCACATCCTAAAGTATATATGTTTTATGGAACACGTAACTTACTAGCGTAACACGTGGTTCAAATGGTTCAAATGGCTCTGAGCACTATGGGACTCAACTGCTGTGGTCATAAGTCCCCTAGAACTTAGAACTACTTAAACCTAACTAACCTAAGGACAGCACACAACACCCAGCCATCACGAGGCAGAGAAAATCCCTGACCCCGCCGGGAATCGAACCCGGGAACCCGGGCGTGGGAAGCGAGAACGCTACCGCACGACCACGAGATGCGGGCGTAACACGTGAATGGATGTCGTAATATCGTGTTTAAAGCTTCTGCCACTGAGACAAATTATTCAGACGTGTTACAAATTGTCTTTTTTACCTGTTCTTTTATAGAGAGCCATTTGTTATGTGCATCCACAAAGTTAATGTATTTGATATATTCAGTGTGCGTCTAGCAAAGCCATGAATTTGTAGGAACTCAAAATTAGAAAGAAATTCTGGAACATATAGGGAAATAATATCAAATTGAGTGTGATTTGAGACGTAAGAGTTGCAGCATTCAAACATTAGTGCACAGCTTATATAGTGAAGTACGTAACTGGCATTAATAGCTCTTCTGTCAGCCAATTTGTAGATTAGTGTGTTTGCCTATAGCAACCTGAACACTGACTCCTTCTAATGCATTAGCAACTTAGGTTAGCAGTTACTTTTGTGTCAACAACAGTAAAAAACAAGGTGTTCTAAAAAGAGATCACTCACTTTTCAGTCTCGTCTGCATTATTTCAATTTTGTGATATCATACCGCCTAAACATAATTATTCATGGAGACTCTTACTGTTTGTTCGCTGTTTTTGGTATAGCGTCTTAACAAGAGATGCTGAAAAACTCTACGTTTCTCATTCATTGTTTCTACTCGGACAAGAAACATTTTAGCCCTCATATAGACTACACATTAATTTCATTTATCTATATCATGGTCAAAGTCAGTGCTGAATCGGCCGGGAATGCTGGAGACAGTGCAGAAGGCCTCTATTGCTGTTCTGAACTAGGTGCTATTGGGCATGGTTTACTATTTTTCTCAACCTCTACAGGTTATAGAAAAAGTGTAATGTACTTTAACGTCCATTACGTTATGATGGATAAGTGTGGGACTATTGATAAGTACGTCTGGCGTTTCAGAAGACGACTGCAAACTATGAGTCACACAAAACAGACTCATATCATTGGAGGTATCTCTTCTCCAAATTTTTAACTCACACTGCATACTCTCAGGTTGGGCACACTTTGTGATGTGCAAACATAAATACAGAGGCTGGACAGAAATATCGAAACACAGCAGAAATTCATGCTAGAACATGAGTACAAATGCTAGCGAAGCCTGCAGGTTGTGATGTTTTATTTGGTCGCTAGCGGTAACTGCGCAGTGTTCTCAATACGTTGCAAATGCCAGTTGCGGTCAGAGCAGTGTGCTATGAGTTGTGAGTGCGTTATGTTAAAGCGAAGTGAATTCGAAAGTGGGCAAATTGTAGGTACTGGTATCGTGGGAGCTTTGGTAGATTACGTTTTTGATGTTTCAAGAGGCCCTCTATCGAAGATTCATACCACATACAGAGAAAGCGGAAAAGAGTTATGATAAGTCACAACGCAGACAAAAGTGTGCGCTGAGCGTTCACAGACGAAAAATAAAGGTACAACAGCTGCAAGTCACTGGAGAAGTGAATGTCAGCACTAAAGCAAGACGAAAGGAGCTCCAGAACCAGGAAAATACAGGGGGAGCTGGAAGTCCAGAACCACTCGTAAGTGATGCAGCTGCCCCTAACGGAAAAACATGGTGCCGGAGCTAAAACCTCATCTAAGGAGCAATGGAAGAATGTAATTTAGTCGGATGAGTTTTGCTTCACATTGTTTCCGATTCTGGCCGGGTTCAAGTCCCAAGGACAGGGTTTCTGTGAAGATTTGGGCAGCCATATCGTGGTTTTACACGGACTCCATGGTTACTCCGTGTATTAAGTGACATTTTGGCTGATCGTGCCCATAACATGGTACAATGTTTGTTTTCCAATGTGGGTGCTGTGTTCCAAGAAGATAGGGCCTCTACTGACGCATCTTGCATCATCCACGACTGGTTTTGTGGGCACTAGGATGAACTGTCGCATATCCCTGGCCACCGAAGTCACTAGATCTCAATGTATTGAGCCTGTGTGGTCTAATGTGGAGATAAGATGGGTGATCGCTATTTTTCATGAAGAATGAAATACAATTCCCTTAAAAACCACACAGGATCTGTATTTGTCCATTTCGAGAAAACTGGAAGCTGTTCTGAACGGTAAAATTTTTCCCACACCATATTAGTCATGGTAAGGTGTTGTGCTTTTTTGTGTTTCTACCAACTGTAAGAGGCTGCTGTTGCTGCTGTCGCCGAGAAGGTGCAACGACAACTAAGCGCTTTGGAAGGTTACATCCTTGCGGGCGTGAACTAATTCGATGCTACAATATGGAGCTCTGTTCTGACATACCTGCCCCCTAGTGATGCGGTCTGCAACTACACCATGGGCATATTAAGACTCGAAACTTGGAAAGGAGCTCTAACCATTGATATTTGTCATTTTTTTGCATACCTTGCAAGTTTCGTGCAATCATTTCTGAAACCGAGAAGGTACATATAAATAACCTGTTTTGCGTTGTGTCTTTCCAACAAGTGGCAGGAAAACAAAAGGAAAGAAGTACATCACCAGGCGAAGGTGGTCCAGGATCCTCGCCAAGCACCGAGTACCATCAGAGTTGTAGGAGGCATTTCTGCATGTCATTGGACTGCAGTATAGGGATCGCAAATACTGCGAGAGATATCTGAGATGTAAGAATTGCTCTGGAATACTTTTACAAGGAACATTGTTTGTAAATGTGCCCTTAGTGTGGAGAAACGTAACAGTGATGAAAATTGCTAAAGATTATTCAAATGGTGGGACGAAGAAAGTAAGGTGGGTAAGGTGTGTAATCAAAAGTTAGGATACGCCCAGTGCAACATCTTGCAGGACATTGGTGAGACAAGGGTTTGATTTTGCAGGACATTGGTAGGACAAGAGTTTCCTCTGTGCTCTTGTTATAAAACACTTTGCTGCTAAGCTTAATGCGGAAGGTAATGAATACAAATGACAGTGATCAGTTCAGCACAACCGCACTCATGTACATAGCAGTCATTGACTATCATCTAATAGTTGCTACATGGGAGTCAGGCCCAGCACCACACTGGCTACACACCACCTTGTAATGAAATGCACTAGCTTACGTGAGTAAAATTTCCCTTGTAGTTCTTCTGTTTGTCTGAAAGTAGCAACTAAGATCAGAAAAGTGACTCTGCATTTTATTGTTTCCTTTTCGGCTCTAGTTTGTGACGTAAAGAAATTATTCTTTTTCTTTTCTTTTTTTTTTTTAAAGAATTCAAAGTAAGGTTTTAATTTATTTTCTGAATGGAAACTATGATCAATTTATTGATGGCCCAAAATTCAATTATATCTATGCGTATACTCTACTAGACTTAGACAATCTTTAAAATTACAGAGAAGTTTTATCTTTATTGAAATGTGCAAAACACACAGGATGCCATATTTTCTTTGTTAAAGATACAGGTCTTCGAAACTCAGGTATGTACCGCATTCCATGTGAGTGGTGTGTCATGTGGGGCTCATCAGCGGTATCAACCAAGCCTTTGTGTCACTGGACTTACGTGTTCGCGGAGATTTCAGTTATCATAGCGCAGCTGAAGTTCGACCAATGTCGATTTGCTCAGCACCCTCACTGCATATGCGTTGTACCACTTTCAATTCTTGACTGCAGCGAAGTGGAAGACACAATCACATATTTTCTGTATGCGTGAACAGGTGAGACCTCACATCGAAGTTGTTAACGTATGTTATGAGCAAGAAATACCAGTTGCCATCTTAGCCACGTTATTGGTAACCACAGAATTTGCAGTCTGTAAAGAACGTTCCTCTTTTCAGACGAAAGCGAAAACAAAAATAAGAACTAACTCACATTAACTAAATAAATTTGTGTAATATGTGTTTTTTGAAGTCGCTTTTACCTTCGTTTTATGTCATCATCCTTGACGTTCGTTTTTATCAATTTACTTCGTATTCACACGAGTTGTGTATCATAATTTACTTCCGTGGATAGGTGTGTGTGAAGGTATAAGAAATAAATACGTGGGACTATTAGAAACTATTAGAACTTCCGTGGAACATCAGCAACACTCTCAACTATTAAATCATTTAATGCTTCAGATGTAATCATAGTGTGAAACACAACGATACCAATAAAGCAGTGAAAACACTGTTTTTGAGACTGCTTAATTAAGAAGCCTATCAAGGCTATCAAATTTGGACGGAGATTTAAATTTAATCAAGTCTTGGGATTCGTCATTCAATTTGTTAAAATGTCGCCCTCCATATCATGCAGCAAGGCTGGAAACGCTGAGAGAATGCGGATTTCAAAGAATATAAGTGCGGACTCTGGAAAACAAAAGAGCAACAAAGGGATTAGTGCGCGTCGGGAGTCGAACTAGGCTATGTAAATAGCGACGCGACATCAATACTTGACAGTCTGATTGAAGTCCAGCCAGTGAGTTCTAATAACAACACAGCTCCCAGTCCCTGAAGAAGACGCCTGGGTCGGTCGTCGAAATTTTGCACTTGAAAATATAAAAATGAAATTAAATTAACAACTCTGCTGAACGCCCTGGAGCACACTGATAATCAAGTACGCAGAGAAATGCTGAAAGATAAAATTACGATGTACTTTAATATAATTCCTTCAAACTGGAAGGGCAACGGCCTTGTCGCAGTGGATTCACCGGTTCCCGTGAGATCACCGAAGTTAACCGCTGTCGGGCATGGTCGGCACTTGGATGAGTGACCATCCAGGCCGCCATGCGCTGTTGCCATTTTTTGGGGTGCACTCAGCCTCGTGATGTCAATTGAGGAGCTACTCGACCGAATAGTAGCGGCTTCGGTCAAGAATACCATCATAACGACCGGGAGAGCGGTGTGCTGACCCCACGCCCCTCCTATCCGCATCCTCCACTGAGGATGACACGGCGGTCGGATGGTCCCGGTAGGCCACTCGTGGTCTGAAGACGGAGTGCAGCTGGGGGACTTAATACTTTTTTATTGATTGCAGATACCATTCTTCGGTGCATTTCTCTAATTGGTCAGGGCTGATAGGAAGTCGAAGCAGCCCCATAGTCAGGAGATGAGCGTAGGTGAAGTGATGCGGAAACCCGCATCTCCATCGTGGGCAACTATTTCAGAGATTTTTGATACGGTCTGGGAATTCCTGGGACCAGTATCTTTCTAGTATCCATATCGAAAACAGGCAAAAATCGTCGAGATCCTCAATTCCGAGGGTATCTATATCGAAAATATGCAAATTCCCAGGGAATTGAGAATCTTAACAATTTCTGCTTGTTTTCGATACAGATACTAGCAAGATAATGGTACCAGGAATTCCCAGACTGTATAGTTTGCACAGAACCCTCTGTTCGCATGTCCTACTCACACTTGGGTAGTTTTTTTCTTAGCTGGTGCTAATTGCTTATTGCCTGTCAACACTTACTACGAGAGGGTAAACTATAAGCTACACGCTGGCCACATTGACACTCGAATGAGCCTAATGACAGCCATCTGCTTGTAGTGTACGCCCAGGGATCGGCTGTTGGGGTGCTAACTGGCCAGATATTACTCACTCCCGCTGTCGTTCGCGTGGCAGCCGTCGCGCGCGCAGAGTCAACAAGCGTGAAACGAAGCCATCAGGCGCTGCAGCTGACGTGACGCGCATCCGCCTGTGAAGACTGTTGGCTGGTGTTAGTTGGCTCTGGCTGTCACATGTGGCGGCGTAATTAGCAGGTGTCGGTCTGTCACGGACCAGGCGCAAGTGTGGGGGGCCAGACAGAACACAACCAAGAGCGTGGCTCGCGCGGGAGCCACTTGATACTCTTGAGTGATTGCCGGCAGGAGTGGCCGAGCGGTTCTAGGCGCTACAGTCTGGAACCACGCGATCGCTACGGTCGCAGGTTCGATGTGTGATGTCCTTAGGTTAGTTAGATTTATGTAGTTCTAAGTTCTAGCGGACTGATGACCTCAGAAGTAAAGTCCCATAGTGCTCAGAGCCATGTGAACCATTTGAACTCTGAGTGATTCACACTCATAGATAGGGAGCGCGGTGTGACGGTTACCGAACGTCAATCACGAGAAAAACGAACTGCGCAACCACGTCTTAAAATTCGCCGACTGCACAGTTGAACACAATAACAGGTCATACCAGTCCTTTCGCCGAGTGACGTCACCATTGCTGCATCTACCAATAGTAGAATAAATACAGACTCTGCGATCTGCAGCGACGACGTTAAACCTCGCTCGTCTGTGGGAGTTGTCGTTTCGAGTTGGACGGAATCGTTAAAGGAGATCGTTTAAGTCTGTGCCGTAATGTGCGTAAGGCCCTGGGCGCGAAGAATATTTAACTCTTGTAGTATGCACCTCTGGAATTGTCACACAAAGTCTACACGGGGTCACAGCGACCCTCAATTATTTGCCGGAGATATTGCCAGAAAATACAATATTTTATAATTGAAATGGACTCTTACGTACTAAACTCATTTTATATCAACTCTCCCTTGCACTTTTTCGATCAATACTAGTATTAATGGATCCATAATTCGAGACTGCGTAAAAACTGTCGTAGACACTTATCCATGAGGAAACTTGAAAGTGATCCGGGTCTAAAGACATTAATTGGAGTTTCACTGGATGAAAATGTTATTCATTAATGAAATGCACATATTTCATGAACATTTTCAAGTGTTCCCAATTATTCATGAAACCGTTCATTTATTATTTCCACATTCTTGGGAATTTAGAGCACACTTTTACCGACAACTTATCGGCCTTCTCTGTTAGGGACAGCTATGTTCCAACAATTGCCATTATTAGCGTTGACGACTGTATTTTCTTCATAGCTGTCTGAGGATTCGACAAACTGATCCCCATTGTTCATAACTGCTGGAGGAGCATCAGTTTCAGAATGACTTTCATCACGAGAGTCAATTACGTCAGTTTCACGATTCCGTGCTTACCGTATAGCATCTTCCGTTAGTAAAATCTCATTGTTACGTGCTATTTTCTCGAAGATGGTCTTCGTACTCATCTACAGAAGTTACACAGTGTGTGCACCGGACTCATATTGTCCCTTCAAAAAGTTTTTTCGTCAATAATTAAAAAAACTCTCAGAACCCCGAACGTCCGTCCTCTACTAGGTCCCAATGCTGAATTTACATTAGTGGCTGTGGGCTAAGTATGTGCAGAGTCGCACACACAGCAAGGAAAAGAAAACTGCAGGTTTAGAGTACCCTGGTTTACACTTCCAGCGTTAACATCAGCGCGAGCGTAGTGGGCAGAGAGGGAGGGGTGTTAGGTGGTGACTGAGGGGGGGTAGGCGGCAAAATCTTAAGGGGCTCCAGAAAGGCTTAAAATCATGAAAAGTTCAATTTTTACTTTTTTGCGTTTTCTGAATTTGCAGACTATTACCTTTTAATAGATATATAATTTATTCAATTCCGAACACTACAACTATTTTTAAATTTTTTTTGAAATGTGTTCTACATGGGCGTGACCCACTGTGGCGCTGTTAAACTGCTGTCAAATGGTGTTATTATTAACGTCCGTGTTCATCAGGTACATTTTAGTGATGTGAGATAAAGTATGTGTTGTGGCTAACCTGTGATGGTTCAATATATATCGCTGGTGTGATTGTCGATTGTTTCATGTTTATTTACTCTGTCGTTATCTGGAAAATATTCGTAATTAATTCTGTTTCTTGAGTCTCTGTTTTGTTGAAGTATAATAATGAGTAAAAGTAAAGTTGCTGTTGCCAGGAAGTTTCAAAATCTTAAATCTTAACTTGTTTCCGAAAAGATGAGTTAAACGAGAGAATCCAAGTTTTGCATAAATGAAGAAGTGTGAGACGAAGGTGGAAATAAAAATCGTTCATAAAAACTAATATCTTACTGGAAATTATCTACTATACTGTGAAACAGATTAAAAATACAGCATCGGAGTTGGTGGCCTTTGGTGCAAAATACGCCTAGCAAAGCCTGCCGGGAGTGTCTTGCTGCATGAGTTTCAGCCAAGCGCCTACATAACTACTCCCATTTCATTTGGATCTGTCATTAACAGCCGGCCGGTGTGGCCAAGCGGTTCTAGGCGCTACAGGCTGGAACCGCGTGACCGCTACGGTCGCAGGTTCGAATCATGCCTCGGGCATGGATGTGTGTGATGTCCTTAGGTTAGTTAGGTTTAAGTAGTTCTAAGTTCTAGGGGACTGATGACCTCCGCTGTTACGTCCCATAGTGCTCAGAGCCATTTAACAATTTTGTCCTTAACACTATTTGCACAGCTATTCCTCTTGCACGCCACGCGGGATTAGCCGAGGGTCTCAGGCGCTGCAGTCATGGACAGTGCGGCTGGTCTCGGCGGAGGTTCGAGTCCTCCCTCGGGCATGGGTGTGTGTGTGCTTGTCCTTAGGATAATTAGGTTAAGTAGTGAGTAAGCTTAGGGACCGATGACCTTGCAGTTAAGTCGCATGAGATTTCACACACACATATGTACATGTCTTCTTGCACGCTCCTCTACATTATTTTTGTCTGTTTTGTTTTTTAAATGTCCCCTCGTTCCCTTTTCTTGCTCGGTGACGAATATATAATCAGTAGAATGACGTTACAAAACCATGAGACATCAAGCTTCTCTTTTTTTTTTCGTTTGCTGAGAAAATTTTATGATTGCTTTTCTACGTCTACGCGACTCTGAGTAGTCTTCTATGATCACACATCTTCCCCAACGTGGAAGCCATCGAGTGCAACAAAACGGGAACGCACAATTGATGGTGTCGCCTCTCTTAGGTATAGCACAGATATATGACGCAATGATTAAAATATGCGAAGACGAAAGTACGAAAAGAATAGTTGCACATGAGGCTGGCAGTTTGGCATTCCTCCACCTTGATTTTACGTCCCTTTGTTCAGTGGTGATACGCTATGATGTATTACTCCACTTTAATGTTGTCAAAGAAAGGCTATTGACTTACTCGAAAACACAACAGAGTATTTTACAAACTGCAGGGAGGGCGTCAAATTTCATGTTTATCTACTACACGCTAAGGATCTGGCAATCCTATTCGTCATACACTGAGTTGCCGAAACTCATGGCATAATGATATACAGACGGTCGTGGTATCGCGAACACAAGATATAAAAGGGAAGTGCGTTGGCGGAGCTGTCATTTGTCGTCAGGTGACTCATGTGAATAGGTTTCCATGTGATTACGGCCGGAGGACGGGAATTAACAGACTGGGCGCGAAATGATAGTTGGAGCTAGATGCATGGGACATTCATTTCGGAAAACTTTAGGGAATTCAGTATTCCGAGATCCACAGTTTCAGGAGCGTGCCGAGGATAACAAATTTCAGGCATAACCTCTCACCACGGACAACACAGTGGCCGACGGTCTTCACTTAACGACCGAGAACAGCGACGTTTGACGCTGATAACAGACAAGCAACACTGCGTGAAATAGCCTGAGAACTCAGCGTGGGTCGAACGACGAACGTATCCTTCAGGAGAGTGCGGCGAAATGGGGCATTATTGGGCTGTGGCAGCAGACGATCGACGCGAGTGTCTTTGCTAACAGCACGACATCGCCTGTGCTCCTACCATATCGACTGGACCCGAGATGATTGGAAACCATGGCCTGGTCGGATCAATCCCCATTTCAGTTGGTAAGAGCTGGTGGTAGGGATCGAGTGTGGCGCAGACCCCACGAAGCCATGGACCAAAGTTGTCAAAAAGGCACCGTGCAGGCTGCTGGTGACTCAGTAGTGGTGGAGGACTGTGTTTGCATGGACTGGACTGGTCCTCCAGTCCTATGAAATGATTATTGACTGATTGACTGGATATGGTTATTGTCGGCTACTTGGAGATCATTTTCAGCCCAAACAACGGTGGAATCTCTTTTTTTTTTTTTTTTGGTCATCAGTCTACTGACTGGTAAGGATGCGACCCGCCACGAATTCCTTTCCTGTGCTAACCTCTTCATCTCAGAGTAGCACTTGCAACCTACGTTCCTCAATTATTTGCTTGACGTATTCCAATCTCTGTCTTCCTCTACACTTTTTGCCCTCTACAGCTCCCTCTTGTACCATGGAAGTCATTCCCTCATGTCATAGCAGATGTCCTATCATCCTGTCCCTTCTCCTTATCAGTGTTTTCCACATATTCCTTTCCTCTCCGATTCTGCGTAGAACCTCCTCATTCCTTACCTTATCAGTCCACCTAATTTTCAACATTCGTCTATAGCACCACATCTCAAATGCTTCGATTCTCATCTGTTCTGGTTTTCCCACAGTCCATGTTTCACTACCATACAATGCTGTACTCCAGACGTACATCCTCAGAAATTTCTTCCTCAAATTAAGGCCGGTATTTGATATTAGTAGACGTCTCTTGGCCAGAAATGCATTTTGTCATAGCGAGTCTGTTTTGATGTCCTCCTTGCTCCGTCCGACATTGGTTATTTTACTACCTAGGTAGCAGAATTCCTTAACTTCATTGACTTCGTGAGCATCAATCCTGATGTTAAGTTTCTCGCTGTTCTCATTTCTACTACTTCTCATTACCTTCGTCTTTCTCCGATTTACTCTCAAACCATACTGTGTACTCATTAGACTGTTCATTCCGTTCAGCAGATCATTTAATTCTTCTTCACTTTCACTCAGGATAGCAATGTCATCAGCGAATCGTATCATTGATATCCTTTCACCTTGTATTTTAATTCCACTCCTGAACCTTTCTTTTATTTCCATCATTGATTCCTCGATGTACAGATTGAAGAGTAGGGGCGAAAGGATACAGCCTTGTCTTACACCCTTCTTAATACGAGCACTTCGTTCTTGATCGTCCACTCTTGTTATTCCCTCTTGGTTGTTGTACATATTGTATATGACCCGTCTCTCCCTATAGCTTACCCCTACTTTTTTCAGAATCTCCAACAGCTTGCACCATTTTATATTGTCGAACGCTTTTTCCAGGTCGACAAATCCTATGAAAGTGTCTTGATTTTTCTTTAGCCTTGCTTCCATTATTAGCCGTAACGTCAGAATTGCCTCTCTCGTTCCTTTATTTTTCCTAAAGTCAAACTGATCGTCACCTAGCGCATTCTCAATTTTCTTTTCCATTCTTCTGTATGTTATTCCTGTAAGCAGCTTCGATGCATGAGCTGTTAAGCTGATTGTGCGATAATTCTCGCACTTGTCAGCTCTTGCCGTCTTCGGAATTGTGTGGATGATGCTTTTCCGAAAGTCAGATGGTATATCGCCAGACTCATATATTCTACACACCAACGTGAATAGTCGTTTTGTTGCCACTTCCCCCAATGATTTTAGAAATTCTGATGGAATGTTATCTATCCCTTCTGCCTTATTTGACCGTAAGTCCTCCAAAGCCCTTTTAAATTCCAATTCTAATACTGGATCCCCTATCTCTTCTAAATCGACTCCTGTTTCTTCTTCTATCACATCAAACAAATATTCACCCTCATAGAGGCTTTCAGTGTATTCTTTCCACCTATCTGCTCTCTCCTCTGCATTTAACAGTGGAATTCTCGTTGCACTCTTAATGTTACCACCGTTGCTTTTAATGTCACCAAAGGTTGTTTTGACTTTCCTGTATGCTGAATCAGTCCTTCAGACAATCATATCTTTTTCGATGTCTTCACATTTTTCCTGCAGCCATTTCGTCTTAGCTTCCCTGCACTTCCTATTTATTTAATTCCTCAGCGACTTGTATTTCTGTATTCCTAATTTTCCCGGAACGTGTTTGTACTTCCTCCTTTCATCAATCAGCTGAAGTACTTCTTGTGTTACCCATTGTTTCTTCGCAGCTACCTTCTTTGTACCTATGGAATCTCTATGGATGATGATGCGCCATGTCACCAATCCACAATTATTCACAATTGATTTGAAGAACATTCTTCACAATTCGAGCGAATAATTTGGCCACATAGATCTCCCGAGATGAATTCCATCGAAGATTTTTTGGGATATAATGGAGAAGTCAATTTGTGCACAAAATTCTGCAGCAGGAACTCTTTCGCAATTCTCTTGTATTGTCTCAGCTGAAACGTGTTCAGGTGCCACACAGATCGATGACTGAAAATCTTCCAGCATGGTGGGATGGTTCCAATAGGCAGTGTCTTTCGATGTTCCCTACAAAAAAGTAGCCATTAGAAGTCAGATCGGGTGAATGTGGTGGCAAATCCACGCTGCGCCAGTAAATTTTGTTAATCCAACGAAAAAAAGACTATTCCTGAAGTATTCATCAAGAAACCGAAACACCTGTGTGATGTTTCAGGCCCATTTTCCCATTTTCCATGGATCACTCGATGACTGCTCGATCGTCCAAGTTTTGCTGTGTGGCGTCGAATATTTCGAAAATTGCAACGCAACGTTCACTAGTTATCGAATCTGGCATGAAAACTGCACCGATGGTGTCTCTGCAATGCACCACATCCCAACTTTTGTAGATTACAGTGGTTTCACTTGACACAAATTGGGATTTTTTGGAACCCCAAAATCGCCAATCTTATTTATTCACGAATCTATTCAGGTCGAAATGTGCTTCGTCCTGGAATCAGATGCAGCAAACATCAAATCCTTCTTCCTGGCAGATTAAAACTGTGTGCCGGACCGAGACTCGAACTCGAGACCTTTGCCTTTCGCGGGCAAGTGCTCTAGTTCTAGTTCGAGTCTCGGCCCGGCACACAGTTTTAATCCGCCAGGAATTTTCATATCAGCGCACACTACGCTGCAGAGTGAAAATCCCATTCATCAAATCCTTCGTTGTCATTCATTGTGAGTATCTCGTTCGCAGAGTCGACCCTTTGCAGCAAAGCGGAAATATATATAGGACCTGGAAACCATGGCTTTTGAATGGACAAACTGTTTCCCAGTAGGTATGCGTGTTGGGACGCTTCAAACCAATCTCTACTACAATATCTTTCAGACGTATTTCCTTGGATTTTGCTGAATAATTCCATAAACCGTTTTCGGAGGTAACGGCAGTTGGTTTGGGATCAACGTTCCCCACTATATTATCAGCCACACTGACAGTCCCTCTGAATTTTTTGAAGAGCTTGCGAATGCTTTTTTTTTTTTGAGTCGGGTCCTTTTGGAACGGTAAATCATGACTGAAAACTATGCCTTGTTGCTGTGATACCGTGTTTGTTGGTTGGTTTGGGAGAGGGGACCAAACAGCGATGTCATCGGTCCCATCGGATAAGGGAAGAAAGTCTCCGTGCCTTTTCAAAGGAACCATCCCGGCGTTTGCCTGAAGCGATTTAGGGAGATCATGCAAAACCTAATTCAGGATGGCCGGACGCAGGGTTGAACCGTCGTCCTCCCGAATGCGAGTGCAGTGATACCGTGTGGTAACCAGCGATATTACAATATTGCTCACTAGAGTACACGATTTCATCCCCTACACTACGCTAACACCCTACCACGTTTCAAACGTGGAACTGATCGCTCTGGGCTTGAGAGTACAATTTACAGACACTATACGATTACAGCGTCATCTGTTAGCAGCTTTTGTAACTACTATTTCGAAACTTCTACTTGAAATTCTTAAAATTTTCGCAATTAACGTACTATTTATTGCATTCTTCTATCAATAGCGTATGTTGAGAGATATTCGGCCGGCCGAAGTGGCCGAGCGGTTCTAGGCGATTCAGTCTGGAACTGCGCGACTGCTACGGTCGCAGGTTCGAATCCTGCCTCGGGCATGGATGTGTGTGATGTCTTTAGCTTAGTTAGGTTTAAGTAGTTGTAAGTTCTAGCGGACTGACGACCTCAGAAGTTAAGCCCTATAGTGCTCAGAGCCATTTGAACCATTTTGGGAGATATTCGGTAGTCGGTTCACCGGTCGTGTAATTATTTCGATATCTGTGACTCTTAAAAGCATCAGTTGTGAAGCATGTCGGATCTCAGTGACGCCGTATGTTTATAGACGAGGCACTGGCGTGGCACAGCTGTTTGGGGCATGACGGAAATGCTGATACACACATGTGCGAAGTGTCGAAGCCATCATATCTGTCATGTGTGGTGTTGCTTATCAACAGGCACTGTCTGGCGAGGCATAAACCTCCGTCCACTAAATTTCTATATGTGTTAATATATTAGAGTATAGAACGATTACTCTACGGTTTATTCACAAAAAATATTTAGACATACCTAGGTTGCTACAGTGTTTGTTTATCTACAGTAACTCAACGGTGAATGAGATCTAAGAATACACTGTGATACAGGAACAGTTAACTATAAAAATAGAACTTAGTAATGATTTCGTCGGGCTATGACCTGTCAGTCGACCAGTAACGTACCTCTCCCAGTGATCTTTGGACCGTTAATGTCAGCAATCGAAATCGGAGCGTTGATTCAATTTCGACAAAAGACCTCGTTTGTGACTTATTGGGTTCAGATCGTGCACAGTGTGAGGCAGCAAAGACAGGCTTCCCTAAATCAGAACACATAAATGTTTCGCCATGTTGTGTCAACTGAACATACCGGTACCCAATGTTGGCTTTTTATTTGTTTTTACGTCAGGACAGCGCGAACGCATTCCGACATCCCGACCACCAAAAATTATGTGCCCGAGGGAGGCGCATGTTTTTAAATTTATTTATTTATGAACATAACATCGTTACAACAATACATGAACAGAAAAATGTAATTGTGAATAGGTGGTCAATATTTCACATAATCGAAGTCCTTGAAAAACAGAAATAAATACAACTGAAATGTGTGGCAAGTTATTCACAGAAAGCTTTTAGTAAAAATTCTAAAAAAAAATTAGCATGAGTTGTGACATGTAAACAAAGATTAAAATAAGTATATCAGGCAAGAAATTAAGAGTAATTGGAAAACTCAAACGAGAAAGGAGAAACGAATGGGATACTTCTAGCGAAAGTATTCACTGTAAGTGAAGCACCCTCTGATATCCGTACAATAACGCAACCGATAAAGTGTTGGCAAAATGTTCGCGGTACTGCGACGACCGTTGCAATTGTTGATGACATTCCCACAGGTAGACCATGTACCGCACGGCGTCATCGAGTTGTAACTCAAAAATGGCGTAAGCAGTGTGCCCCAGTAGCCAGGCCACGGCGTTGCACTTCATTTTTGGATGCAGTTTAAGGTCAGGAAGGATAATCCACATTGCTGTCACACTGGAGGGTGCAGTCTGGTTGATAAGCCCCACCATCAATCGGCACAACTCCCACACTCCCCACACTTAGCGGCGCGCTATACGGTGGTCTCTGGTGTCGCCAGCTCCACACTGTTTGCACTCGTTCGTCTGGCTGAGGTGAATGTCTGCTGGTCGCTGCTTAGTCGGAAAGGTGTCATTGACGACTCGGTACCACAACGAATTGATGTCCGACGGCAGGAATGGGTTGTTAATATTATCCCATACCTGCTTTCATACGACCGTTGGTGGACAGCCCAGGAGAGCTTCATAGATCGTACCATAAGGTGAAGATGTGGCGTGTGACGCCATACATAACCCGATAGCTTGCAGTTTTCGTTGAATTATAGCGGACTATGTGCCAAATGTTCTGACGAACATTTATATTTGTTAAATGGCTCAAATGGCTCTGAACACTATGGGACTTAACATCTGTGGTCATCAGGCCCCTGGAACTTAGAACTACTGAAACCTAACTTACCTAAGGATATAACACACATCCATGCCCGAGGCAGGATTCGAACCTGCGACCGTAGCGGTCACGCGGTTCCAGACTGAAGCGCCTAGAACCGCACGGCCACACCGGCCGGCTATATTTGTTACAGTTGGGTGCACATTCATGGGACATTTCCTGACGCCACGACAGTCGTTAAGTGGTGCATTTGTCTTGTTACTATATGATCAAGTTCCACATATACTACGTCGTTCATATCTCCTCGACGGCTATTTCCAGTGCAACAAAAAGTATGTTGTTACATTAAAAAAAGTCGGTATTACAATTCACCGGGTATAATAGTTAAAAATTACTTACGTACGTCAGAAAATTCCCCACATTGTACGCTGTAAACTATCTATAACCTCAACGCGGTGTGTTTACTAATTCTGGATATATTTTGGTTGGTCTGTCTTTGTTCTGAACCCAGAATATTAGTAACGCTGAGGTAAATCCATCTTTTGAGATCAGATTTTTTTGTGTCTGAAAGTCCATCTTTGAACAAGATTGTTGAGGGATTTCGGCTGTTCAGTATAAAACGTAAAGTTAAGAACGCTTTCAGTTGTCTATATTTTGAATGCAATTTATTTATGCAACAAGTTTCAGCGTTTCACTGTGCCATCTTCATGAGCCCTGACCAACATGTAGAAGGAATCTAACCTCATTTGCAATCGAAATAGGTGCTAGCATTAATTAACTTGTATCTGTACACTTCTAGTTTCTACAACGCAGTCCTAATTCGAGGTAGCATTCCTCCTACACGTTGGTCAGGGAGCCTGAAGATGGCGTAGTGAAACGCCGAAACTGGTCGCATAAATAAATTAATTCAAGATATAGACGGCTGAAGGTGTTTATAATTTTCCAGTTGTTCTGGAGATGCATCTTAATTACTAGAATCGTAAGCACATTGAAAGTGACTAGTACGGCTGTTATTGAATGACTTGTGAACTTATTAGCGCTTTAATGCTGATATGAGAAACTAACTTAGGCCCACTGCTTCAATCGCGTACACTGTAAGGCCTGCAGAGAATGTTTTTGTTTTTATTCAATCGAATTTTTGCGTTGTTCACAAATTGCAACGCTCTATAAGCTTTTCACGCTAATTAAGGCCACATAAGCATGGTCTTTTTCGAATGTATTTCTGACCAAAAAGCGATTCTGGTAGCTGGAGTCCAAAGCTTTTGTTAATCATGCATTTTACGTTCTTGTCGGGATATTTCCGTAGCAACCTTCAATCCCTAACAAAAATTTCTTTGCTTCTAACCGAGAAGTGAAATATAAGATTTCGTAAATTTAGCTTTAAAATTTTTGTTAATGTAACGAAATATTTTCTTAAAAATTTTCATCCTCTAGTAGACTCCCTTATGGGTTGGCTCTCCAGAAACAGTAAAACACGTTCTTTTTTCTATTTATAACCGAGAGGTCAAATACCAGTTGTCATAGATGAAGCCTTAAAAATCCTTTAGGAGTTCTTTAGTACTCGTAATTATTTATTTTCAAAAAGTTTCACCCACTATTTTACCTCCTTAGTGGCTGAATTTCCAAAAATGCTTAAACATTTTTTTAAATTTTCTGATTGAGAAGACAAGTACCGGTTTTCGTAGTTCTAACAGCAAAATTCCCTTAATGACATACTTTCAAAAAGCCTTTCATCCTCTATTTATCCCCCTTAGGAGTGGAATATCGGACGATGACTTTTTAAACGATGGCTGTTGTATAAGATCCACACGCTCTCCAAACTACTTCTATAATTAGCGGCTCCGGCTGAGCAATGATGAGTCAGATCGTATTTCACTCTCTTTGTGGTTGAAGTTCCAAAAAAGGTGACATGCGTATGTTCTATTTCCAACAGAAAAACCAAATACAAATTTTCATAGATTTTGCTTCGAAAATGCTTGCACAATGAAATATTTCCATAAAAATTTTCATCCCGCATTTCATCTCCATAGGAGTTGAGTTTTCAAAAACAACGAAACACATCTTTTATTTCTAACTGAGAAGGAAAATTTAAAATTTCAAATACTTAACTTTAACAACGTTTTCATAGTAAAATATTTTCGTAGAAAATCTCATTTCCTATTTCACCCTCTTAGGAGTTCAATTTCCAAAAACATTGAATCACGTATTTATTATTTGTAACTGACAAGTCAAATACTAAAGTTCATAGATGTTGCTTTAAAAATAATTTAGTAATCCCTTAATAATGGTATACTTAAAAAAAGCTTTTACCCACTATTCTCACCCACCACGCTCAAAGGGTTAAATTTCCAAAAATACTGAATCATGTATTTCTTTATTTCTGACCGAGAAACCAAATACCAATTTCTGTAGGCCTAGCTTCAAAATTGCCTTAGCAACGACATTTTCCAAAAAGCCCCTCATCCCCTATTTCACCCCCTTAGCTTTGGAATTTCGGAAAATCCCTTCTTAAACGACGCTTACAGCATAAGATCCACACTTTCTCCAAATTTCAAGTTTCTCTCCTTAGCGGTTTGGGCTGAGCGGTGATGTCAGTCAGGACGTTTGCTTTTATACACTCCTGGAAATGGAAAAAAGAACACATTGACACCGGTGTGTCAGACCCACCATACTTGCTCCGGACACTGCGAGAGGGCTGTACAAGCAATGATCACACGCACGGCACAGCGGACACACCAGGAACCGCGGTGTTGGCCGTCGAATGGCGCTAGCTGCGCAGCATTTGTGCACCGCCGCCGTCAGTGTCAGCCAGTTTGCCGTGGCATACGGAGCTCCATCGCAGTCTTTAACACTGGTAGCATGCCGCGACAGCGTGGACGTGAAACGTATGTGCAGTTGACGGACTTTGAGCGAGGGCGTATAGTGGGCATGCGGGAGGCCGGGTGGACGTACCGCCGAATTGCTCAACACGTGGGGCGTGAGGTCTCCACAGTACATCGATGTTGTCGCCAGTGGTCGGCGGAAGGTGCACGTGCCCGTCGACCTGGGACCGGACCGCAGCGACGCACGGATGCACGCCAAGACCGTAGGATCCTACGCAGTGCCGTAGGGGACCGCACCGCCACTTCCCAGCAAATTAGGTACACTGTTGCTCCTGGGGTATCGGCGAGGACCATTCGCAACCGTGTCCATGAAGCTGGGCTACGGTCCCGCACACCGTTAGGCCGTCTTCCGCTCACGCCCCAACATCGTGCAGCCCGCCTCCAGTGGTGTCGCGACAGGCGTCAATGGAGGGACGAATGGAGACGTGTCGTCTTCAGCGATGAGAGTCGCTTCTGCCTTGGTGCCAATGATGGTCGTATGCGTGTTTGGCGCCGTGCAGGTGAGCGCCACAATCAGGACTGCATACGACCGAGGCACACAGGGCCAACACCCGGCATCATGGTGTGGGGAGCGATCTCCTACACTGGCCGTACACCACTGGTGATCGTCGAGGGGACACTGAATAGTGCACGGTACATCCAAACCGTCATCGAACCCATCGTTCTACCATTCCTAGACCGGCAAGGGAACTTGCCGTTCCAACAGGACAATGCACGTCCGCATGTATCCCGTGCCACCCAACGTGCTCTAGAAGGTGTAAGTCAACTACCCTGGCCAGCAAGGTCTCCGGATCTGTCCCCCATTGAGCATGTTTGGGACTGGATGAAGCGTCGTCTCACGCGGTCTGCACGTCCAGCACGAACGCTGGTCCAACTGAGGCGCCAGGTGGAAATGGCATGGCAAGCCGTTCCACAGGACTACATCCAGCATCTCTACGATCGTCTCCATGGGAGAATAGCAGCCGGCATTGCTGCGAAAGGTGGATATAACTGTACTAGTGCCGACATTGTGCATGCTCTGTTGCCTGTGTCTATGTGCCTGTGGTTCTGTCAGTGTGATCATGTGATGTATCTGATCCCAGGAATGTGTCAATAAAGTTTCCCCTTCCTGGGACAATGAATTCACGGTGTTCTTATTTCAATTTCCAGGAGTGTACGTTTATACATGAAAGAAGATCAATGTTGAAGAAAATATTTATGAGTCGTATTTTAGGCTAAGAGAACTCGGAAATCCGAGATGTTCCAGTCCGCATTTAGGCTGTTTGAGGATACATGGAAAGCAAAACAGTCCTTGATTGCAAATTTGTTTTGTTCAATCCAGTAACCGGTTTCGGTAGTTATGATGATCATCTCACTGATCTAATGCAGAACGTGTACATTTATGAGTAAGAGCATTATTATAAGTAGCAATGTTCATTACATTGTCTGAGAAGCATCTACCAAACGACTTACCTGTCTCCTTAATATTAGTACAATAGGTAAATAAAATTAATAGCCATAACTGACGTTGTCACATATTGTGAAGACATGATAAAACTGTGATGAGTACGCGTCGCGCGAGATGTACGGCCGTCGTTAGCACACCGTACTTGCACCTGTAGTACCAACCGCTGAAAGGGCTTCGGTCGCTGGCTGTCGCTGTATGCTTATGATAGCCAAGCACTGCACCAATGGTCTATATTTTCAATTATTCAAATGACAGTCACAAAGCATTATTTATTTTGCCGCCAACCGGTTTTCAACCCGCGATGGGGTCATCTTCAAGGCAATTTACACTGTAAAGTTATAATATTAGTAAGTAATCACGTACGTAATCTACAAGCAATTAGTCAAAATTATATAAATAAACAGATTTTAATACCCATTTGGTCGCTCACTGGAGTCGTCACCCTGCCTGTGCACGGTTGATAACTATGCCTGGTTGGTTCTCTGCATGAGCTTAAATAACGGCCAACAACACGTGGGCAAACGGTAACGCCCTCCACAGTGACCAACGGTAGTTGCATGCTTAAGCAAGAAATCGTAAACTTTGAAGTTTGTCCCAGTTGTCATATAAAACATAATAAATAATATGTTCTGCAAATTTCCTTGCATGGCGCTACAGTTTTCTAGCAGTGCGACTTCACTATATGCAGTAACATTTCCCGCGATCAGCGACATTGAGCTTCCGATGTTATACACTAGATAATTAACAAATATTGTGAACAGTAATAGTCCTATAACGTTTCCTCGGAGTACGCCTGCCACACTTTTACGTCAGAAGATTTCTCCCCTTAAGAAAAGTATGCTGAGTTCTGTTTGCTGAGAACTGTTCAGTCCAGTCATAAAGCTGACCTGATGTTTTGTACTCCCGTAATTTATTCAAAGATTTCTCCCCTTAAGAATGGTATGCTGGGTTCTGTTTGCTGCGAACTGCTCAGTTCAGTCATAAAGCTGACCTGATCTTTTGTACTCCCGCAGTTTATTTAAAGATTTCTCCCCTTAAGAAAGGTATGCTGAGTCCTGTTTGCTGGGAGCTGTTCAGTCCAATCATAAACCTGTGCTGATCTTGCTGATCTTTTGTACTCCCGCAGTTTATTCAAATATTTCTCCCCTTAAGAAAGGTATGCTGAGTTCTGTTTGCTGGGAACTGTTCAGTCCAATCATAAAGTTGACTTGACGTTTTGTACTCCCGTAGTTTATTCATTAGGTTGGCGCTTTTAATGTGTGTAGAGGGTTACTACTGCTCAAAATCGATAACATGGCGACAGTTTTTGTAGGCATCGTTGGAATTAAAGAAGTAATTCGGCAGTAATTGGTTAGCATCAGCCGACTTTCAACGAAAACGATGCTTTCTTCCTGACAGCATCCCAGTTGAGGCAGAGAAACGGGCTCGTATCCGCGAGAGCCGGGGCTCGCATTGTGCGCTTATCTCTATCTCTTTCGGCGCCCGGTCGGCTGGCGCGCTTCTCTCGCGAAATTACGAAACTGCCCTGCGACGCGAGGAAATGGCATCGGTCCGAGCACAGAGAGCTGAGCCGGAGAGCGGCTGCTTGAGGGTCGCGGAGGGAGGGAGGGAGGGAGGGAGTGTGGGGGAGGAGAGAAGGAGGGCGCCGGCAATCGCCAAGCAGGCGGCTGCCCGGGGCAATTACGCCGCCGTCTGGGGTCGACAGCTACGGCGGGCGACGCGTCTATCTGATCCAGCGCCGCACCGCGCCGTGGCCCAGATAGCAGAGCGGCAGCGGACGCGCGGTTTGCCGCTGGAATGCTCGGATCCGGGCCATGTCGTGCTTGTCGCTCCCGCTGTGTGTGTGTGTGTGTGTGTGCGTGTGTGTGTGGGGCGGGCTGATATATTTGCAGACACTATTGGCGGTGGCGCCCCACATGTCTCGCCGCTGCCAATATGCCGACTGTGACATGCCGCAGCGCTGTCGCGCCGCTCCTTCCGTGCCCCACCCCGGCCCCTCGCCGCTGTGACAAATGCTTTAATAACACGGCACATTCGTCAGCGCGACCGCGGAGCACCGTCACCCCAGTCGGGCGGAGCGCGATACCACTGTCGGGGGTTGGAACTCGGGGAATTTGTTGTGCGGCGCCCGACACACGAGCCGCCCCTGTTACTGTGCGCTTTCGACACGCGGAGGGTGGCAGGGGTGCGTCGGCGAGAGATCTGGCAGGTTGTAAACAACGTCCTGTCACGGTCGCCACTGCCTGCCGTATCTCACATGATATACATTCATGGTCCACTATCGACTATTAAGCAAAGTCGAATACCAACACTAGCAACACACTCTTTTACTGTAATATATATTGATAATACGTAATTTCTATAATTTTGTACATAAGACAACAGAACTACATTTCTGAGCACTTGCTGATTGCCTGGATACCATGCAGGTGTTATGAAATTGTATCTTTGGCTCAGTGCAAGAAGTCTATATGTCGAATATTAAAACCAGTTAAATTTAGCATCCCATATTTTAGGTATGTTCGACACTGCGTTAGTCGTTGGGGGCGAATGCACAATGGACATGAATGGATGAAGCTGATCAGACAGGATGCTTACGTACGTGTCACCTGTCAGAGTCGTACCTAGACGTGTCAGGGGTTCCAGAACACTGCAATTGCACGTACCCTACACCATTACAAAGCCACCACCAGCCTGAACAGTTCCCTGCTGACATGCTGTGTCCATGGATTCATGATGTTGTCTCCATATCCGCACACGTCCATCCGCTCGATACAATTTGAAACGAGACTCGTCCGACCAGGCAACGGTCCAATGTCGGTGTTGACGGGGCCAAGAGGGGCCTGGAAATTGAAATAAGAACACCGTGAATTCATTGTCCCACGAAGGGGAAACTTTATTGACACATTCCTGGGGTCAGATACATCACATGATCACACTGACAGAACCACAGGCACACAGACACAGGCAACAGAGCATGCACAATGTCGGCACTAGTACAGTGTATATCCACCTTTCGCAGCAATGCAGGCTGCTATTCTCCCATGGAGACGATCGTAGAGATGCTGGATGTAGTCCTGTGGAACGGCTTGCCATGCCATTTCCACCTGGCGCCTCAGTTGGACCAGCGTTCGTGCTGGACGTGCAGACCGCGTGAGACGACGCTTCATCCAGTCCCAAACATGCTCAATGGGGGACAGATCCGGAGATCTTGCTGGCCAGGGTAGTTGACTTACACCTTCTAGAGCACGTTGGGTGGCACGGGATACATGCGGACGCGCATTGTCCTGTTGGAACAGCAAGTTCCCTTGCCGGTCTAGGAATGGTAGAACGATGGGTTCGATGACGGTTTGGATGTACCGTGCACTATTCAGTGTCCCCTCGACGATCACCAGCGGTGTACGGTCAGTGTAGGAGATCGCTCCCCACACCATGATGCCGGGTGTTGGCCCTGTGTGCCTCGGTCGTATGCAGTCCTGATTGTGGCGCTCACCTGCACGGCGCCAAACACGCATACGACCAGAAGCGACTCTCATCGCTGAGGACGACACGTCTCCATTCGTCCCTCCATTCACGCCTGTCGCGACACCACTGGAGGCGGGCTGCACGATGTTGGGGCGTGAGCGGAAGACGGCCTAACGGTGTGCGGGACCGTAGCCCAGCTTCATGGAGACGGTTGCGAATGGTCCTCGCCGATACCCCAGGAGCAACAGTGTCCCTAATTTGCTGGGAAGTGGCGGTGCGGTCCCCTACGGCACTGCGTAGGATCCTACGGTCTTGGCGTGCATCCGTGCGTCGCTGCGGTCCGGTCCCAGGTCGACGGGCACGTGCACCTTCCGCCGACTACTGGCGACAACATCGATGTACTGTGGAGACCTCACGCCCCACGTGTTGAGCAATTCGGCGGTACGTCCACCCGGCCTCCCGCATGCCCACTATACGCCCTCGCTCAAAGTCCGTCAACTGCACATACGGTTCACGTCCACGCTGTCGCGGCATGTTACCAGTGTTAAAGACTGCGATGGAGCTCCGTATGCCACGGCGAACTGGCTGACACTGACGGCGGCGGTGCACAAATGCTGCGCAGCTAGCGCCATTCGACGGCCAACACCGCGGTTCCTGGTGTGTCCGCTGTGCCGTGCGTGTGATCATTGCTTGTACAGCCCTCTCGCAGTGTCCGGAGCAAGTATGGTGGGTCTGACACACCGGTGTCAATGTGTTCTTTTTTCCATTTCGAGGAGTGTATCATGCAGTCATCAAATCTCCTCAGAGGCATTCAGCACGAGGTGATTGCTCCCTCCCACTTACGACACTGGCTCCGAATCCTGAGTTAGCGCGCATTGCTAGACACAGTAGTAAAGCAACTGGTTAGTGGTTTTTGGCGAACGCAGACAGCATCCGTTGTTTCATCTCTGCACTGCATTTGCAATGGTGTCACTCCACCCATCCGGATCGATGAGCTTCTTATACACCTTTTGGTTAAAACAGAGAATCTTGTTAGCATAGCTTTCAGAGCTCTACCATGGTTATAATGTGACATTCCGTTATGTAGATACGAAGGGTTTCTGTTCTATTTGACTATCATTTGCAATCGGACATCTTTCAGGAAGTCTGTATGTGCAACTTGGTAGTGCATTTTTAAAGTCTGTGTAGCTGTGTAGGTGTCAGAAGACCCTAAGCAGACTAGTTTGAGACGAGAAGTATCTACATCTACAACTATATTCCGCAAGAGACCTTACCGTGTGTGGTAGATAGAACTTCTGGTATCGCTATGATTTCCCCCTTTGCCTCTCCTATTTATGAATGGCGTGTGACTATTTCGCGAGACGTTTCCGAGACGAGATAAAATGTCGCCCGACTATTCCTAAAACGTACGCCCTCGAAATTTCAACAGGAAATTTCTCAGAGATGCAAAACAGCCCTCTTGCAACGTCTGCCACTGAAACTTCTCTAGCAGCTCCGTAAAGTTTTCGCGGCGAGTAAAATATCTCGTGGCGAAATGCGCCGTCTTCGTTATACACTGAAGCGCCAAAGAAACTGGTATAGGCATGCATATTCAAATACAGAGATACATTAACAGGCAGAATAACGGACTATAACAGAATTAACTAATTAACTAATTAACTATAACAGAATTAACGGACTATATAAGACAATAAGTGCCTGGTGCAGTTGTGAGATCCGTTACTGCCGCTACAATGGCGGGTTATCAAGTTTTAAGTGAGTTTGAAAGTGGTTTTGTAGTCGCGGCACGAGCAATGGGACACAGTGTCTCCGAGGTAGCTATGAAGTGGGGATTTTCCCGTACGATCATTCCACGAGGGTATCGTAAATAACAGGAATCCGGTAAAACATGAAATCTCCGACATCCCTGCGGCCCGAAAAAAATCCGACAAGAAGGGGATCAACGACTGAAGAGAATCGTTCAGCGTGACAGAAATGCAACCCTTTCGAAAATTGCTGCAGATTTCAGTGTTGGGCCATCAACAAATGTCAGCGTGCGAATGATTCAACGAAACATCTTCGGTATGGGCTTTCGGAGCCCAGGGCCCACTCGTATAACCCTGATGACAGCACGACACAAAGCTTGACGCCTCGTCCAGGCCCGTCAACACCGAAATCGGACTGTTGATCACTGGAAACGTGTTGCCTGGTCGGACGAGTCTCGTTTCAAATTGAATCGAGCGGATGGACGTGTATGGGTATGGAGACAACGTCTTGAAACCATGCACAAAGCACGTCAGGAGGGGACTGTTGAAGCTGGTGGATGCTCTGTAATGGTCTGGGTTTTGGGCAGTTCGAGTGATATGGGACGTCTAGATAAGACTCTGAGAGGCGACACGTACGCAAACATTCTGTCTAATCATCTGTATCCTTTTATGTCCATTGTGCATTCCGGTGGACTTGGAAAACCCCAACAGGACAATGCGACATCCCACTCGACCAGAATTGCTACACAGTGGCTCCAGGAACGCTATTCTAGGTTTAAACACTTACACTGGCCGATAAACTCCCCAGGCATAAACATTAGTGGGAACTACACTCACGTTAGACATGCCAGCAGATATGCCAGATGCTCAGAGGTTGGAGAGACTTGTCACCACGACCAAGCAGCCAACCAGTCACTTTACATGAGGGGAATAACCACCACACATACCATACTGAGTCTTCTTAAGCAACAAACACGTCTGCTTCTGAAGCCGTTCTGCCAGCATACTGGTTACTTTGCTATTACTGGGCGAAGTGGCGCAGTGGTTAGTATACTGGTCTCTCATTCTGGAGGACGACGGTTCAATCCCGCATCCGGCCATCCTGATTTAGGTTTTCTGTGATTCCCCTAAATCGCTTCACGCAAATGCCAGCATGGTTCCTTTGAAAAGGCAAGGGCGACTTTCTTCCCCATCCTTCCCTGTTCCGGTGGGACCGATGATCTCGCTGTTTCGTCTCTTCCTCCAAATCAGCCCAACCCAACTTCGCTATTCTGTCTTCCAGAGGACGCTGTACCCGCTGGATCTTGTCCCTGTCGCTGTGGACAAGAGCCAGCAGGTCAGAGCATTCATTGTACCTACTGGTCATGCAAAGCTAAGCAGCGGCTTCTGGTCAGCCAAAGTCTCGTGCCCAATCCTACTGCTGGCAGCAGCATGCTGTGAGACAAGCAGTTGCAGCTAGGACGTATAGTTCTAACTGCAATTCCACTTGCAACTTAGACTCCTCAGTATAAAAGATCCGCTTTACCCAATCCGAAACGGGGACATTGTTATCGATACACCTAGAATTTCTGACGTGAAATGTAGATTCCTCCCATTTACACGAGCTATTTTCGAGTACAGAAGAAATTGGAGCATATACGCATTTTCACATCGATAAAGCATCGTTACTTCTTGTGAAAATCCTGTACAACAGTACGGCATAGGCTATATTTCCTACTCGCAACAGGTAAAAAAATCTGTTCTTATCAGTTTGATATCTAGAATGAGATTTTCACTCTGTATCGGAGTGTGCGCTGATATGAAACTTGAAGGTCCCGAGTTCGAGTCACGGTCCGGCACACAGTTTTAATCTGCCAGGAAGTTTCAGCTTGATATCTGTTACATGCTGCATCACTAACTAGAGTATTAAACTCATTTTGGGCTCAGGATAGAGAGTTAAGAACATGTTCAACCTCTGTCACTGGACGCCTCCTCGATTTCGAACTCTATTAAAGTAACAAAATGCCTCGTCTCCTATGAAGTCTCCTATTCTATCAGCATAGAGGAGCTATAAATATTAGGTTAACACTATGTATCAGATTATAAATTTGGCAATATAGCCGATTTTATTATGATAATCATCTCTCCCTGTATAGGTGGGAGATTGAAATTCCATTGATAAAAAGCCGATAACCACTTCAATTCGTGAATCACACCCATGGTACTCTCGCCCTCGCTTCCAATTGTCCGGTGGCACGTCATTGATATCCAATTGATTGACTAATTAATTTGATTATGAGAGTCTCTATGCATGCTAATTTTTTCCTGCAGTCGGACTGCACTCACCAGGTAAGCTTTACAGATGCTTTTATAAGTTACTTCTACTGATACGCTGCTTCTTCTGGTATACTGCTACTGCAGGTCTATGGGGGCTGCAGGACGTGTCACTCTCTCCTGCACCCCCGCTACGCCCTCACTACCGTCCCCACCGACGTCAGCCACTGCGACCATCGCTAATTGTGAGTGATCCTGCAGACCTCAGTTTCACTCAAAATACAGGCCTATAGAAGCATTCCTATTGGCTTCCACTAAAGTAGTGGCAGGATGCTTCGAGAATTCAAGTAGGAATCGCAGGAGGAAAGGTGATGTACTTCACGAGTAACGCTACTGAGAACCGATATCTGAAGCTGACTGCCGATGGCTTCTGCTAGAGCCAACATACATTTCGCGTAAGGACTGCAAAGATAAGATACGATAGATTAGCGCTCAAATGGAGGCATACAGTCTTTTTTTTCCATTTCTCTGTTTGCGAGTGAAATAAAAAAAGTAAATGACTAGTAGTGATACAGGTACCCTTAGCCACATACCGTACGATGGCTTACGAAGTAAGCATATAGATTTAGATGTAAATTTAGTCTCGTATTTGGATGTCACACCACCCTTTTATAGGCATAGAAAAATCACTGAAGAATGTTGACTCTTATTTATCGAGAAAACAAAAGACTGAACTTCTGATGCTGATTGTCTCTCGATGAAAAGTTTCGAATTAGCCCCTAATTTTCACATTACAGCTATTCGTGAGATGTATGACAGAGGTTGTAATATGTTTGTTGACATCATCTAGAAGAAATGGTATAGAGCTCACCTCTCAACTTCTCTTTCGTCAGAGTATCCCTTACCTGCCGTATTATCACGAAACTTCCAGTCTTCGATATATAGCATTTGAATACAAAGTCACAGACCCATGCTAATTCTTTCAAAATCCCATCACGTTTCGACAGCACTTGTCCATTGGATAGAAGGCAGTCTAGTCCTCCTCCACCCGTCACTGACTAGGTAGCGAGCTGTCACAACGAGAAAAATAGCACACTAACGTACAGGAGGAAATTCACAACCATGCAGAGTATATGCCGACTGCAGAAATAAATTCAGAAGCACAACAAATACAGTTCATAGATATCAAATGATTGTCTATAAATATTTCATTGCACGTGTCGTTATCTTCTTTATCGTATTCCTATGGCTACTACGCTAGAAATACGACAGTGTAATGGTGTCAGAATCTTCGTTGATAGTGTAGCGTTTCGTGAGAAGTACATTCAAATGGAGCATGTATCCGTAATACGAATTTAACAGCATCTAAGAGCTTCCAATATACTGTCATTGAATAATTTTCATTGATACAACAGCCTCACACCTCCATGCATCATAATTCAGAGCTATTACAAGATTAAGGGGAGATTAGGGACTTGATCATAGTATTGTTTTTTTTTCTTTTTTTCTTACTCACACGCGCTGTTCGATAGTGGACAGACCATGATACTGTATTCTGTCTCGAGCAGAGTGGTGTATGCACATGGGTAGTATGCATAAACGTAATGCTAGTTGTTATTCCTTCAGAAGCAAACCCAGTACTTTACACGCTTGTCGAACCGACAGGCAGTTAACCAACAAGTACAAGCCAGACCAAATCAATGTGAATGTTTCCTCCAGTAATCCTACGGTACATTGCAATCAGATGCATGTAGCATACATCCCAGCTCACTGTCGGGGATGTTTAAGTACAGTGATGCTGTGTACGGTACTCCCTTTCATCACTGACAAATATTCCATTAAAACTACTGTCTTCGGCGCCATATACATCACACACTGATTTTAGAAATATACGTCCGTATCGCTCGTATTTAGACAGGGTCAAACTCGAACAGTCCGTTTCCATAAATATAAATCACAGCTTAAAAACTAGATTCTTTTAAGCAGAGGGATCTTCATTTCACATTTCGACAGCAGCGGGAAGAGTTTGCGACTCACTCACTGCCGGGAAGGTAGATTTCCGATGAAGTGGTGACTAGATGTTTGAAATTCTAAGAAAATAAGCGTAAACTGTAGGAAAAAGAAATGTAAGAACTAGTAGCTACTGCAGTATTCCAGACAACTGGTAAGAATAATAGTTTTTAATGACAGCCATTTCCAACGTATATGGCTTGATCGTGGGTCTTTAGATTCTTTGCTGCTGCCACAGTTTACACGAGGTGGAATTTAACAGTTCAACTGTTACAACGGCAGACATAGTTACTGCTTTTTCTAACGTGCTATTCGTTTGTGACAATCCAACCATTTAAACGAAGCATGCTATTTCTGACCTACATCCACCACTGTACCGCTACCCCTGGAAGGTCTAGGAGATATATTTTCTGGTATGGCTTTTCACAGTTTCTTCCAATATGACCACTATCAAGGATCTGTGACACAGTCGCTGCCAGAAAGGTGGATTTCCGATGAGGTGGTGAACAGACATTTGAAATTCTAAGAACGTAAGTATAAGCTATAGAAAAAAAAAACAACTTTAAACACTGGCAGTTACTGCGATGTTCCAGACATCTTCACCATCAGATCAGCAATTTTTACGTCAGCCATTTCCAACTTATGTGGTTTGATTCACAGGTCTTGAGATGCTTTCTTGCTGGTTTTATCTTTGCTTGCACTACATTTCATTACCACGTGGAAGATATGGTTTCTCAACCCTGACAGAGATGAACTTGGGCAATTACCACGTAGGTAGCTGCTAAAGCTACCACACACATCTGAAAGTGTTCGTCAGTTGGTCTCGTAGTAAGAAGCTGAAAAACACATTTAAGCAGAACTAGCAGACATGATGAATCACAGGCATGTACATGTACTGAACAAGTAATCCCCCCTCCCCCACTCACACGCACGCACTCATGGTTTCTACGGCAGGGAGAGAGAGAGAGAGAGAGAATACCTCTTACGAGTCTTTACTTTCCTATTCCACTTGCAAATAGAAAAAAAGTTCAAATGTGTATGAAATCTTATGGGACTTAACTGCTAAGGTTATCAGTCCCTAAGCTTACACACTACTTTATCTAAATTATCCTAAGGACAGACACACTCAACCATGCCCGAGGGAGGACTCGAACCTCCGCCGGGACCAGCCGCACAGTCGCTGACTGCAGCGCCTTAGACCGCTCGGCTAATCCCGCGCGGCTTCCAAATAGAGCGATGGCAAAAAGAAAATTTATATGCCCCCATATGGGGGTCAATTTCTCGTACCTTATCTTCGTTGTTCTTATGCAAAGAGTATGTTGGCGGCAGTAGACTCCTTCTGCAGTCAGCTTCAGATGTCGGTTCTCAGTAGTGCTCCTTGAGCAGAACATCACCTTTCCTCCAGTGATTCCCATTTGAGGTCTCGTACCATCCTGCCACTAACTTGGCGGGAGCCAATATCGGAGCTCCTACAGAGCTTTATTATGAGGGAAACCCAGGTCTGTAATGTCATACGCAATTGGCGGTTGCGGCGGTGGCTGCTGTTCGTATGCGGTTCCGTGTCGGCAGCGGGAACAGTAGCGAGGCGCTGCGTGGGTGGAGGGAAGTGTGAAGTAACCTACTGCCTAAAGAGACCGCCAGATCTCAGCAGGATTAGTTCACGAACAGTATACCAGAAGAAGCAGTGTATCAGAAGAAATGACTCACATACACCAGCTTGAAAAGACAACCGACAGACAGAACGTGATTAGCTTTGCATATCTTCAGTTGTTTGACGGCGGTTACCACACATTTTGGTATCGGCCTGTAAGAAGCCTCCAGAGACGGTACAAAAGTGTCTGCAAAGGTTACTCGGCGAAGATTCTCCCACTGCAGGAAAAAAATTACTCACCGTGTATAGGGACTCTCGTGATCAGTTTAGCTAATTAGTCAATCAACTAGATATCACGACGTGCCACCGGACTGGTAGAAGAGTACCACGGATATGATTCACGAATTGGAGTGCTAATCTGGCGTTTTTTCGTTGCGACGAGATCTTTTAATGAAATTTCAATCTCTCACCTACACAGGGACAGATGATCATCCAAATAAAGTCAGCTGTATTGCCGAATCTATAAACTGATACGAATCCTCCATCCACAATTACGGAAGTGTTGCTGGTGCAGGATTTTGTGCACGAACTGAGCTTCCGATTATGTTCCCTAAATGTTGGATGGGATTCATGTTGGGCGATGTGGGTGCCCACGTCATTCGCTCGAATTGTCTAGAATATTCTTCAGACAAATCGTAAACAATTTTGGCCCAGTGACATGGCGCATTGCCATCCATAAAAATTCCATAGTTGATCTGGAAACATGAAGCCCATGAATGGTTGCAGATAGTCTCAAAGTAGTCGAACATACCCATTTCCAGTCAATGATCGGTTCAGTTCCAATCCACTCCATATAAAGACAACCCACACTATTATGGAGCCACCACCAGCATGTCTTGTTGACAACTTGGGTCCGTGGGTTAGTGGGGGTCTGCGCCACAGTCCAACCCTACCATCAGCTCTCACAAAATGAAGTCTGGACTCATCTGAACGGGCTACGGTTTCCCAGTCGTCTAGGGTCCAGCCGGAATGGTCACGAGCCCAGGAGAGGCGCTGCAGGCGATGTTGTGCTATTACCGAAGGTACTCGCGTACTTCGTCTGGTGCCATAGCCCGTGAACGACAGATTTGGCTCCGCTGTCCTAACGGATACGTTCGTCGTCCGTCTCACACTGATTACTGCGGTGATTTCGCGCAGCGGTGCATGTCTGTTATCACTGACAACTAGGCACAAACACCGCTGCTCTCGTTCATAAGTGAACGCCGTTGGCAACTGCGCTGTCCATGGTGAGGGGTAATGCCTGAAATTTGTTATTCTCGCACGCTCTTGACGCTGTGGATCTCAGAATATTGAATTCTCTAATGATTTCGGAAGTGGAATGTCCCATGAATCTAACTCTAACTACCACTTCACGTTCAAAGTCTCTTACTTCCCGTCGTGTGACTGTAATCTGGTCGGAAAAACTTTTCACATTAATCACAAGAGTATAAATGATAGCTCGGCCAATGCACTGTCCTTATATACCTTGTGTACGCGATACTACCGCCATCTGTATACATGTGCATATCGCTACCCTATGACTTTTGTCACCTTAGTGTTCAAAAATGGTTCAAATGGCTCTGAGCACTATGGGACTTAACATATGAGGTCATCAGTTCCCTAGACTTAGAACTACTTAAACCGAACTAACCTAAGGACATCACACACATCCATACCTGAGGCAGGATTCGAACCTGAGACGTTAGCAGCAGCGCCGTTCTGGACTGAAGTGCCTAGAACCACCTGACCACAACGGCCGGTCACCTAAGTTTAATGCAGGCAGTCTGTTTAGTAATTTTTTCTGTTGCTGCAAATATTTTAAGCTCATTTTTAATGCCTTTATTTCTTATTCTGCCTTCTAGTTTACATCCTTTAACTGATCTGAGAAATTTCCTTTCTGACGTCAATATTCGTATTTTGTTTTCCTTGTTTGCAGTCCAAGCTCAAGATTCGTAAAGTAGCAGCGGAAGATCGATTAGTTTATAGAATTTAATTTGCTTTTCTTTAGTTTTTTTGTGTACCTTTCTTTCTATTGTTCCACAGACATTTCACTATTTTATTCATATATCTTTATCGTGCGCAAAAAAAGTCGCAGCACGGGTAGTTAAAATTACTTGCTTGTTCGATTGCCTTTTTTTCACGGAATGTCATTCCTTTCGTCTTTTCTGTAGGCCTTTTTGAAATTATTACTTTGGTCAATTTGATTTAATTTAGAAATATTTATTTGCACTTTTTCTTCTGAAGTAGCTGGTGTAGTCTGGTCTTAAGCTTACAGTAACGTTTTTTATACAATGATTCTTAATTAGTTTTATTCATCTGCTGTTTTTTGTTCCTTCATGCCACTTTAAAATCTTGTGATTTACCTATAAACTGAACAAAATTGGGGAAAGACTGCAACCTTGTTTGACATCTTCAGTGGTGCGTTTCATTGGCATTTGTTCAATTAGTCTATTTATCTATTTTCATATGAGACTATGTAAGCCTTTATATTCTAATGAGTGTGCTTTGATTTTTTAAATTTTTCTATGCACTAGTACTCCTCCTTCATTTATCAGAAATATTCACTTCAGAAATTAGAAATAATGATTGAAATAGATGTCGCTTTGTAGATGTAGTCTTGCATAAGGTACGCATGATGATGCTTTTTTGTAAACTACACTCCTGGAAATGGAAAAAAGAACACATTGACACCGGTGTGTCAGACCCACCATACTTGCTCCGGACACTGCGAGAGGGCTGTACAAGCAATGATCACACGCACGGCACAGCGGACACACCAGGAACCGCGGTGTTGGCCGTCGAATGGCGCTAGCTGCGCAGCATTTGTGCACCGCCGCCGTCAGTGTCAGCCAGTTTGCCGTGGCATACGGAGCTCCATCGCAGTCTTTAACACTGGTAGCATGCCGCGACAGCGTGGACGTGAACCGTATGTGCAGTTGACGGACTTTGAGCGAGGGCGTATAGTGGGCATGCGGGAGGCCGGGTGGACGTACCGCCGAATTGCTCAACACGTGGGGCGTGAGGTCTCCACAGTACATCGATGTTGTCGCCAGTGGTCGGCGGAAGGTGCACGTGCCCGTCGACCTGGGACCGGACCGCAGCGACGCACGGATGCACGCCAAGACCGTAGGATCCTACGCAGTGCCGTAGGGGACCGCACCGCCACTTCCCAGCAAATTAGGGACACTGTTGCTCCTGGGGTATCGGCGAGGACCATTCGCAACCGTCTCCATGAAGCTGGGCTACGGTCCCGCACACCGTTAGGCCGTCTTCCGTTCACGCCCCAACATCGTGCAGCCCGCCTCCAGTGGTGTCGCGACAGGCGTGAATGGAGGGACGAATGGAGACGTGTCGTCTTCAGCGGTGAGAGTCGCTTCTGCCTTGGTGCCAATGATGGTCGTATGCGTGTTTGGCGCCGTGCAGGTGAGCGCCACAATCAGGACTGCATACGACCGAGGCACACAGGGCCAACACCCGGCATCATGGTGTGGGGAGCGATCTCCTACACTGGCCGTACACCACTGGTGATCGTCGAGGGGACACTGAATAGTGCACGGTACATCCAAACCGTCATCGAACCCATCGTTCTACCATTCCTAGACCGGCAAGGGAACTTGCTGTTCCAACAGGACAATGCACGTCCGCATGTATCCCGTGCCACCCAACGTGCTCTAGAAGGTGTAAGTCAACTACCCTGGCCAGCAATATCTCCGGATCTGTCCCCCATTGAGCATGTTTGGGACTGGATGAAGCGTCGTCTCACGCGGTCTGCACGTCCAGCACGAACGCTGGTCCAACTGAGGCGCCAGGTGGAAATGGCATGGCAAGCCGTTCCACAGGACTACATCCAGCATCTCTACGATCGTCTCCATGGAAGAATAGCAGCCTGCATTGTTGCGAAAGGTGGATATACACTGTACTAGTGCCGACATTGTGCATGCTCTGTTGCCTGTGTCTATGTGCCTGTGGTTCTGTCAGTGTGATCATGTGATGTATCTGACCCCAGGAATGTGTCAATAAAGTTTCCCCTTCCTGGGACAATGAATTCACGGTGTTCTTATTTCAATTTCCAGGAGTGTATTATGTAATCACCCACCTTGACTGCATATGGAACAGTTGTACATAGCGATTGCATGTTATTATAAGGAAGGATAGGAACACAGCAGACAGTCGTAACCCAACTGGTTTCTTGTTATTCTTGCATATCCAGATTTCAGCTGTAAATAGCCGTCTTGAGTGCATTTGGGTGAGTTATAATCCAACAAATTCCCAGCAGTACAGGCTGTACAGGCAGGAGGAGTTTCCTTCTGCCTGTACACCAGTGTAGTCCTACACTAAAGCGCTAAAAAACTGGTATAGACATGCTTATTCTAATACAGAGATACGTAAACAAGCAGAATATGGCGCTGCTGTCGGCAACGCCTATGTAAGACAACAAGGGTTTGGCGCAGATATTAGATCGGTTGGTTACTGCTGCTGCACTGACAGGTTATCAAGATTTCAGTGAGTTTGAACGTGGTGTTATAGTCGGCACACGAGCGATAGTCACTGCATCTCCGGGGTCGCAATGAACTGGGGACCTTCCCGTGCGACCATTTCACGAGTGTACCTTGAGTATCAGGATTCCGGTAAAATATCAAATCTCAGACATCGCTGCGGCAGTGCAAGAACGGGGCCAACGACAGCTGAAGACAATCGTTCAAGGTGACAGAAGTGCAATCCTTCCACAAATTGCTACAGATTTCATTGCTGGACCATCATCAAGCGTTAGCCTGCGACCCATTCAACGAAACATTGTCGATATGAGCCTCCGGAGCCGAAGGCCCACTCGTGTACATTTGATGACTGCACGACACAAAGCTTTACTCCTCGTCTGGGCCCGTCAACACCGACATTGGACTGTTGATGACTGGAAACGTGTTGCCTGGTCGGACGAGTGTCGTTTCAAATTGTATTGAACGGATGGACGTGTATGGGTATGGAGACAACTTCATGAATCCATGGACCTTGCATGTCAGTAGGGGACTGTCCAAACTGGTGGAGGCTCTGGTCTGTGCAGTTGGGACCCCTGATACGTCTAGATACGACTCTCACAGGTGACGCTTACCTAAGCATCCTGCCTCATCACCTGCATCCATTCATGTCCATTGTGCATTCCTACGGATTTGGACAATTCCAGCAGGACAATGTGACACCCGACACGTCCAGAATTGCTACACAATGGCTCATGGGAACACTCTTCTGAGTTTAAACACTTCAGCTGGCCACCAAACTCCCCAGACATGAACATTATCGAGCATTTCTGGGATGCCTTGCAACATGCTGTTCATAAGAGATGTCCATTCCTTGTACTCTTACAGATTTATGAACAGTCCTGTAGGATTCAAGGTGTCAATTCCGTCCAGCACTACTTCAGACATCAGTCAGGTTCATGCCACGTCGTGTTGCGGCACTTTTGCGTGCTCGCGGGGGCTCTTCAGGATATTAGGCAGATTTACCAGTTTGTTTTTCTCCTCAGTGAATTATGACATGTACGGGGCGGTCCCTGGGCTCTTCTACCTTGCGGGTAAGTTGCGGAATTGGGACGGGGGGAATAGTGGAGCCTTCCTCGATCTTTTCTGGAGGCGTATTTCGCAGGGTGAAGTTTTCACTGGGTGCAGTTTACAGGACACCGAGAGAGGGAAGGAGGAGTTGGACATAAAGAGGTGAGAGGAAGAGGTGGACAGAGGTTGGGTGGGGGGGAAGGGTCAGGAGAGGGACACAGAGTGGGCAGTGGATGTGCCAGACAGATGGAGACAGAGGAAGAGGTGATGGACAAAGGCAGTGGGGTGACGAGGTGGTGATGGTAAGTTCCTATGGGACCAAAGTGCTGGTGTCATCGGTCACTAGCCCTACACACTACTTAATCTAACTTAAACTAACTTACGCTAAGGACAACACACAAACCCACCATGCCCGAAGGAGGACCCGAATCTCCGACGGGGAAAGTCGCGCGAACGGTGCAAGATTCCTGAGACCACGCGGTGTTGAGTGGGGACAGAGAGTGGACAGATGATGATGATTAGTGTTTTAGGGCGCACAACAACGAGCTTATCAGCGCCCGGAGTGGACAGAGAGCGGGGAGGAGATGGAGTCTATGAAGTACATTCAATTCCCATACACATTTAGCAGTTGCCAAGCATTGGCTGCTTCACTAGTGAGGTATAAAAATGTGGTCGGTAACAGTTCAATGTCTTTAAATACGCCACTGGCCATTAAAATTGCTACACCTCGAAGATGACGTGCTACAGACACGAAATTTAAACGACAGGAAGAAGATGCCAAGATTTGCAAATGATTACCTTTTCAGAGCATTCACACAAGGTTGGCGCCGGTGGCGATACCTACAACGTACTGACATGAGGAAAGTTTCCAACCGAATTCTCATACACAAACAGCAGTTGACCCACGTTGCCTGGTGAAATGTTGTTGTGACGCCTCGTGTAACGAGGAGAAATGCGTACCATCACGTTTCCGACTTTGATAAAGGTCGGATTGAAGCCTATCGCGATTGCGGTTTATCGTATCGTGACATTTCTGCTCGCGTTGGTCGAGATCCAATGAATGTTAGCAGAATATGGAATCGGTGGGTTCAGGAAAGTAATACGGAACGCCGTGCTGGATCCCAACGGCCTCGTATCACTAGCAGTCGAGATGACACGCATCTTATCAGCATGGCTGTAGCTGATCGTGCAGCCACGTCTCGATCCCTGAGTCTGCAGATGGGGACGATTACAAGATAACAACCATCTGCACGAACAGTTCGATGAAGTTTGCACGAGCATGGACTATCAGTCCGGAGACCATGGCTTCGGTTACCCTTGACGCTGCATCACAAACAGGAGCACCTGCGATGGTGTACTCAACGACGAACCTGGGTGCACGAATGGAAAAACGTCACTTTTTCGGATGAATCCAGGTGGTGTTTACAGCATCATGATGGTCGCATCCGTGTTTGGCGACTTCGCGGTGAACGCACATTGGAAGCGTGTATTCGTCGTCGCCATACTGGCGTGTCACCCGGCGTGATGGTATGGGGTACCATTGGTTACACGTCTCGGTCACCTCTTGTTCGCATTGACGGCACTTTGAACAGTGGACGTTACATTTCAGATGTGTTACGACCCGTGGCTCTACCCTTCATTCGATCCCTGCAAAACATTTCAGCAGGATAATGCACGACCGTATTTTGCAGGTCCTGTACGGGCGTTTCTGGATACAGAAAATGTTCGACTACTGCCCTGGCCAGCATATTCTCCAGATCTCTCACCAACTGAAATGTCTAGTCAATGGTGGCCGAGCAACTGGCTTGTCACAATACACCAGTCACTACTCTTGATGAACTGTGGTATCGTGGTATCGTGTTGAAGCTGCATGGACAGCTGTACCTGTACACGCCATCCAGCTCTGTGTGACTCAATGCCCAGGCGTAACAAGGCCGTTATTACGGCCAGAGATGTTTGTTCTGGGTAGTGATTTCTCAGGATCTGTGCACCCAAGTGCGTGAAAATGTAATCACATGTCAGTTCTAGTATAATATATTTGTCCAATGAATACCCGTCTATCATATACATTTCTTCATGGTGTAGCAATTTTAATGGCCAGTAGTGTACGTAATAAATGAAATGAAAAACTGAAAATGCTTTATTTGTACAGAAAATTGTAATTTTCATACTGTGCTCCAAAACTCGCTTCAGTAGCAACACATTCCACTCGTAAGTGCTCTGTTCCGGAAGTCCTGGCGCCAGTGCGTCTTAACGAGGTACGCGAACAGCAGGCGCCACGCCACGGCACACACCAGCCCAGGGCGCGCCACACGCGATTACTGTGGAATGCCGACCAGCCTCGCTGGACAGCGGGAAGAGCAACGCAGCAGTGTGGGCTGCCTGTTCCCACAGAGCCGGAGGCGACCTGCCGCTGTACGCAGTTAACTGCGGGCGTAGCCTCCGTGGCTGTCAACACTCTCCCGTCCTGTGGTTAGTGGGATCTGTCGCCTCCGCTTTTGCGCCTACACTACGCGACAAATACATTTCCGGACAACGCCCTCTGTCCGCCGCGAGGCTACAGATCCAAAGGTGACCGAGTCCACGTCCAACGCCTCTGTATTTTTGTCGGAACGAGTGAACGGTGAAAATTGTGTTACGACTGGATTGTAGGGTTCTCGAGATCAGGCATTCAACCTAAGAAATTTAAGAGGAATTACAGTATCGCTGTGATGTAATTCTACTGAACTCGTTGCTCTCTTCATGCCGCGCAGGATTAGCCGAGCGGTCTAAGGGGCTGCAAAAATTGGCTCTGAGTACAATGGGACTTAACATCTGAGGTCATCAGTCCCCTAGAACTTAGAACTACTTAAACCTAACTAACCTAAGGACATCACACACATCCATGCCCGAGACAGGATTCGAACCTGCAACCGTCGCGGTCGCGCGGTTCCAGACTGAAGCGCCTAGAACCGCTCGGCCACACCGAGCGGCTAAGGCGCTGCAGTCATGGACTGTGCGGCTGGTCCTGGCGGAGGTTCGAGTCCTTCCTCGGGCAAGGTTGGGTGTGTTTGTCCTTAGGATAATTTAGGTTAAGTAGTTTGCAAGTTTAGGGACTGATGACCTTAGCAGTTAAGTCCCATAAGATTTCACACACATTTGAACATTTTTTTTTCTTCATAAATCGGAGATCTGGTGCTTGCAGTCGATCTAATATAAATCGGTTGCCTTAGATGAAACCCTCTTTCTAAACTACAGTGATGGAAAATAGTTGCAACACCAAGAAGGAAGAGTGTTGGTAGGCGTGTTTTTACACCGAAAGATGACGTCTATTCAGATTTCGCGGCAGACGCACATGGTTAGCGCTAATACCGCTTCTATGAGGATGCAAACCAGATGTGCTTGAAATACACGCTGTAACGGTCGTGAGCATCAGTTACCTTTGAGATGGGACATGGTGAGCTGATGCTACTCAAGAATGCCTTAAAGACGACAAAGACACCACTTTGAACATGAGCCGTGCGTGGCTCGTGTTCGTGACATATCTCATTTGATATCCTGTTTTTACCGTACTACCACCTCGTTATGTTACTTTCAATTACTGGTGTCACTGAGTTGCCACCTTGCCTGCCCGTGAGCAGCTTATCGATATAAGCCCTGGCGTATTATCTTTACTAACTGCTATTACTTCCCGGTTGTCGTGTGTTGGGAGTTAGTTCGGGTCTGCCAGTGAGTTGGGAGGTGCTAGCAGTGCAGTTCGGACCTGGCAGTGCTTGAGTTGGCACGCGGCACAAGTTCAGTCGGGGCGCGGTAGCATCGAGGTCCGGACCGCCATGACTCGACAAGAGGTTGCCGACACACATGACTCGAGAGGGGACGACTCTGGTTGGTCGTCGGTCGGTCGTCTAGCCGGATGACGTGTATTTGTCCGGCGATCGCTTACGGGTTGGCTGTGTGTGCCGACGCGTGATTCGTCCCTGTTATTGTACAGGCACTGCCGTTAGCATTGTCTAGTTTTTCGTGCAAGTGTTCGTGAAACTGTGTGTAGTTTGTGTGATTTTGACAAGTTATTTTAAATGTTATCAGCGTACTGCCTCTAAGGCAGGGCCGCACAAACACGGAAAACCGCACGCGTGCAAAGCGAGGTGCAGCGAGTGCTTGCACAGTGCATCGGCTCAACTTGACATACTTCGCCTCAACTCGGCTTGCTAGGTGAGGCCGACGCTGCGCGCTGCAGAATGCGCTGCCAGACGGCTTGTAACGTCCCCTTAGAAAAATTATACATAACTGTGTTTAAACTGACACACAATATTTTTAGCGCAACGCAATCTGACGTTCAAAAATCCCTACAAAAGAATGGCCGTGACTAACATTAACCTATACCTTTCACAAATCACTTACCTCACCAAAAATCTTCGTTACTCAAACTACTGCAATACAGCGAGCGCCACTACTGCCAGCTAAATAAAAGATTCAAACTACTGAAAGCACTAACTACTGATAGGCATAGTTAGCAAATGACAGATTTTGATAGAGAACAAACAATGTATTTACCTTAATAGTGTTGAAAAATCATAATATACATAGCAGTTCATGACATCCAGTCTTACAAATTTCAAAATTCCGCCATTTCTCTCCCCACATCCACCACTGCTGGCAGCTCACCTCCAACTGCGCAACGCTACGTGCTGTTAACAGTCAACTGCCCAACGCTACAATGGCGAGTATTACAACAATGCCAACCAGCCACTGACTGCACACAGCACAGCCAGTGATTTTTCATACAGAGCGTTACGTGGCGTTACCAATATAAAAAACCTAAACAGCCTACTAACATAGCCCCCATGATCTCCACAAAAAATTTTACAAATTATTTTGGGCAGTGGCCAATACAGATTTGAAAAAAAAAATTCATAATTACAATACAAAGAAATGAAATGCACACACTTATCGAGATAATGTTGGTCAAAAGCTAAAATTTTCTCACAGTCCATAAAGGCAGTCCTGATCGTTCATCATAGTAAAATTGCAGTGTTTTTCTGAAAGTCTGAGCAGTAAAAGAAAATGCACACGGAAGTAGTGGATTTCCATGCAGTCTTGAAGAAGTAGTGTTGTCCTTCCAACGGAAAGATAGTGCTGACTCTTGACATGCAGACAGGTAATGGTCCACCACAGAGCAAACCCACAGCAGAGTCATTCGAAGTTTTGAAGAATATTGGTAGATAGCTCATCACAGAGCAGACCCACTGTAGTCCTGGTAGAGAGTATGGTATTGGTGGGCCATCAAAGATGCAATAGTCCTTGTAGAGATAATGGTATTGGTGAGTCAGCAAAGGTGTAGACCCACTGCAGTCTTTGCAGAAATAATGGTATTGGTGGGCCATCAAAGATGCAGACCCACTGTAGTCCTTGTAGAGACGGCCAGCAGCCATCTGTTGCGACTGTGCAGGTGCACAATCACCATCGAAGAGTCTTGCAGAGAATATAGCAAGTCCATGAACCACCACTTGTGCACTTATAAAAATTTTTTTTGAAATGTCCTTAGAACCAGCAATGCTGTTAACTAGTCCCTTGCTGAATTATTAACACACGTGCAAACACTATCAGTCCCAACTTCTCACATATTGTCCATATACTATGACCAACAGAAACGTGTGCAGTGAAATGTAACTTACAAGTTACTTAATTCGATGAACTGGTGTCAATTACAATTTTATAACATAAGAATACAATAACAAAGGTACAAAATACATCATTAAGGAACATAACAATACAGATAACATTTGTAGTACAGGCTTTACAAAAGAATCGAAATAACATATACATCAGTGTTACAGGAATTTTGACATGAGTACATACATAAAAGATCAGAATAACTTTCGAAACATCAACTTCACACATGAGCATTAAAACAGAACAGAATAAATAATGTCTAAACATCTTTACAAAGAAAATAACATATTATCAGAAAAATTCTACAACATAACTCTTATTAGCTAAACACATTAAGACAGGAAAAACACAAATTCACATAGTGTAATAACACAAAAATACAAGACAGGATTTGTTTTCAGTGTGACATTTGGTACTACAGTCCACCCCAAAACTTCATTCATTATATCTTTCCTCTTATTTCAACATTTGTTTCCACCAAAAAATTCTATCCAATCATGCTTTCTGTATTTATATGTTCACACATTTCTTACCTCATTATTTGTTTTTCATTATCTTACCTCATCATTTATTTCCAAGAAAATCCTACCTAAACCTGTTGTCCCTAAGCCCTACTTTTTTTGTTCGTATCCTCTTTCAAAATACTTTTTTGGCCAAACCATTTTCTTATAGCTTCTCAATGCCTTTCTTCCAATTCATCACAACTTGTTCTCTTATATGGCCTACCCCATCTTAAGCTAACTTAAATCTACTGAGCTCAGATGCTAAACTAAGGGACGAGGTAATGCAGCAGCACAAAACAATTAACACAAACAGCAATGACAAAAAAACGCAAATTGGCAAAGCAAGCTACAGTAAATCTAAATTACCAAGCAATACAACATTACAACTAATATGAGCCAATGTGCAGCAACAAGAAAAATAAATCAGTAGTAAAACTGGCTTAACAGAGTAATACAAAGTGAAATTTAGTAGCACTATGCATGGCAAACAGCAGCAGAAAATGCAATAACTTATATCTAAACATGACAAAGCTCAAGCAGAAAAAATATTACAGTAAAAATGGCCATGTTTAATACCTATGTCACATCTTAACACTAGGGTGATGCATCAACTTAACTTACACTACTAAATAAGTTACCCAGTCATTGACAAAAATTATGTACGCAATTCCTGTGAAGGGAAATGTCTTTTTGTGCTCCCTCCTTTTTTTTTGGAATAGATTATAAAGTTATTATTGACTGGATCTGTAGGCATAAAATAACTATATTAGTACATCTATTAAATTTTATTTTAACCAATGCTGCAGTGTAACTAGAAACTAGATATTAAACAAAATGAGTTAATAAATACATAAAGCAAGCCATATGGCATTTCTCTCAACTAGCAAGACAATAGCCGTGAAATGTTTCTCATCGTTTCATTAGGCATTTTAGTAAATATCATAAATTAAGAGCTCCACAGTATAATCATACGTTTTCAAGTTTGAGCCTATTGTATTTGCGATGCTTTCTACAAAGGAATGTCAATAGCGAGGATAATGGCCTCCTTTTTTTTCTCCACCTGTGCCTCTTAAAGGCACACACTAATGGCTTTTTTTTCAGGCGACTGTCGCGCATCTGGGTGCCCACGACGCATTACGTGCAGGTGGTCACTTTAACTTTTTTACCGAAAAATTTATGACACCAGTTTGCACTACAGTGACAGTCTCATATAAAAATTTCACAGGTCGAGAATTTGCGTTTCAAATCTGTAGAAACAAAATCCTGTAAATATAACAGTGTCCAAAAAATTTTCGCCAGCATAGTGATACATTCACGCATATACACACATTTCATAACTCTTAAAGTACGATTCTCGGTTTCCAACATCCTTTTTCACAAACCAGAGTCCCTAACTTCTATTCATTATTCATATACATATAAACACGTAATCACATTCCTCATATAGCATCAGCTTATTGATCATAAACATACCTCAACAACATAATACATATCGTCGTCATAATAATATCATAACATCTCAGTCAAATCTCAAAAACGTCGTAGCTTTCTGCAATAATTTCAAAACCTAAAAAAAATTCTCTGCTCATTTCAATACGGTCATCTACCTCAAACGTACTTTAAAAATCATGATCCCATACCAAATACGACATTCAAAGCTCTCATAGTATCACAATGGTTCCGAAAAAATATGAACAATTCACACAAAAATGGTTCAAATGGCTCTGAGCACTATGGGACTCAACTGCTGTGGTCATAAGTCCCGTAGAACTTAGAACTACTTAAACCTAACTAATCTAAGGACAGCACACAACACCCAGCCATCACGAGGCAGAGAAAATCCCTGACCCCGCCAGAAATCGAACCCGGGAACCCGAGCGTGGGAAGCGAGAATGCTACCGCACGACCACGAGATGCGGGCAGTTCACACAGTACAGACAAAATACAGTTTCATAAGTGTGAAGTTATCCAACTGTGTAAATGTGTAAACATGTGTCACTGATGTAGTAAAAAAAAAAATGTTTGTCTCTCAGTTAAATGATCAGATAGCTGTGTAATTCCGTGTTAGAGAAATATGGTACCGATGTGTAAAGTTGTATAAGCAAATACCATATTAGCTAGGGCTCCTTGTGTTTGCCAGACACATAGTACACGATGTAGGCGTGTACCCCCTGAGGATTAATGTAATTATACCCTCATGTGTTACAGATTACAGCAATGGAATGAAATGTATCACGGAAAACCTTTGTATCATTGTAATTCAAAAATCTTTAAAAATAAATGTTTTAAGTACGAAATTAATCATTCAAATGCGTGTCCTGTACCGCTAAATTGTGCGTCTTGTTGCAACATAATCTCTGTCATTACTTAAGGGTAAAAAATGTGCCAATTGTCGTAATTATCGACGTCCGTAAGCAAAGTTCTGTGGAAGTCAATGTACTTACCTCATGATAAACAAAAATGAAATGCTTTGCGTATAGACATCTTAGTTATTACGCTTATTGCCGTGATGAACAAAGTACTGTGCTGTAACGTATTATGTAACGTCCCCTTAGAAACATATCTGAATTACTGTGCTGTAATGTATTGTTGTGCTACGGAAAAGGCTGTCTGATTGTAGCTATACCACAAAAGTTACTACTAAAACATGTTTTACTTTCCAGAATGATACAGAAAAACAGTGCAGATATAAAACAGATACAGTGCAAAAGCAGTAATATAAATTGTGTCAATCATTAGTAGCATCGTGATATAATCATGTAGCTGTCAAAGAAACCAAATACTAAGTTATCTTTAATATCACAGAAAGTACTTCAAATAAAGAATGTCTTTTCAACTAAACCAAAATGTTGCATTAAAATCTCATTAACAGTATATGTTCTAAGTATGTAAGCCATATATTCATTACGTAATTGTGCAACTAACAAGGAAGAATGTACAAATAACAACATTGTGTTGTCTGTTCACTATAACAATGCATTCGTAATTACTTGTCTAAGTTCCCTAGGTTCTTGTCTGGATAGTTAACTTTAAAACATTGTTGCATGTTAACAGTTTCTCAGTGTGACAAATTGTACTAGTAGCGTGAAGTGAAAAGTTCTATGGCAAAGACTAAGTTAACAAACAGGTTATCTTTCAATAAACGGTTTTACATGGGAAATGTGGAACAATCTTTTACCCTTTCTAGTATGCAGAGTTTCGACTTCAACGCAATTATCATGTGGTATACGTCGGTAAGGAATACTGGAATTTGTCTCAAGGTTAGCGTCAATGTTATTTTTCTCTGAGCCAGCCAGCGCATGTAGCTGCCTGCGGTGCAAGTCATTGTCTGTCTCTTTGCTGGCACGCGTCGTTATTGGGATTAGGAGCTCTCACTTCTACAAATTCACCTTGTCGAGAATGCCCTGCTCTGTTTGAATCCCGCCAGTTCTGATGAAATTCAGGTTTGTCATTACAATCATATCGTCTGTAGTCATGTCGGTAGATTCCATAGTTTCTTTCATGTCGGTCAAGTGTTGGAGAATTTCTCCCTGAATCGTAACTGCGTACTGGACCGTTGCATCTAAAGTTATTCTGTCTCCCTTGATAATAATTATTTTGGTTCCCTTATTGTCTGTTTCTTTGATTGTCTCTGTGATAGTCACTACTGCGAAGAGGTGATCTTTCCCTGTAGTTATTACTACTCTGCCAGCGGTTGTCATATGGGTGACGTCTGTTTTGGTCACGATTTGTGTTGTGAGAATAGCCTTGTCGTGTCCCGTTATTATTTCTTTCATCGCGGAATTGTGACGGATGTGACCTGTAATTGTTGTGTTCCTGTTTCCGTGTTCCGCAATTGTCAGTGTCAATTTCCATTTCTTGTAACATTCCCTGAAAAACTTCAATGTCATCTTTGCAACGTCCTGCCAAAATAATATGTCGTAAATGTTCAGGCAGTTTGATTAAGCAGATGCGGATGAGTTCTGAGGGGCTGTATGGGTTTGACAGGTACTGATTCTTGTGCAACATGTCTTCAAAATATTCCACAAGACTGGAAAATTCAGATTGTTCGAAATGTTTCATCATTACGATGCTATGTTGTACTCGGTCTTGTGTAGCTTGAGACGAATATGCTGAGAGGAGGGCATGATAAAATTCTCCTTCACTGTGGCAATCGTGAATGACCGATCGCATTCTTACAGCTGGTTCATTCTCTAAATAGCAACACATAAATTCTAATCTGTGCTCTAATGACCAGTTGGGAGGAAAACAATGAGAGAATTGATGGAGCCACGCTTGTGGATGAATGTCGTTGCCAGAATTCTTAAATGTTTTAAATTTACGTGTAGTAATGAACAGCTTATAGTCAAAATCATCATGTCTGCGAGTCACATATCGGTCATTGTTACATCGTTTCGGCGGTTCCATTTCAAAATCCGTTGCACCTTGCCAATTTCTTTCATAATTTCTGAAATGCGATGTGTTATTATTTTGTGGCTGTTCCGTATTTCTATGTCCCTCTTCCCGTATTGGAGCTGGAGTGTCCTCGTAAATACGTAAATCTTGTATTACCTGTGTCAGCTGATCTTGTACTTCCCGGATTTCTCTTTGGTGTTGCGTATTAATTTGATTCTGATTTTGTTTGAATTTCCTAATTTGTTCGCACTCTTCTGTGTCATTAACGACTGCCGGTTTTGTGTCATTCAGCTTATCATTACCTTCGTAGATAAATTTTTTAGCTGATCCGAAAGTTCAACTACTTTCTCTGATAATAAACTAATTTCCTCCATGTGTCTTTCTTAACGAATTTTCAGAGTATCTACTGTGTCCTTTAAGTTTTCCTGAGTTTTTGCAAGTTGCGTAACCGAATCGGTAGATGCAACTGAGTCAACTTTAGCTTGCAAGGTCTCATGATTTTCATGAACAATAGTTTGCAGTTCTTTTATGGCTGCTTCGTGATTCTGTAATGCATTTTCATGCCGCGAAAAATTAGGTTGAAAATGCTCACAAATTTGTGTTTTTACGTTATTACAGACTTTTTGACATTTTGATTCAATGTTTTGTAACTCAGTAGTTAAATCTTCACGTGTTTGTTCAAGCGTGGTGTCTAACTTCCGAAGATTTTGTTCCATTGTCTCTAACTTTTGAAGCTATTGCTGTGTTTGTCTCTGATTTTGTTCCATTATGTCTAACTTTTGAAGATTTTGTCCCATTTGTTGCATTAACTGTAATAATAATGCACTGGTGTCTGAAACATGTTCCTCAGTGCTTTTCGGCAGTGAATTTGCACCGGCAACATTCACATTTTGACAAGCAGAAAATGTGTCTTGACTTATTTGAGAAAACAGTGAGGACCCAAAACCTGAATCTACAGTATTTGCGAGATTGTGTCCTGTCATTTCAGATTCCTGAGGCGAGCTATTGCCGACCGATCGATCGATAATGCTTCCCTGTTCACTAATTGTTTCACTGTCTACGCCATTATTTGCCGCCCGCTCCATTTCCCTATGCACAATTACTAAATTACTAGTTTGAACATTAGTTAATTCATTACACGGTGGCGCTAACACACTGCTTTCGTCTTCACTGTCATTACTCACTTTACGTTTTTCACACGACATTATTGTCACAATATTTCACACGACAACACAGAAAAGCACAATTTGAAGAGCAAAATAAGAAAACACATTAACATAGCACTGGAAATAATATCTAGTTAATTGTAGGCGCAGCTGCGAAATCTACATGCATGCCACATCTGTTTTACTGTACAACAATGAAAGACTGCAACTACAAAGGAGATTCTCTCTACAATTACGCGCTAGCATTAAACAATAGCTACACTAATTACAGAAACTACAAGAAAAAATCAGATGATTCCAGTGAGGTATCCTCGGATAAGGGTCGACATATGTAACGTCCCCTTAGAAAAATTTCTGAATTACTGTGCTGATAAACCTCTTACATTATTTGCTTTTCAAACAGCTGAGCAAAACTGAACGTACTCAAACATTCACTAAAGTGACACACAATATTTTTAGCGCAACGCAATCTGACTTTCAAAAATCCCTACAAAAGAATGGCCCTGACTAACATTAACCTATACTTTTCACAAATCACTTACCTCACCAAAAATCTTGGTTACTCGAACTACTGCAATATAGCGAGCGCCACTACTGCCAGCTAAATAAAAGATTCAAACTACTGAAGGCACTAACTTCTGATAGGCGTAGTTAGCAAATGAAAGATTTTGATAGAGAACAAACAATGTATTTACCTCAATAGTGTTGAAAAATCATAATATACATAGCAGTTCATGATATCCAGTCTTACAAATTTCAAAACTCCGCCATTTCTCTCCCCACATCCACCACTGCTGGCAGCTCACCTCCAACTGCGCGACGCTACGCGCTGTTAACAGTCAACTGCCCAACGCTACAATGGCGAGTATTACAACAATGCCAACCAGCCACTGCCTGTACACAGCACAGCCAGTGATTTTTCATACAGAGCGCTACGTGGCGTTACCAATATAAAAAACCTAAACAGCCTACTTACAGGCTTAGTCAACATTGGAATACGTAAGCGAAAGACAATTACCGGAATAATGGAACCATCTGCTCCAAAAAAAGGGAAAACTGCCGAAAGTCAATTTAAACCGGGATGGGAACTCTCCTACTTTTTTGTGCGTTGTGACGATAAAGCCAAATGTTTAATCTGCGGTACACTAACTACGTGTGTCAGAAAATCGTCTATTGAAAGGCACTACAGCAAATTGCATTCAGAAAAGTATAGTGATATAATAGGGGATGCCAGAGAGGAAGAATTACAGAAGTTGCAAACTCTTGCAGAAGAGAATTCTGTATCTACAAACGAGGTTTGTTGCAAGTACTTTAGCATGTATATTTTGGTTCAAGGTCATGTGAAACGAAATAACATTTGTTTAGATTCCTTAGTTTTCGTTTTCGCATAAATTATTTCTAACAAATCTTTTTTCTCTACTTTAGGGTGAAGAAGATAATGGGTGTTGCGAAAGGACTCTCAGAGCTAGTTACAAAGTTGCTCTAAGTTTAGCAAGAGCTGGGAGGACATTTATGGACGGGCCATTAATAAAAAACATTATGTTGGACGTAGTAGAGACAGTGAATCCCACATTAGCTCCCGCGTACAGCAGAATACCACTTTCCAGAATGACAATACATCGGAGAATCAACGACATTGCTGAGAATTTGTATGAACAACTGGCAGCCAAAATTGAAAACTTCCTAGCGTACTCCATCGCACTTGATGAGTCGACGGATATTAACGACACGGCTCGGCAATATTTTTGCGTGGCGTGGACGACGACCTACATGTAACGGAAGAGCTCCTGGACATGATTTCGTTGAAGGACACTGTTACAGGCGCGGATATTTTAGCAGCTGTTGAAATGGCAGCGGAAGGAATAGGATTCCCTTGGGAAAAGCTGTTTTCCCTAACCACAGACGGGGCACCAGTAATGTGCGGTAAAGCAAAAGGGTTTATTTGCCTACTGCGGAAAAAACTTAACATGCCGAATTTACCTTCCGTTCATTGTTTTGCACACCAAGAGGCTCTTTGTGCGAAAGTTATCGGTCTTCAAGATGTGATGAAGGTAGTGGTGCGTATCGTGAACTACATTTGTTCTCATGGACTCACTCATCGTCAGTTCAAAGAATTTTTGATTTCCTTTGAAGAGGAGTATCCAGATATTCCCTACCACGCTGAGGCGCGCTGGCTGAGCAAATTTCCCGAATTTTTCGACTACGCCACACTGTGGCTCAGTTTTTGGAGAGCAAAGGACGTCCGGAGCTACTTTTTCATGACCCTGAATGGGTAGCTGATTTAGGATTTTTAGCAGATATTATGGCTCTCCTAAAAGATTTAAGTCTGAAACTCCAAAAAGAAAACAATCTCATCAACGATATGATCAGCAAAATAAAAGCTTTCCGGTATAAACTGAAGCTCCTCAAAAACAACCTTTCAGAGAAAAATACGCAACACTTTCCTGAACTAGGTAAGCGAGGCATAAATTGTACCTTTATTAAAACAGCCTGATTTTGATAACCGCTCTAATCAAAACGGTACTATGTTTTTGTTTGACAGCATCTGAGCAGGAAGGAGCGCGCTTTGAAAAATACGTCGAGGTGCTACAATCCCTTGAAAATGTGTTTAACGACCGATTCCAGGTAATGTGCCGGTATATGACGTACAGCTAAATAAAGGAGATTGCGTTACATATGCAAGTGGAACATTACATTAAAACCACTAGTACACATTACATGTTTATTAAATCTATCGTATTTTAGTACTTCGAAACAACGGCTTACATTACTTTCATTTATTAACATTGGCTTTGTTATTGTTTCAGGAAATTACCTACCTGCAGCCAATTCTCGATGTTTTTGTGAAACCTTTTCCGATGGATATTGAAAGTGCGCCTTCAGATTTACATTTCGAACTTATTGATTTGCAAAGCGATGTTCACCGAAAGGATGTGTTTTACAATACAAAAGGTTTGCCCCGAACAAAAACTAGATTGCGTGCGAGTATTTCTAACTGTAATTTAAAAAATTCCCTCAGAATTGCTGTCAGCCAATCTCTTGTTCCACATCTTAGTAGCATAATTGCAAATAAAATAAAGAGCACATAGGAAGATACATTTGTGTTGAAACCAAATTTAAAATTGTTACCATTACAGTTATTATATAAATCTCTTTTGTACCGGTACACCAAACTAAGCTCTCCACCTAGTGTACATTAGTATTTGGCAGTGACGAAGACAACAGGGTAAAAGCTTTGAAACAGGTCGAGACAGGCGGCGCGAGCGACACAAGCTAAGGAAGTGAGAGGCAGCGCTGTTACGCAAAGCCGGGGAGTGGGGGGTCTGCACCGTCGTCAACATAGCGCAGCCGTCTTCTGCACTCTGCACTGTGCGATGCACCGGTGCATGCATCTTCTGCGGCCCTGCTATAAGGAGTCGGTCGGTTCGCGTGGACCAGTGAGGAATTCTAGGCGGGGCGTAGTTTGACCGGGGCCCGCTGGCGGTCTCTACGCGGTGTCGGAGTGTCTGGCGCTGTTCCCATTGCTACGAGGTCCGTGGCTCACCGACCCTGGACACGAAAGTCGAGTTTTGATTTAACCTACCAGCAAGTCAAGACTGTTCACATTGTGTCGTTTGGAGTTCGTTGTCGGCTGTTGGGATACAACGTGGTTTTCAAGTTGGAAAATTCTAGCCACACTCCGGTGGAGTTTCACTGCATTTGGTTATTTGAATTGAAGTGCTCCAGCGGAATCTTCTGCCTTGTGGCCGTTAACTTCCCGGTTACGAGCCCTGGACGTTGACGTAAATTTCAGGCAGTGTAGTTTCCTCATCGTGTTGTGCTGCCCAGCACGGTGTGTGGTTTGACAGCTCCGTGTATGATTGGTTGTGGGCGCCATTATCTTCTACGTTGTTCCACTGAACTCCCTGTTGTGCCCTGACTGTCGGTCGGTTGGGTTGTCGCCGGCTCGTGAAGGGTTGGCCCGACTGCCTGTCTCACCTAAGCGAACGTTAGTGTTTGAATTACAGGCCGACCGTCGAACATCTGGGCGCTCTTGTGTGTACTGCCTTATTTTTTTTTAATTTGTTCTTGTTGTTGGTACTTGTATGGCTTCTGGCCGGTCCTGTGTTTTAAATTAGAGTTGTTTTACTCTTAAGGCCTTCAGCCTAGTTTAAAGTTCTGTTTCACGCAAGACCTTTGGCATTTTAAAAAATTTGAATTTTTAAGTCTTCGGTCTTCAGCCGATTTGAATTTGACTTGTTTACTTCATCCTCTTGAATTTTGAAGTCTTCGGCCTTCAGCCGGCTTGAGTTGCAGTCCTTCGGCCTAAATTAAAGAACTGTTTCACGTAAGGACCTTGGAATTTTTTAAAAAATTAATGTTTTGGAGTTTTAAGTGTTCGGCCATTAGCCGATTTGAATTTAAATTGTTTACTTCAGCTCAATTAAAGAACTGTTTTAAGATAAGGCTTGCCTTCAGCCGTTTTTTAATTAAAGTGGCTTTCAGCCGGTAATTAGGCCCCAAAGATTAAAGCTGTGTGTTAAAATTTTTTTTTATTGTGCTCTTGTAATGTTTGATCAAGTAAGAAGGTTGTATGTTCGAGTGTAACTCTCAGCCCCTTTACACAATTTATTCTATCTGTCCTGTCCTGCGGGTTAAGTTGGGCATTTCACAACATCTCACTGAATTTGAAAGAGTCGTGTAATAGGGCTACGAGAAACTGGATGTTCTTTCTGAGATTTTGCGGAATTAACCACTGTGCATGTTGGCTTGCAGCGGTGGTCGCGGGAGTGTTCGGTCTAAGAAGACCGGGCTCCGACGGTCGCGTGGTACTATCAACATGACATGGATGACCATCATGTTCGGCATATGGCTTTGTCGTATCGTACTGCAATTTAAGCAGCAGCTGGCACACGAATGTTACAAACCGCATACTTCAAGGTCAGCGCCGAGCCAGACGCTCTGTAGCGTGTCTTCCCCTAACCCCGAACCAGCGCCATTTTCTACATCAGTGGAGTCAAGCGAGAACTCATTGAAGGGCAGGATGGAGGTTAGTTGTGTTTTCTAATGAAAGCTGGTTCTACCTCCGTGACAGCGACGGTCGTGTGCTGGTTAGAAGGAGACCAGTTGAGGGCTTGCAACTGACCGGTCAGCTTGCTGGGCACAGTAGACCTTCATTTGGAGTTGCGGTCTGGAGAGCGATGTCGTAAGACAGCAAGAGCACTCCCGTGGGTGTCCCCTCGAAACCTGACTTCAAATTTGTACGTCAGTCTGGTGGTTCGACCTGCTGTGTTGCCATTCATGAGGAGTATTCCAGAGGGTGTTTTTCAACAGAATAACGCTCGTCCACATACCACTGTTGTAACCCAACATGCTCTACAGCGTGTCGAAGCGTTGCCTTGGCCTGATCAATCACCAGACATGTCTCCAATCGAGTCTTTGTGGGACATCATCAGATGATAACTCCAGCGTCATCCAGAAACAGCATTAACCGTCCCGGTATTGACCGATCAAGTATGAAAACATGGAACTGCGTCCCAAAAATTGACATCCGGCACCTGTACAACGCAATGTATTCATGTTTGCTTGCTTGCACTGAATATTCTGATGGTTACACTGGTTATTAATATACCAGCATTTCACATTTGCAATGACTTATCTCGCCGTTTCATTAAGCTGTGATGTTTCAATATTAATCACTTCATTATGTATACTTAAACAAATGAATTCCCGAAATTTCATTTCTCTGCTTTAATTATTTTTTCGTGTTGTGATTTCCTTCCGTCTGGCGAATTCTGGTTGTTACTATGTTGCACTTCGAAGCATGTCGTACAGTTCATGCCTTTTTAACGTTGATTGCATGCCGACTTCGATGTGTTGCAATTTCATTGTGGAACATTTTTATGCGACGTGGGGTGACGACCTCTCCGAATCAGCCCCTAAAGCCGTGTTCAAACGAGACGGGTTTCTTGTCGCTAATCACGCCTGTCGTGGTGTCTGGTGTAGTCGCTGCACGCTCTGAAACGACCAGCTACATCTCACGGGACATAACGTGCTGCTCGGCGTGATTTACAACCGCAGCAGTCTCCAGCGGCAGTTGTCAGCTGCATGTGGAAGCAAATCACACAGTCTGTTAATGAAACTGGTCACGTAAAAAATGGCTGGGTTAATTCTGTTAGTGATCGTCGAAGAAGAGCGACTAAAATCGGAAAAAAGGTACTGGACTCTTCTATGGCTTGAACACCGACTTGTTGCTAACACTACACATTCTGAAATTGATAACGACAAACAGAATGTACTATTTCACCCTTCCACAATTCTTCACCACCTTCTTTTATCAGGCCCTACAGATCCTCCAACGAAATGCATTACACCTAACCTTTCGCAGTCGCTTACCCTTCCCCACCCTCGAACTCTACCGACTTTTCAAATTCCCCAGCCTATTCTTCCGTCGTGAACACACACGAATGTCCTATGTTACCCATAAATTTGACGCTACTCACCCCATAGTTTCACCATCCTGGTACTCTGCCGCGCCCCTATCATCACATTCCCCCATCACTATACCTCCATAGCCTCCACATCCTCGCCCAACGAAACGTTAATCACCTTCCCTTACCCGACCATGAAATCCGCCCTGATGTATACCCGTCCTACCAGATCTAGGAGATCCCTACCACCCAACCTTACTCAGGGCTCCGTTCCCCTCCAATTCTCTCCACTCACTTCCTAAGACTTGGTTCGGAACCACATCCACTCTTTCCCCATCCCATTTCCAAACATCCACCTGCAAATCCCCTTCTATGCGCTGTCTTTAAATGCTACCTTCCCCTGATATCCTTCTTCCTGGCAGTCCACTTCCACTCAACTCTTCACTCACCCATGTTATCTCACATCGGCCTTTCCGTTTTAGTGTAAGCAACTGTCTATCTGCTTTTATATCTTCGTGTGAGACACTCATTTTTCGTTCATCTGTGACCATAATTTAATTAATTGTCGAATGAACCTTTTGTATTTCAACTTATGCACCTGACGATCTGTCTTTTTATTGTACAAAACGCTCATTTTTGTTAAACACCTTGTCTAGGTTTTATACTCCCTCTCATGTCATGTTGTTGAAGAGTGGCGAATTGTATCCACAGCCCACTCCCTGCGCGTACGGTGCGGGGGGGGGGGGATAACAATAAAGAAAAAAATTACTTACATCGTCTGCTCTAGCTCCATTTCCATTGCTCACTTATTTTTTCAACTTTCCACGTTGTTTAACGTTCCTTTGAAGTCAGTAGGTTCGCCCTGACACATTTGTCTTTGTCAAACAGATGGGACAGCGCCTCGTCTGATAACGTTTGATGTGATAATTCTTAATTTTAAGGTTATTAGAGCACTGCTCCTCCTTGATTTGGTCTATTAAGACACACATTTATTGCCGTCCATTTGTTGCCGTGATTCTCTTTGTGGTATAAACTGTTCTCAATTGCGAGGGAATCAGTCAATGACGATGGCGGTGGTCTTGCTAGCCATGTTCCCTGGCACATTCACAAAACTGAACACATATTTCCTGGATGAGTATTCTTATTTATAATAAATAATATAATAAATTATATGAGATAGGAAGAAAACATTGTAATCTATAAATATCCGAAACTGAAAGAGAGTTTATGGCCCACTGCAAAAATTACCCACTTCAATCTGAGACTGTTATCGAAAACAAGATACTTGAGCAAGTCTCGAGATTCAGTGGCATAAGTCTGGTCGTAGACAGAGACAGAGAAAAAAAACCAATAAGTTTCAAGATATGTAGAACCATAAACAAAACTCTGAAAAATAAAGTTAGCAAAGCCACAAAATTGAAACTTTATGAAACGGAGGCAATGCCTATGCTAATTTATGGCAGCGAATGCTGCATTGAGAGAAAGAGAGATAAAAATAACACACAGTCAGCAGAAGTGAGATTTTTAAGAAATGTCAGGGACTGCTCAAGGATGGACCACAAAAATAAAAATTGTGACATTTGGGCAGAAGTGGAAAATTTACATGGGAAGGTTACAGAGTATAAAAAATAATGAAGACATCTCAAGGAGACTGTCGTTGTAAACAAGTCCTCAAGGTAAAAAAGGAGGATGGGCAAGAAAGAGATGAGGTTAATGATGTGAAGCTGGAGCAGGTATACTATCTAAGCCTTGAAGCACGGAAGAAGAAGGAGAAGAAGAAGAACATCGCGTATTGCACATCATGTTTCTATTAAGCTTATAAAAAGCTCTGAGAACCTATTAAAAAAACAAACTGACCCTAGCCTGGAATCGTTGGCTTTGCAGCTCACATCTTTACTAATTATGCTACAGCCTCATCACGACAGAAGTGTTTAAGGTGCAATACACAGCTTATACAAATGTTTAAAGCTATAACCACAGATGTGATTATTTGACATTCAACTGTCACAAAGTGTAACAAAAAGCGACGCATTTTTAGCTACCGATATTAGTTTGACGCCATTTTATAATAACAAATCGCACTAAAAACGACGCATTTTAGACAGACCCGTAATGTGACGGTGTTTGAAGCAATTTATATTCATAGCAAGTACGCTATAACATAGAAATAACCAAACACAGAGTTAAACTCCAAAATGACTTACTGCAATATGGCGTCTCCTAAATTCTGGTTGTGACGTAAAACCGATGTTGCGTCCAACTGGCGACGTTGGTCTCCACGGGGTAAAAATCTGACTTGACAGGTTCTTCCTCTCACAGTATGCGATGTAGGAAAATTTCGGGAAGAAGCGGGGTAGCGGGGCACAACAGTATTGTCCTGTTTTCTAGACTGGAGAGTGCTGCAAACTGTTGAAGTGGCATGTAACTGTAAGTTGATGGGAATGTACGACAACCATTTTAGTTTCGTTTCGAGTGCGACGTACAAGTGAACGGTTGTCGTTCACTTTTCCAGTGCTCAATACATGGAGGGTATTAGATAGAGCCACACACAGCAACCACAACGCAATCGTCATAAACACGGACAGATATATCAATACACATAACATGGACCATGAGCAGCAGCATTTACTCATAGGAAGAGCTGTCTGGCAAAAAGTTCGAGATATTGTTGAGGCGTCGTCATTACACACTGTTCAAGGCAGTATAGATTACAAAACGCGTGTGCTGACAGATGTCCTGCAACGAGCACAAGCAGCAGCTGTACCACGGGCAAAAACTGGTTGCGGACAGAAACAACCGTGGTCGAAAGAACTTGCAAGACTGAGGAAGGATTCAAGGGACAAAAGAAAGTACTGCCAACACGCAAAGACAGCTCCTGAAAGATAGATAAGACTTGGTCTGTATCGCGACGCTAAACAGAAATACCAAAACAAGTAAAGACAACAAGGCAAGACTACTGGACGAATTTTGTAAAAACCCAGCTATAGAACGACATATGAGGACAACCATTCAACTTAGAAACAGAATGAGATAAGACACCGACGGTTCTGTCAACACTAAAACAGGCTGGCGGCACAGAGGATGGAGAAGCACAGCAGAATATCTTCTGAACAGGCTACTCCCAGATAACGACCCCACACAAGACGAGCGACACCACGCTGACCTAAGAGAGACATCAGTGACAGTGTAACCATGCCATTCGCGAAAGAAGAAGTCGTGACGGAAATCAGCAGGCTTACAAACCGAAAAGCACCCAACCCAGACAAAATATTTTCGGAAACATTAAAACAAACATTAACACAAATCACACCTTTTCTTACTAACATGTTCAACGAGGCACTACTTTTATGCAGAATTCCAAACCTCTGGAAAACTGCTAATGTAGTAATAATCAGGAAATCACAAGACAAAGAGCCAACAGACCCCAAAACGTACCGACCGATATGTCTCTTAAACACTTTCGGCAAGGTACAGGAAAGGCTCCTGTGTGACCGTTTACAATCGCAAAGACGCCTTCTCGGCCTAACGCCCCATCAATTCGGTTTCAGGGATGGTAGATCAATAGAAGACGCCGTCAACCAAGCACTGACAGTTTAAAATAGCATCAGCGACAAATATATGGCCGTCATACTAATCGACATAGCCGGGGCTTTTGACAACTTGTGGTGGCCATCCCTCTTCGACAGGTTAAGGGAAATTAGTCTATCAGCTTCCCTCTACAATAGCCTCCTCGACTACCGCAGCGGCAGAGTGGCGGAGTGGAGGGCTGGTACACGAAAGGTTGTCAAGAGAATAAGAAAGGGATGTCCACAGGGCTCGATCTGCGGACAAATATGTTGGGATATCGCAATCGAGTCCTTGCTGAACACCCTGGACAGTGGCGACAGGGTAAGAGGTGTGGTGGCTTACGCAGATGACCAGCTCGTGGTGGGCCAACTCGAGAGTAGCACTAGAGACGAAAGGCTGACAACTGCTTCAGAAAATTAACAGTTGGTGCAAAGAAAATAAATTTTAAAATAGCTCCCGACAAAACTGTATATTTACTGCTCAGAAGGACACTACAGAGGAATCCAATACTAAAATTAGACAATACAAGCTTACAGAGGAAGCAAGCCACACGTTATCTCGGACTGCATCTTGACGAAAAACAGACTTTCAACCACCACATAAAATTGACAATTGACAAAGCCTCCAATATTATGCACAAACTAGCAAGACTAGACACAACTCCAAATTACCTATTAAGACGATAAGGACCTACCACATTGCGATATTTGAATCTATCGCATGTTTCGCTGCAAGTGCTTCGTCTCACAGACTGAACATACAGACTAACAATAAAATTGCAAGACGAGGTCAACGTAGGGTACTCCTGAGAGTGAGCGGAGCCAGCAACACCTCGTCACTAGAGGCACTTTGCGTTGTGATGGCGACTTGCCCTGTAGTCATAACGATACGTTATTGAGCTGAACTTTAATGGCTTAAGAGGGACAGGGTCGGTAAAGTCATCGAAATTACGGGAACCAACATTATGAACTAAACACAAATGAAACAATGGCGGATTCAAATGTGGCAGAGAGAGTGGGATGCATCCGACAAGGGTGCCAAGTACACTCTTTCTTTCCTGATGTACACGAAAGACTACAACTGAAACATGTCGACCCAAGACGGGGGAAGGTCCATTTCCTGACAGGCCACGGGCCGTATCCGGTACATCTAAACCGTATGGGAGTAACGATGAAGTATGCGTATGCGGAGAAACTGGGACACTGCTGTGCAACACCTAGCACAAGTGAGACCTATACAGAACGACAATAACATTGCCAGAATAATACGGACCAAAACCAACAATGTATGGCACTGCATGCAACAACACAGTCACAGACAATACAACAATCATAAAAAAATAAACGCCTGCACCACATACTAAGACTGTAGTAATAAGGTAATGTCGCTTGGGAGGAGAAGGCTCGAAGAACTTTTATTCCGACGCTCCTCCTCCCCAATGACATACTGCATGGCGTTTAAAGTATGCTGCACACAAGCGGTAATATATGCTCGTCTTATTGAGTGCAGACAGAAGTATATTCTCTCCTCTATTCAAAGCTTCAATGAATTTTATACATAAGTAATGTATTAAGTTATTTAAGGAATAATGCATTCAGGTAGCAATGAACTATATTCTATCTCTACTAACCAATTACAAACATAAGTGTATTTCTCATGTAAAGCTAAAATTCATGTATTTCATGTATAAAGTGTTCAATCAGTATTTAATCTGTAAAATATGTGTAGACATACATTAGCACAAACAATTTCAGATGAGAACAGCTCGAGGTAGTACAGAGACCTTCTCATCTGAAATAGGTAAAAATAGGCCATTATCAACCAACATTCTACTCAGACTACATTACACACCGAAATACAGCATATCACTTCCCTCTACATACTGCAAATTATTTTCACCACACTCGTCGTATTACATTTTCTTTTTTTATTTTTCTTTGACATTTGCATTATATAAATTATATTCTCATCAACTAGGTAGTAACAAATTAGAGGTTATCATTTTAACAATTGCTAAGCGTTAAATTCGCTGTAACCTCAGAGAAATCTTTATATATTATGTTCTTTATATTATTTAAAAAAAGCATTAACAACTGTATACCAATAAGATTGTAACAATGAGAAGCCTTTGCTGTTAGATTCAGAAGCATCCGACTCGCCTTACATATCAAGGCGGTGTATTACTCTGTACTGTTAATGAAATAAATAAATAAATAAATAAATAAATTTTCCAGTAGTGTTCTCATAACTTTTGATGAATTTATGCCCGAGATAAGCCGTTATTTGTTAATCTTACGCCTTTAAATGATTTGTAATCTTGAAGTGCACGACATTCACTACGCTTTACTTACACAGTACTCCGTCAGTTATTACACTACATGAAAGTTATTCACCTGAAATGCGCTTCTGGGGCGAATTGGGTCAGGAGAGAACGGGATAGTGTCTCGTTCAGCACTGTCGTTTACGGTGCAAAAGGGTTTCAACCTATACATTTCTTTTTTCCCTAGTTTTTCCGGATGGTGTGAACTTACGTTAGGAAGACTGATAAACAACAGCCGGATATTAAATCAATGTAAATGGCAGTTTGAGCTTCTTATGTTCTCAAATGGGGGTTCAAAAGTAGTTCAGCGTATCCATATCAACGTTGGAAATACACGTTCGTAAAGCTAAGAACAATCCCAACCACGTGGTTGACAAATCAGATGGGAAATTTACAAAAAATGCGCTTACCACAGAACATACTTATTAAACTAAGTCTGTTCTTAAATATGGAATTATTGACAATAGATTTGTAATTACTCTAGTAGCATATCTCAAGACAATGGAGATAAGACTTTTTAGTCAAACTATGGATCGCCTTACTGTCAGATCATTAGCGTATCAACTAGCAGAAAGAAATGGCATAACACACAGATTTGACAAAGAAATTTGACTAGCTAGGTATAACTTGGTTATAGGATTTATTGCTAGGCAACCTCCGCTGTCTATTCGTAAGCCAGAAAACACACGGTTGGAACACTTGGCGCAAAGTAACATTTGCACGGAGCGACACTTGCACAGAGCCTGGTGCTCTCGCCGGGCTGACTGGCTTCTTAGGGGTACAGGCACACTAACGAATCCAGCAGTTCAGCACAACTGCTCGTGCGAGCCGCCTCGCGCTCGCATTACACCAGAGAACAATCTTGTATCGCTTCAGGGTGGCTCATTAAAGCGTTTCGCGGCAAATTTATTTTTGACATTATCGTACTGATGAGAACTTAAAATGAAATTCAACATAATGAGAACTGACAATGGAATTCAACATTTATTAAAATGTTTTGATGATGCAGAGAATGAGGGGCAGTTAAGTACGAAACATGGTATTTCTTACGACTGTTGTAGCCGTTTTAGGATGAAATTTAAACTGACAAATTTATATTTCGTTTCCATTGTAGCTGACCGTTAAGCATAAAACACAGAATGTCAATGAATATTACTTATTTTGCTTTCGACTAAAGAATGAATGTCTGGCACCATTTTTCGAGTCATGCTAATTCGAAGACGAGCTCTTAAGTTGAAGTCTGCCAGTGAGCTTCTTTGGGTGGATTTGCGTAAAAAAGTAGCATCGCATGAAAGTGTACTTTCTGTAAGCACGTTCGACGTTACCTGAATGGCATCTTTCAAGGACTGGAAGACGAGAAGATGAACTTCATCGCACGTGGCCACCTAGGTCTCCAGACCTCACATCTTGTGACTTTTATCGGTTGTTGTTGTTGTGGTCTTCAGTCCTGAGACTGGTTTGATGCAGCTCTCCATACTACTCTATCCTGAGCAAGCTTCTTCATCTCCCAGTACCTACTGCAACCTACATCCTTCTGAATCTGCTTAGTGTATTCATCTCTTGGTCTCCCCCTACGATTTTTACCCTCCACGCTGCCCTCCAATACTAAATTAGTGATCCCTTGATGCCTCAGAGCATGTCCTATCAACCGATCCCTTCTTCTGGTCAAGTTGTGCCCCAAACTTCTCTTCTCCCCAATCCTATTCAATACTTCCTCATTAGTTATATGATCTACCCATCTAATCTTCAGCATTCTTCTGTAGCACCACATTTCGAAAGCTTCTATTCTCTTCTTGTCCAAACTATCTACCGTCCAGGTTTCACTTCCATACATGGCTACACTCCATACAAATACTTTCAGAAATGACTTCCTGACACTTAAATCTATACTCGATGTTAACAAATTTCTCTTCTTCAGAAACGCTTTCCTTGCCATTGCCAGTCTACATTTTATATCCTCTCTACTTCGACCATCATCAGTTATTTTGCTCCCCAAATAGCAAAACTCCTTTACTACTTTAAGTGTCTCATTTCCTAATCTAATACCCTCAACATCACCCGACTTAATTCGACTACATTCCATTATCCTCGTTTTGCTTTTGTTGATGTTCATCTTATATCCTCTTTTCAAGACACTGTCCATTCCGTTCAACTGCTCTTCCAAGTCCTTTGCTGTCTCTGACAGAATTACAATGTCATCGGCGAACCTCAAGGTTTTTACTTCTTCTCCATGGATTTTAATACCTACTCCGAATTTTTCTTTTGTTTCCTTTACTGCTTGCTCAATATACAGATTGAATAACATCGAGGAGAGGCTACAACCCTGTCTTACTCCCTTCCCAACCACTGCTTCCCTTTCATGTCCCTCGACTCTTATAACTGCCATCTGGTTTCTGTACAAATTGTAAATAGCCTTTCGCTCCCTGTATTTTACCCCTGCCACCTTTAGAATTTGAAAGAGAGTATTCCAGTCAACATTGTCAAAAGCTTTCTCTAAGTCTACAAATGCTAGAAACGTAGGTTTGCCTTTCCTTAATCTTTCTTCTAAGATAAGTCGTAAGGTCAGTATTGCCTCACGTGTTCCAGTATTTCTGCGGAATCCAAACTGATCTTCCCCGAGGTTGGCTTCTACTAGTTTTTCCATTCGTCTCCAAAGAATTCGTGTTAGTATTTTGCAGCTGTGGCTTATTAACCTGATTGTTCGGTAATTTTCACATCTGTCAACACCTGCTTTCTTTGGGATTGGAATTATTATATTCTTCCCTAAGTCTAAGGGTATTTCGCCTGTTTCATACATCTTGCTCACCAGATGGTAGAGTTTTGTCAGTACTGGCTCTCCCAAGGCCGTCAGTAGTTCTAATGAAGTTTGTCTCCTCCGGGTGCCTTGTTTCGACTCAGGTCTTTCAGTGTTCTGTCAAACTCTTCACGCAGTATCGTATCTCCCATTTCATCTTCATCTACATACTCTTCCATTTCCATAATATTGTCCTCAAGTACATCCCCTTGTATAGACCCTCTATATACTCCTTCCACCTTTCTGCTTTCCCTTCTTTGCTTAGAACTGGGTTTCCATCTGAGCTCTTGATGTTCATACAAGTGGTTCTCTTATCTCCAAAGGTCTCTTTAATTTTCCTGTAGGCAGTATCTATCTTACCCCTAGTGAGATAAGCCTCTACATCCTTACATTTGTCCTCTAGCCATCCCTGCTTAGCCATTTTGCACTTCCTGTCGATCTCATTTTTGAGACGTTTGTATTCCTTTTTGCCTGCTTCATTTACTGCATTTTTATATTTTCTCCTTTCATCAATTAAATTCAATATTTCTTCTGTTACCCAAGGATTTCTACTAGCCCTCGTCTTTTTACCTACTTGATCCTCTGCTGCCTTCACTACTTCATCCCTCAGAGCTACCCATTCTTCTTCTACTGTATTTCTTTCCCCCATTCCTGTCAATTGTTCCCTTATGCTCTCCCTGAAACTCTGTACAATCTCTGGTTTAGTCAGTTTATCCAGGTCCCATCTCCTTAAATTCCCACCTTTTTGCAGTTTCTTCCGTTTTATTCTACAGGTCATAACCAACAGATTGTGATCAGAGTCCACATCTGCCCCTGGCAATGTCTTACAATTTAAAACCTGGTTCCTAAATCTCTGTCTTACCATTATATAATCTATATGATACCTTTTAGTATCTCCAGGGTTCTTCCATGTATACAACCTTCTATCATGATTCTTAAACGAAGTGTTAGCTATGATTAAGTTGTGCTCTGTGCAAAATTCTATCAGCCGGCTTCCTCTTTCATTTCTTACCCCCAATCCATATTCACCTACTACGTTTCCTTCTCTCCCTTTTCCTACACTCGAATTCCAGTCACCCATGACTATTAAATTTTGGTCTCCCTTCACTATCTGAATAATTTCTTTTATTTCATCATATATTTCTTCAATTTCTTTTTCACCTGCAGAGCTAGTTGGCATATAAACTTGTACTACTGTCGTAGGTGTGGGCTTCGTATCTATCTTGGCCACAATAATGCGTTCACTATGCTGTTTGTAGTAGCTTACCCGCATTCCTATTTTCCTATTCATTATTAAACCTACTCCTGCATTACCCCTATTTGACTTTGTGTTTATAGCCCTGTAGTCACCTGACCAGAAGTCTTGTTCCTCCTGCCACCGAACTTCACTAATTCCCACTATATCTAACTTTAACCTATCCATTTCCCTTTTTAAATTTCCTAACCTACCTGCCCGATTAAGGGATCTGACATTCCACGCTCCGATCCGTAGAACGCCAGTTTTCTTTCTCCTGATAACGCCATCCTCTTGAGTAGTCCCCGCTCGGAGATCCGAATGGGGGACTATTTTACCTCCGGAATATTTTACCCAAGAGGACGCCATCATCATTTAATCATACAGTAAAGCTGCATGCCCTCGGGAAAAATTACGGCCGTAGTTTCCCCTTGCTTTCAGCCGTTCGCAGTACCAGCACAGCAAGGCCGATTTGGTTATTGTTACAAGGCCAGATCAATCAATCATCCAGACTGTTGCCCTTGCAACTACTGAAAAGGCTGCTGCCCCTCTTCAGGAACCACACGTTTGTCTGGCCTCTCAACAGATACCCCTCCGTTGTGGTTGTACCTACGGTACGGCTATCTGTATCGCTGAGGCACGCAAGCCTCCCCACCAACGGCAAGGTCTATGGTTCATGGGGGGGACTTTTATCGGTGAGGTTACCTAAAAGACCGCGTTTCTATCCGCCCTGTGTCTGGCACTCTCGAAACTCTGCGGTATCGCATTGTTGGG